>NW_028227264.1:106179724-106319724 GCF_978045245.1 Mus caroli | reverse complement strand
GAGATACTGAACTTGCTGTGACACTCTAGTGAGGTAGCCATGTAAAACTTTAGATGTACCCATAGCCCATAATTAATGTTAAATAGGAGGTTTACATTGTTGTGTTTGTATATTAAACTCCATTGATCTACCATAGAAATTATGGTAGCTGAAAAAATTCACTTAACTAGGATGATGTAGATTACTTTCTGATTTGTTTTGGATGACAGTCTGAATTTACAAGATTCATCACATCTAACAGTTTACAGAGTGCATTGTCTTTTTGTTACTTCAATGTTTAAGTAGATGCTAGCTCATTATTGTGGAAAGGTCTGAATGTTTATCATATTCCTAGAAATTATAACACTCTTTTCCAGTTAATCTCACAACTGTACACAATCAGATACTCATTAGATGTGAGAAGGAAGTTTGTGTGGTGCTTATTTGCTGTCTTCACAGCAGCAATGCACAGGGGTTCAGCACCGAGATGGTAACACAACATACAGCAAAAAGACTACTGGATAAATCTATCTGAAAGGCGATTCCCTATAGCTATATCATTGTGTATTCAATATGGCATTCTGGAGGAATGGGAAGATAGGTTTGAATCGTAGTCCTGCAGTTTTTTTGTTTGGGTTTGTTTTGGATGTCATCAAGGAGATCAAAAGTAGTATGTAACCTAAACATTCATGACATTCTCAAAATTTTATATTCCCTAGAATCCAGAAATCTGTTTGCTTTGATCTAATCAACAACAAAAAGTCATGATAATACTTCTTTAAAGAGAACAGAAAAATTTTGTTTGTTCTCATTGTTAAATATTAGTGGCTATTAATCTTGTTTCTAATTAAAAACTTTACTGTTGTCTTAAAGGAAACTTATATTCCTCTCTCTGGTCTTGCCAGGCGTTTCAGACTAGCTTACCATACTCTTCTGATCCTTTGTAGATAAATACCTGAATGTGCTGGTAGACTCAGTGCATTTAATATGATAAAAAGGATCTGGCTACTGAAACAAATCTCCATCAGTGACAATTTAGAAAAAGCCATATGCCACACAGCAGGGGTTGACTCTTGAGCAAGGTTTCATCTAAGCCATGATAAATCTTTGAGATCCTGAGTGGGTACAATGTGGGTCGCTCTCCCAGTGGCCTATGGGTCTGTGCCAATGGCACAGGCTCTACGTACATTGGATTACCTTCCTAAACCTCTGCTCTTTTACTCCATGTGACCTATGATACATTTGATTTGCTTTGTCTGTAAAGCAGTGATAAACACAGTGTCATCTTCACATGAATGTATAAAGCAATACATGACTACAAAATAAAAAGACATGGCTAGAAGAGACACAGATATGACTAGCAAAATGGTCTGATGCATTGTTTAATGTGAGGACTCTTTGGAAATAAAACCAAAGGATTTTAGTTCCTTATTTTTCACTTTTCTTCTTCTTTCAAATTTGTCCATACTCTGCTACATCAGGGAACATAAAATAACATTTTCCAGTTCAAAATAACAGGACAGGACAGAATAAATGATATGGTAGAAAGAGGTAAATTTGCATGGAAATGGAGTACTAGTTTTTAAAAAGAACTATACACAGGGAGAGAAACCAAAAATTCCATCCCATCATATAAATTGTCTTTGTGATGCCCCATTACAGGCAATCTATGTGACTGGCTCATCAAACCCTTGATGAAAACGAATTCACACGCACAAAACACATGTGAGAATTGTTTTCACCATACAACTAGATCCTGATGAATGAAGGCAGAAATGAGTTTGATGGTATAGCCCTCATGTAAGCAAGCCCATTTCTTATGGGAGACACAGCACTGTCGCTGGAGCTGCATTTGTATAACACTCTTAAAAACACAAGCACAAAATAATTTGGTTAAAATCACTTTATCTGCAGAGGATTAACCCTGGAACACTGTGATGCCAAATATAAGTTCACCTTCTTAATAGTAAAAAAATTAGTAATATTATTCCGGTCCATAAAAATATACCATCTTTGATCTAATTATAGGGCACATCACCTGACTGACAATAGAGAAGAATTTCTATGAGCAAACTGTATAAAGTACATATTTTATCATACAGCAAGATGCATGTAAAAGCTATCCATTCCAGAATATCTAATGAAATAAATGTATTAAATCTCTTTTAACTGGTAGGGGTTATTCCAATAGTTTTCCAATTTGAACTCTCTTTTTCTTGAATTTTTAAGTAAATTCTTTGCCCAAATGAGCTGTGGACCAAATGCAGGTCACAGCAGCCCATCACTTAAGCTCCTTTAAAGGACAAGGAAGTGAAGACCAGAGGAATGGAAACATTTTGCAAGGCAACATAGTGATTTAGCAGAGACTATAATTTTGGTTTCCTTTCTTTTTATTTTGGGTATTATACTATGTTTCCATCTTTTAAACGTAACTGACAGTGAATTGGAACCTACACAGTTTTAGGACTTTAGTTTACCACCCCAAAGCCTTTGAAAGCTTTCAGAATTGGGTCCTGATACTTGACTTATGGCAGACTATGTCTAGCTATCAAAAGATGGCTTTAATACATACTCTTGTGTTGTTTCTTTCGGCTTTCAGCTCTGAGATCTCTTCTTCCTTTTCTAGAAGTTGTTCACGGCAAGCATTCAACTCTTTAGTCAGTGCAGCAAACTCCTAGAAGTGGGAGAAAAATGTTTGAAGATGGACTTTAAATATAAAAATTAAAATCTTCAAGTAGGAACAACATAATATGAGACATAAACTTTGAAAGAAGTTTAGAAACCTCATATAGTTGGCTGGCTGGTCAAGGCATACTACTATTATTTAAGCATCTTGATTTTTGGTTCCAACAAACACTAATCCATGGCATTTGTGATATGCATAATATGGTGCTTATTTGTGTTTATCACATATATATTTCAGAGGTATCACATTTCATTTAATTTAGTGTAAATTATTGCTAGAATACTTTGATATTTTGTTCAAGTTATCTGATCTTGGAGTTTGATTCATTTATAAGTTTCAGACATGATAACGTAGATCACAATCACAATACATACCCATGATCTGTTATTTAGAGCTGTTAAACAAGCTGATAGCACAGAGTTTAATTAAACAACAAACACTTTCATACTTTTCTTCCAACATTTTTCTGCATAAGCTGTTCCATTGTTCCTATTGTTATGAAATGAGCATTGTTTTATAAAAATGAATATCTCATCATATCAAGCAGTGTTAAAATGACAGAATTCTTAAAAATAAAAGAACATCAAGCAACTTATATTTTATTAATAGTGTATAAAGCATTATTAATTTATATATTAATTACAGAATACATTTATATTTGATTATTATATTTTATAATTGTATTTATCAATTTAAAATATAATAAAAAGTATATTAATTAATTTATTATTCTTTATTTTTAACAAGCTTAATATTCTTTATTCATTGAATTAGGTGTAGATTTTTTGTTTGTTTGTTTGTTTGTTTAATTTAATGTTTTACTTAATTACTTTCCATCCCTCTCATTACCTCCTTCCCAGTGAGCCCCCCCCCCCCACAATCCTTCCCCCATCCCACTTCCCATCTCCTCTGAGCAGGTGGGTGCCTCCTGGATATCACCTGAGCCTAGTACTTCAAGTCTTTGTGATGCTAGGCACTTTCTTGCCCACTTATTATTATATTTTATTAATTTATTAAAACATAATGTAAAATACATTTTATTAATTATTTATTAAATTCATATCCTAGTTAATACTTTAAACTTGGCATAGCCTAGCATCACCAAGAAGAATCTCAGTTAATAAGTAATTGCCTTTAGCAGGATTGATTGTCTATGAATATACCTATGAGGGATTGTTTTGATTATCTTAATTCATATAAGACTGCCCAGCCCCTTTGGGGTGGTACCATTTCCTGGGCATGTTCTAACCCTTATCTGAAGTCTAGAGTGAGCCAGAAAGTGCGTTAACAAGCAGCCCTGCTTCATGGTTCCTGCCTTGAGGCTTTTCCTTGCCTTACCTCAATAAAAGATGGTGACCTAAGAATTATAACTTAAGATAAACCCCTCTTTCTCTTAACTTGTTTTTGGTCATGGTGTTTATCACAGCCACAGAAAGTAAAGTAGAAACATGCCACAAATGTAGAATAAAAATCTCACTGAGACCTTCAGAAGTTGTATTATTTTTGAGAGGTACATACTGAATCCATTGCCACAGCTGGCCATATATATTGGCCATTTATCTCCTAGAAGATGATTTCACTCTGTACATTAATTTTCTTCTGAATTTTTTTCCTTCTACTTTCTTCATCTCTTAGTCTCTGTGAGATTTACATATTTCTCAAACTCACAAAACTTTGAGAGGTCTCTACTACCAAAAATTGCAATTATTAAGACTTTAAGATTTAAAATTTTAAACTATACAAAACTTGAGAACCTTTCAGGATTATGTGTTAGTCAGGAACGCACATTAGAACTATCATTTTAAATGGTAGGCATTTTGTATTGCTTGTTCTGCATTTCTGCATTAACAGTTAAACACTGGATGAACTATTTTATAACTTTCTACTTTCACTATTTAGGTGGCAAAGCTTGACACAAATCAATAACCTGCTCAAATATACAAAACCTTAGAATTACCCTCTACAGTCCTGCAACTCTGATTTCTGATGCATTGATTGTATATAAAGATGAAATTAACAAGAGAAAAACATTTCCCTCACTCTCACCAAAAGTACCATCTCTTCATTCATGAATGATTCCTCCATCCATCCATCCATCCATCCATCCATCCATCCACTATTCATCCATAAATACATCTATCCATCATCCATCTATCCATCTGTACATCTAAGGACCAAATATTTTTTCAACACATCTGTATTTCATAGTATATACTGCATACTGTAGTAGTAAAAGTAACTTGAAATGATTATTTCACTTTGTATAATTCAGTACCCAAAATTCATATTTGAGTGATTTCCACTATTCTTAAGAGCGCAGTACCAGTGTCCATAGTGCTATGCCTGTAATAACATTTAAAACCACTGGATATATGTGGAAGGTGAATGTAATACTGCTCACGGAAGCCATATGTCAGATGTATAGTTTGTACCTACTAGACTATTTCAATTTCCTACATCTATTTCTAACTATCCACTTTCTCACCTCTGTTTATTTCCAACAATATTTTTTCATAAATCATTAATATTTAAGTATCACCCTACTTTGGTATTGTTCTATAATACCTCACTTTATTTTATACTAACTTAGTATGACCATTTAATAGGTTGTTTTCATTGCCTTAGGGCTAAGCATAATTACGAGACTATTAAAAACAATAAGCAAATAATAAATCATTGTTGTCAGAATAAATTAATGATTAGCTAATATAATAAATTTAATTTAAATAATGAGGTAATATTTATTAGCTATATATCTTTCCTTTTCTAAGAGCATTAAAATTCCCTTAACATTAAGAAATGATAAAAAAAATCTCTTCTGCTATTATGTTCTTGTTGTTATCTGATATTTACACTATACCAAGGTAATATTATCATCTGCTGTATCTTATTCCATGTGTGTAAGTGATTGGAGGTTGCCTGGAAACTTTAAGAATTCAAGAAAGTTTTCAAGGAATCTCCTCTGGTCCTCATAGCTTCTACAAGAAGGTGTGCAGTATGTCTGAAAGTTTGGGATCAGCCAACTCTAGTACTAAAGCTCCTATTCATGTTCCTGTTAAACATGAAGCACATTAACATAGAAGAGAACCTATGGACTTGAGTGTGTGTACTTGTGAAGAAACAATAACATAACTATTTCCTGTTCTTCAACGCTGTGACCTGCATGGTCTGGATGACTCTTTCATGTACGTTTCCCATTCGTTAATTTGTAACATTGCATTGTTCCTACTCCAGAAACACAGATATAAACAATATTTTATTTCTCTTTTCTAGAGTACCCAAAATTATATTCTATAAACACACTTCTAAAAACATTCCAGGGAGAAAAATCCATAAACAGATGGAGATGAGAAATAATATATGCTATATAGTTTGCCATTGGAAATGTATACACAACAGTGAGCATGTAGCTGATTGTGAGCCAAGAACTGGCAATCATTCCTAGCCATCACTATAGAAAATTAATAAATGGATATAGAAACTCTGCATGTTGACACCTCATACAAGGAGTACAATGCCTAGGTCAGATGCCCACCTATAAAAAGAAGAGTTCAAAATCTAACAGTTGACAGGGTATTATAAGAAAGTGAAGTCAATGAAAGATAATTGCTAACTAAAACTTTGCCCATGTTTTGGGAAGTCTAATCAAAGGAGTCTACAGGAAAAGCTCAACTTTCTCTAAGGCAATGAGATACAAAAGCAGGTTCATTACCAGCAGAAACACCCAGTTCTCCAGACTACTCATTTTGTTCCCGACCAAATTTGGCAGGTTCTTACTTTTCCAATAACCAGAATTATTTTTGTCCAGTTTATGTTTTTCTTGGAATTTTAAATGGTGGTAGCAATCTGCATAACACAATGCCATAAAATACTCTCATACTAAAGGGCGTCTTTCTTTTTGTCCAGTAGTTATTGGTGCCTATTGCTCACATGATTTTTGAACACATAGTGAAATTCACAGTTTTAGGTGCTTCTGAAGCAACATTAAAGAAAAAGTAGCTACAGTTAATAAATTTATATACATTTTATCAAATATTTACACTCATAATATTTTGGTCAGAAGTAAGCTTTTCTAGACACATTTATATCCATTTTCACACAAAGTCGACTCACGATATAGAATGAGTTCCTTTTGAAACACAAATAAAGTAACTGCTTTATCATTCATGTCTTAAAAAATTGAAAATTGCATGACATTTCTTTTTCTTTTTTTTAAAGATTTATTTATTTTTATTACATGTAAGTACACTGTAGCTATCTTCAGACACTCCAGAAGAGGGAGTCAGATCTCATTATGGTTGGTTGTGAGCCACCATGTGGTTGCTGGGATTTGAACTTCGGACCTTCGGAAGAGCAGTCGGGTGCTCTTACCCACTGAGCCATCTCACCAGCCCGCATGACATTTCTTATATACCAACACAAGTCTTGTCATTTTTGTGTATTCCCATTTTAAAGACATAATTCTCGGCAATCATATAAAATATAAAGTTAATTTTCCTACTTTGCCATTTCTTTATCCCAGCCTCTACTCCTCTACAAAGATATGATGTTATGGTAACTTTATTTTAAACTAGAAGTGACTTCAAGATATCTTTGCATCCCCTATATTATTTATTGATCTTGGTAGTCTTAATTTTCAGAGAGTATAAATGGAAAAACTTATATAAAATAGATTGGAGTTTGTAATGCTAGCCAGATTCATTTTAGTATGTGGTAGTATCTGCCAAAGTGTCAATGTCCCCAAACTTGGCACATGCCAGAGAAATGTTCACCTACCCTGGGTCCTAACTGTGGAATCATGTGCATTTCCATCAGTACTAAGGTGAGCCTGAATCATTCTTGATCTTCGCGGTTCATATCTCAAATGATAACCCTTGGTCCGAAGAGTTATATCCATTTAGGTTTTCTCTCATTATTTGTTTTGCTTGTTTTATTTTGCTTTGGTGAATATTGAGACAAAGTTTTGCAATATAGGTCAGGCTGGCCTCAAGCACATCTTTTCATTCCTCAGCCTTTTAAGTTTTGAGATTAGAGGGATGCACCGCTTCTCAGTGCTCCATAATCAGTTTATTACATTGAACCAGTTTTTGTATGGGTCCCTTCATACTTTGGAAAATAGACATTCATTTCACTTCTTGTGTCTTTGACACTCAATGACAGTAACCTGGGTAGAAGAAGGAAGAATGTATACTAAGAACAGTGCCATCCTTTCTTCTCTTCATCTCGGGCCCCTTTCCATCCTGCCCACCACTGGCAGTTGTCAGGAACCCTCCAACAGATGTGGCAATTCTACCCTCACATCTGTTGACATTGAATCTCATTTTGATGCTCAATATAAATGTATATGAGTCACGGACTATTCTATTTTCCTGACTCATTTCATATGGTCCATTTACTTGAGGTTTAGTTGTGAAAGCAGAAACCTCACACACACTCACACACACACACACACACACACACACACACACACACACACACACTTGCTTACTAAATGTTTAAAATACTTTACTTAGCAGAAGAGTCCTTGATTTAAGACAACAATTCAGGAGCTGTACACCAAGAAGAGAATTCACCCTTTCTAATGTGTGAGTCACTTAATTAACAAGCCTCACATTGGTCTTACTTCGTCAGTGATATATCTGAATATGTAAGTACCAGTTTAAGATTCATGGGTGTCCATTAGACTGAGAAGGATGACGAAATATAAAGGGTGAGTTGAGAATCATGTTAACTAATTGTTGTCCATGCTCTCCCCAAATACAAATAAGCATTTTTGTACTTTATTCATCAATCATTGGTGCCACTCAAAAACTAGCTCCCAGGAAAAGTGTTTATAGCACAGATGCATACAGATATCAATATTTGAAAGTAAATTAGAAGCATCAACACTTTTTAACTTTAATAAGCACTATTAAATTTTTGAGATTATAACATAATAAGATCATTTCCACATTCACTGTTTTCTCAAAAAGTCCCCTGCATGTCTATCTTTGCCATTTTTTTCAAATCGTGATCTCTTTTCTTCATTAGTTGTTACATATGTGTATGCATAAATGTGGTTTTGTGTGTGTGTGTGTGTGTGTGTGTGTGTGTGTGTGTGTGTGTATGTGGTTGTATAGCCAATACCAATGGATCCATCAATAATAAAACTGCAGTACCTCAGGTTCAGGGATCATTTACAATAGAGGACAGAGACATTGTAGGAGCCATAAAAATATGTCTTTTGCTGTGAGAGTACATCTTCTAGGAATACAAGTAGCTATACATAAATACTTTTAAAATATCCAATAATGACTGCCTTCAGAGTGTGCAATTCCCTTCTACTAGGTTTCGGTATTCTTGAAAACTTGGCTCTTCGGGTGATTATTTTGTTTTGAGTACTAAGTGGAAGGTGCTCTTTTAAAATCTGTGTTTATTTTTATATAAGTGCACATAAATTTACATGTGCAATGGTAAGTATACTGTTCTACAAACCTGAAGATATGTATATTTTTAGAATAAATTGAAAATAGAAACATTGTGTTAATGAGATGAGCACAATGCACCAGAATGACTATATCCTTAAAACAGTTATAAGTTAAAATGTCTTCAAATGTTTAGTTTAGAAATGTTTTATGGCAACTGTGAGTTTGCCTTATATATTAAGGCCCCAGTATTATACCAGTATACAGAATGTATATATATATATATATGGATATGGATATTTGAATTAATGTTACATAATAAATTGTAGTACTTATGACCTCTGTTTCTAGAATTGGCTCATAGACTCAGATAAACCCAGGGAAAGCTGTCATGCACAATTACTGTGTAAAACAGCTATGTCTCATGGTCAGCCCTGGGCAAGATAGCTTAAAGGAAAAATCACTTGCATAAATAATGCAATTGGACAGACACAACAGAACTCAGGATTTTAACCAAACTCTAAATAAGGAAGCCCAGATTAAAATGAAAGATACTCCAACTCTATGCAAATGTTTTTTGCCTTTTGATTATTTTTGCATATCCTAACTACAGACAATTTTGCCTTCTCCATAAAACTGTCTGATGGATCATTCTACCCACCACAGTGATCTGGGGGCTGGAAGAGAAGCACGTGTCTAACACAGCAAGCTGCACACGCCTTTTTAAAATGACAGATATTTACATGAGAACTTGTTAAACTTCTGTTTTCAAAACTTTCCAAACTAGGCAACTGGATTCTTGTAAAATATGGATGTTTGTTGAAATCAAACAGTGGTGCTGTCAGGCAGCTCCAGGCTGTGCAATCATTGAGCTGTGTTTCTCCCATGAGTCATTTACTGTCCTCCCACTGAAATGTGTCTTGTATCCTACTTGCACTTCACTCTATAAACTATAATTTGTTGATCACTAGCCCTTATATGCAGACACATAGGCAGGTCCCACAGGGGATAGTTTTTGTAATTTGGTGAATCCTCTATCATAGAGGGCAGATTGCTTGAAAACAGGACCTAGAGAAAAAAATGTTTCATTTTCATTTTTTTAAATTTTTGTAATTTTGTAATCTCCCTTGCTGGGATTTTATTATATTTTCCGAGGGCCCTCTTTGGTTTTAACCATCACAGGCTTGTTTGGAATTATCTTGCATGTGTGGGCAATAGAACTCTGAAAGGGCTTGAGTGAGTATTTCTGGTATAATTGCTATCGTTCTTGGTGACAGAAGCTCATTTGTAGGTAGGTTGGAGAGAAAGGGCATCAATGGTATTCTTGGTTCAGTACCATGTGTGCTGCAATATAGACCTTCCAGCCAAGATGTACTGACTAGCATAGTAATGGCATGGCAATTATGGGATGGGTTATCTAATGCCTTCTGATTGAATTTGTGGCTTACTCAGGATAAGAAAATTTTTATTTAACCCTAGTCTAAAGCTTAGTGTTGAGGATGTCATAGGGCTCTTGCAGTTCTACCTTTCTAGTTGATCATGTTGACAAATTAGCATTTAAAAATATTGATGTTTTGGTGTTCCCCTGTACTGGGGCATATAGACTTTGCAAGACCAAGGGGCCTTTCTTACCAATGATGGCCAACTAGACCGTTTTCTGCTACATATGCAGCTAGAGACACAAGCTCTGGGGCTACTGGTTAGTTTGGCAGTGGGTGGGTAGGGGAGCGGGGTGGGGGGAGGGTATAGGGAACTTTCGAGATAGCATTTGAAATGTATATAAAGAAAATAATAAATTAAAAAAAAATAAAAAAAAAGAACAGTCCCCAGGAACTCTGGGGTCATCCCACTCAAATGTGGCTCACATGCCCAGCCAAAATGCAGACTGCCATTTTCTAGACTAAAAGAAGCTTTCACTATGTGCGTATTATCTTGCTTAGGACCACCTTATGGTTCTTTTAAATTATTTTATTTAAATCATTTGCTATTTTTACATAGCATATACAAGCCTACTGAATCAAGTGAATACTTTGATGATGATGATGATGGTGATGGTGTTGATGATGATGATGATGATGTTCCTGTGCTGTAAAAGTTGGCAAATTATGGAATAAAAAAAAAGAAAACTAAAAAAAAAAAAAAAATGATGTTTCTATTCCTAGACCTACGCTGTTCCAATCCTGGTCAGTGGGACGTACTCAGAGACTTATACATGTCAAAATACTATGACCAAAAGACTGAAATATCAGCCCCAAATGAACTGTACTTCTTGCAATCACCCCCAGATTGTTTACAATTAAAGAGCAAGGAATGTTTCAGAAGAGGAAGCAGAAAAAAATTAGAAGTTCTGAGAATGAAAAACATCTGGACCTGGGAGTTTGCAGTTGATACCCATCAGGAAATGGAAAATCAGTTTTCTTCAATGAGTGACACTGGGAACATCAACCACAATACAGGGCAGGCCTTATACCCAATATCTTGCCAACACAAAATGCAATTTTTTATTTTGCTTTGGTATTGTTTTTGTCTTATTGGTTTTTGTTTGTTTTGACTTCTGTTTTAGTGTTTTATATTTTGAAAGAGAGAGAGAAAGAGAGAGAGAGAGAGAGAGAGAGAGAGAGAGAGAGAGAGAGAGAGAGAGAGAGAGAGAGAGAGAGGAGGGGGCACAGAGACAGGAAAGAATACAAATTTGGATCAGTGGGTAAATAGGGGAGATCTAGGAGAAGCTGGTTGAGGGGAAACATGATCCAAATTTACTGTATAAAACTTTTTAAATTAGATATGTTTTGCTCACAACAGTACCAAAATTCTAGCTATGAAGTCGCAACAAAATAATTCTATGGATGTGAGTCTGAACACGTGGAACTGTATTAGTGTTGCATCATTAGGAAGGTTGCGAACCACTGGCTCAGAATAAACTACTTTTTATCCATCCATGACTACCGTCATGCAGATTTTTAAATTTCTTACAGAGCTCAGTTCTCCACATTAGGAAAACACATTAATGATTTCTATGCTTTATAGTGTCTATAAACATTAGGCATTTCTCCCATTGGTGTTGCTGAAATACTCTCGGAGAATCATCTTGAATCTGATTGGCACAAATCCTGTGTTTACTCATTGTTCTTTGCTTTAAGGTGTCCTGACGATGATCCTCATTACAAAGCAGAGAAAGCATAACTATCTTCAAGAGGAGAGGAACTTGATCTACCCCATTATCTGACTAGTAATATAAATGAGACATTATCATGTCAATGTAAAAGTACTTGGCATATTTATGCAAGAAGGAATGTCTCAGTGTACCCTTTTGCTTCATTTTACGTAGCAAATTTGTCCTGAAAACACACACACACACACACACACACACACACACACACACACACACACATATATATATATATATATATATATATATATAAACTAAAGTATGGAAGTCTGCTTGACAAGAGTAATGCTGACAGAGATATAAAACTGTAAAGGAATCTTTTCAACATCACAAAACTGCTTTTATTTGTCTTTCAATTATTGGTTTTAGATAGAATCTCCTTATGGGGCTCTGGCTGACCTGGAACTTACTACAAATACCAGGATGTCCTTGAATTTACAGAGATCTTCCTGTTTCTGCCTCAATAGTGCAGTGCTGGGATTAAAGATCTACATCACTACACCCAGCACAAAACTGTTTAAAAACAAAACAACAAAACTCTAACACACATCTTTCACTCTCTTCCCACTTTGTTTCTGTCTACATGCCCTTCCAAGAGATCACAAAAGTCCTTAATTGGTATCTAGTTAAATAAAATGATAACAAGGCATATTTGCACTATCTTCACTAAATCAAAGTGTTTGTTCCTATAAATGTCACTTTTAAAAAAAATTAATCTATTTATTTATTTATTTATTTTACACTCCAGATTTTATTCCAACCCCAACCTACCTCTGACTGTTCTACATCCCATTCCTCATCCCCAACCCCTGTTTCCATGAGAATGTTCCCACCTCCCTACCGCCACCCAACCAAACCTCTAAACTCCCTGGGGCCTCCAGTCTCTTGAGGGTTAGGTGCATCATCTCTGAATAAACACAGATACAGCAGTCCTCTACTGTGTGTGTGATGAGGGCTTCATATCAGCTCATGTATGCTGTCTGTTTGATGGTCCAGTGTTTGAGAGATCTCCGAGGAGGTCCAGGTTAATTGAGACTGCTGGTCCTCCTACAGGGTCGCCCTTCTTCTCGGTTTCTTCTAGCTTTTTCCTAATTCAACCTTAGGGGTCAGCAGCTTAAGCGATCCTGTCTACCTACTATTTTGGTAAAGATATAAGGTTTCCTCACAAAAATAAGTAAAATAAGGCTTTCTGAAATAAGATAGTTCCTAGTCTCTGGCTCTAAGTTTGAGAGCTTCCTGGCCCCCTGATCTTGTCATGATACATATGGAAAGATATAAACACAGAGGCTTAGAATCATGATGTAGTTCCCCAGTCCTAATTTACTAATCATTTGATCTAGTTCACCTCTCCTTCAAATTCCCTTAAATCTATGTTGGCATCTTCTGGATATAGGAAGCATATGAAAGAAGAGAAAGGACTCTCATAGACAGTTTTTCACTGCGGAATTAAGGTTTCTAGCTTTATAATAAAACCAGAGTGCTGTTTTTTTATTTTAATTCATCTATATGGAAAGGAAAAGAAACATTTTTCCTACTGCGATCTGCAAAAGATATCTTCTATTAGTATATACTTGTATTATTTATAAATGTATTAAAATATAACCTTTTAGATACATTAGTAGAAATTTTTGAGTCCCAGTAAGCACTATTGCTAACACATGTCAAGGCTGAACCCTTGCCAATGAGCAAGTCTTTTGGCAGGAAAATCCAGGTTTCCACAGGTCTGACAGTGTGAAGCAGGAGGCATGCTAAACAAGATGCTCTGTATTAATTTGAAAGGCTTTAGCATCTGGTCAGATAATACCTGCTGTGGAAGACACACAAAATAGCATCCAAGATGAATATTTGAAGATGCCAACAATGCTATATATAATCAAATCATGTCTCTCTTGCAATCAAGAGAATTATAATTACATAACTAACAATGTTTGGACTAGAACTGAGCTAAAAAGGTTGCAGTGGGTCCTGTTGAAATTGTAAAGACTAGACAAACATTATACTGCCTTTGAGCATTTACTGGTGGATTAGAAGAGCTCAGTGCTTAATGCTTAGTGCCCTGTATTTTGTGTTGTCATAATGTATATAATTCTCTAAAGAAAAGAAGGAGTATGTAATAGCATTGAATAACAGAATAAAAACAGGCATAGAAAAGAAAGATGACTGATTTCTACTAAACACTCTATCTCTGAAAAAGAATTCTGGCCCAAAGAGTATAGCTGTCTGTGACCAGAAGTAAACACAGATGTATTAGTGTTTTCTGGAATTATCACAGAACTGTACCCCCGATCACAAAACACTCAACGCAATGTGTTCAGATTGCATGTACACCAAAAAATATTCCTAAAATAGTATAATGCTCTATAAAGTTTTTAAAGGATTTGTTTTTTTTTTTTCCAGACAAGTTTCAATAAAATTTCTGGTTGGCGATTCAATTTTTCACTTCGAAGCAATCATTTTGACTTTTTAAAATTGTTTCTTCCAATTATTACTGGAAACTTAGCATAACACAATTCCATAAATTACTTCTGACAGTATAATATGTATAACTGTGAACAAGTGTGACAATTAAAGAGAAATGTCAGTGTCGTGTGACAATTGTAGTGATGATAGAGCTTATGCAAAGTGTTCAAAATAAATAGGCAGCATCAAACTATGCCCCGCATGCTAGATGCATGTACAGAAACAGCTAAAGAGAAAGGAGGACTAGTTAGCTCAGAAAAATATACCCCTCGAACGTAATAAAACTATATCATGCCTAGGATAAATGATAATGATACCTCTTTATTAAGAAATGTTTTCTGAAATATGACGCCAAAAATATATATGACTTAAGAGAAAATAGAAAAGAGAGTCACCACCAGCAACGGAGTGAGCAGAATCCCACAATTCATTATGTTGAAAATCCAACTCTTACCTACTGAACGTTTGGAGACAAAGCTATTGGAAACTTCATATATTTAGATGAGTTTGTGAGGGATGGTTCTCTCATGACCTAGTTAGTTTTCTTATTAAAAAAAAAAAAAAGACATCACCTTCCTTCTTTTGCTATGATATAAAGGCTACCATCTGCCAACCAAGAGAGAATCTTACCAGGACCTAATTAATAATGGAGGTACCTGATACAGGCTTCTGGGCTCATAGAAGACTAACTCATGAGGACTAAATCTTTCCTGCATTACATAAATGATTTATGATATAGTATATAATATTTTTGTCATGACATCTCAAGGTGGTGTACTATTAACAACTTGCACTTGAAGTTAAATAAAGAAATTAGAAGACCACCCATAGAATAAGGGCAAGAATGTGAACATGCAAACATCTGAAAAAAGTAAACATGTGAACAAGAAAAATTGGAGTATGTTTCCAGAATAAAAGTTCTTTGCAATCTTATAATAAAAAAGACAAATAACCAGACTTAAAAATACATGATCTAACTAGACAAATGTCTGAAGATAGACACATAAACATTGGGAGAGCATAAATGGAAATTTCAGTGAAATACCACTTCATAGCCATAAGGATGGCTCTAAAAACACGAACAAGTGTGAATAAGGCCTAAAATCATGGATAATGAGAAGAGTTAGCAAGTGTGTAGAGATATTCAAATATAAAGTTCAAATATTGACAATGGAAATATGAATTAGTAAAGCTGCTTTAAAACAGACTGGCACTTTTCCAAATAGGAAAACATACAACTATGATATGACCTAGAAATTTTTCTTCCAGCTACATAGTGAAGAAACCAACATGTCTGCTTATAAGCTTATATATGAGTAAACGTCCAATATAGCTTTTGTAGTATATTTTAATTTTTATTCAAGAGACTCAATATACTTTCAGGCTGCTCTTCAGCTTACTATGTCACGTTGACCGGCTCTGAAGTTATAATCTTCCAGCCTCTGAGTTCTAACTTTTGGGATTATAAGTATGGATGATCACTATTAGATCTAGTTAAACAACAGATTCAGTCCTAGTGTCCATCAAATGAAGAGTGGATGTAATGAATGTTAGGGGAGCTTTTACATTTTTGTCCTGATAATAGTAATCTGGTGCCTAACAATTTAAAGTGCAAGCACTGGATAAATATGATGTGTAGGCCTTATATTGTATCACACCATACTTGTCCATTGCCTTGGAACTCATTGCCTTGAATAACAGTGATTTTATACATAACAAGCTTATAATGCTAAAGAGATCATGAAAATAAATATATTTTCTTAAAATTTTGTTTTAAATCCTTTTGGATAATTACTGCAAACTGGGATTGCTGAATATTATGGCAAGTGTACATTTTAAGTATACTCAAACTGATTTCCAAAACATTTGCAACTCTCTATAATCCCAGCAAATTTGTAGTGTTTTTAAATACATGTTATTGTGTTTACTTTATTACTGTTTTGTTATTGTTACTACTATTATTATTAGTTTATAAGTGAGGAGATTACTATTATTTTATGGGTGTATATATATATATATATATATATATATGTGTGTGTGTGTGTGTGTGTGTGTGTGCATGTGTGTGTGTGTTTGTGTGAGAAAGAGAGAGAGAGAGTCAGAGAGAGAGTGAGTATGAAAGTCCCATGGTGTGTTTGTAGGTTAAAGGACAAGCTCTACAAAGAAAAGCAATTTTCTCTACTAATGCTATGCATAATATAAAAACAACTTTAACAACTTTAAAAATGCAATTTAATTTTTACTAAATTGTGAAACAACACATTTTTCTGAACTAGAAGACAATTTTAAAATTATGGAATCTGAGAATTCAAAAATTACACTAAAGACACCTTCTTCAGAAAGAATGCACTGAAAAATTGTCTATCTGTCTATCTATCTATCATCTACCTATCTGTCTGTCTGTCTGTCTGTCTGTCTATCTACCCATCTATCTATTTTAACTAGGCTCAATGAATCAAAGATCAAAGGCTAATTTTAATTTCTAATATACCTTTGGACACCAGGTCCACTGTGTTCCAGATTTTTTTCCTCTGGAGATTGTAACATGTTTAGCCTTGCATTACTAGTGTACCAAATATATTTCTGATGATAGTGAATTTGCTCCATTGTTCAGACTGAACCACATTAATGGCTCTATGATTTTGTTCCTTTCTTAGTTTGAAGGTCCTGATCCCTCTCCTGCTGCCATAGTTGACGAACATCTTGAGATTCTAACATTCTAGATAATAGAGTAAGCAAATATCTCAAGGAAGATCCAACATTCAGAACACTTTGTATTTTTTATTTAATAGTTCATTATAATTTGTTTCATTGTCTAGTTAATTTTGTAAAAACGATGGTTTTATGTATTAAATAGCAATCACATTACATTTTACTTAGGTTTATTTAGTGTAATTTTTCAGATGTTCATATTTGTCACACAGACAAAACCAAAAATGAGCATGATGAAATATTTATAAATGTTGAAATCCCACATCAAATTAGCTTTATATGTGATCCATGCCATTGGGGAATTTTTTTTTTTTTAGAAATTTTTCTCTTCAGTTTATATTTTTGGTGAGACGCATATTAAACACAATGCTTATCCTGCATTCATAAGAAATTCGGGTGTGTAAAAGAGAGAGAAAAGGCACACTTGAATACTAAGCATGCTTTCAGTAAAGAAAATTGGCTTAAACTGAAGTAAAAGTTCATTGTTAGGTAGTGTGGAGAGGAAAAGCTGACTCCCACTACTGGAAAATCTTTTGTCTGGAAACTTGAAAGGGTTTTGTTATCAATGGAAAGAATGCCACCAAGAGAAAGATATGAAAATATACACTTACTAAAGTATAAATTTACTAGAATCAAGCTACCCATTATTTATTAAATGTTTTGCAAGAAACTCTCTTTGTCAAAAATTGCTGTGATAATAAACATGAATTGAGTGAGTCCAGCTTTGAAAGTTGTGTCTGTGGTTTAAGGAACAGTCAGGTCCTTACAGTAACCAAGATTATATTTTATGAACATTTAAGTCTAATCTACAAATGAATAGAAAAACTTCACAAATGGACTGAATGCAATGAAAATAATGAACTTGCATTCACGATTGCTGGCAGAATTACAAAATACTTGTTAATTCCAGTAACTGAAATTCATCATTGCTTTTAAGTTTAAAGTGCTTCAAAAAATTAAATATCAGGCAAGAGCACAACCCAGAAATTTATTATGTAAGATAAATGAGAATACATGTGCATATTTGTGAGCAGTTTGATGTAAAAAATTCTATCAGCATTTTAAATAATAGTAAATAAATTGAAAGTATCCAGATAATATATTAGTTGATTATATGTAGATTAAAAAGCTGATATATACATTCAATAGAATATAATTTGATAAGAATAAGAAATAAAATATTTATACTGTTATAGGAATAAGTCTTGAAATAGATACTAAGTGGAAGATGCCAGTCATAAGTGAGTACATATTGTATGATTTCAATTACATGAAATGCTGAAAGCAGGCGAATATGTATAACAATAAATTACATTACGAGGCTGAAGACAGGGCTTAGTAAGTAAGAGCAGCATGCTTCTCTCCCAGAGGACCTGAGTTCAGGCCCTAGTACCCATGAGAGACCACACACAACTTCTTGTAACTTCAGCTTCAGAGGGATCAAATTCCTCCTGCCTCTGTGGATGCCTTCATTCATGTACATAAGCCCACACAGAATGCATGCACACAGTCAAAATAATAACAAAATGAGAGAGTAGATTAATGGTTGCTATATAAAAACAGTTGGATGATGAAGATAATTGTCAATGATACAGGTTATTTTGTGGTGGTAAGGAAGTAAGGTTTTGAAATATTCTAAAGTTGATGAAAGACTGAAACATAAGGTAAGATTACTAACATAAACATAAAAAACAGTGCGGTCAACACATATTTTTAAACACCAATAGCCTCAATTTTCCATCAAAAGACACAGATAACTTGATAGATTAAGAGGAGGCAGAGGCAGGCAGATATCTTTGGTTGAGGCTAGCCTGGTCTACAGAGAGAGTTCCAGGACAGCCAGGACTGCACAGAGAAACCCTGTCTCAAATCAAAACAAAACAAAACAAAAAAACCCCTAAAAAAAAAACAAAACGAAACAAAAACAAAACAACAAACAAACAAACAAACAAACAAACCAAAACCAAAATCAAAATCTAGTGGAGAAAAGTGATCATCTTTCCCAGCAGATATCTATTGCAGGAAGCTTCTTTGTTAGAGGGAGGCCTTCTTCGTATACACTCCTCTTTCTCACAATGTGATTTTTGTCTGGTTTGCACCTGTGTGGGCCTTGTGTGTGGAGATCACAATCTGTGGATTCATATGTGTGTCAGTTTCTTGGGTCTGGAGGAAGCTGCTTTCTTGGAGACATCTATCAACTCTGGATTTTACAATCATTCTGCCTGGTCTTCAGCAACTTCATAGATCCTGTTGTTTTGGTGTTGTTCTTTCTGTTATTGTTATTTTTAAGAAATAAAATGAAAGGAAAGAGAGAGAGAGCTCCTGATATTCTGTAGTTGAATTGAATGGTTAATGAAGTGGGAAGATCTAAAAGGAATTGGTAAAGTGAAAGCATGATCAAATATACGAAAAAGTTAAATAAAAAAAAAACAAACAAATGCATCTTTATATTGTCTACAAGGAACTCACTTTTTCTTCACAGATAGAAACCACTTCAAAATGAAGGGATGGAAAACAGATCATTCTGAACAACTAGGACAAGGAAGCAAGCAGGTACCTCTCTCCTAATATCTGACACCTAAGCTTAAAAGGAAAACAAATCAGAAGAGACTGGAACAGAAAACTTCATCAGAATTAAGCGAGCAATTAACCCAGAAGGCACTGCAATCCTAAACATGTAGTCATCAAATGCTGACATATCCAATTTCATACTGAACATAGACAACGATGAGTTCTGACTCAGCAAAAGTTAATGATTTCATCATTATCCTCTCTCCGACAGACTCCGTGTACTCTAACATGCTCTCCAGCTTAAAATCAACAGCAAATGAATCTCTAGGAATATCCTAAAATTAGATAGTAGACATAGACAACTCTAGCAACATGGTGAAAATACTGGCATTCTTTTTAAAAAGCAGATTCTACAGTATGTAAGTTATGTTTCAATACAGTCTATAAGCCATGAAATAACCATAGGAGGCATTTTAAAATCAAAATGGAAAAGAACATTTAGAGGGGAAAGTTCTGTTTTATTTCCAAAGTCTAATAATTTTGATTCTATGAAATGTTTATTTAAATTTAATTAAACTCCTGTTGCACTCTTGGGAATCTTCACTTCAAATTGATTCCCAGAACAAACTCTTTCACCATTCCGCACTCCCTCCTTCTTCTTTTTAGTTTAATGAACTTACAAAAGTAAATTAGTTCTTGTCCATATGTGTGAATTTGAAGTCTTTCCAAGAGGTTGAAATCATTCAAAAATTACCTCCCTGTTCATCTCACAGTACTGAAATCTCTAAGGACACTGAAAAAAAACAAAACAAAAAAAAACAAAAAAAAAACCAAAAACCTGTTGTATTGTGTGGGCGAAGGTCATTTCTTTAGTAGTAGCTGCAGGGAATTATTGTAATGTTAAGTTAGAGACTTATTTTACTGTTACACGTAAGTCCAGGAAAAATCCTAAAATACCACAGGAGTGAAAGGCAAAAGCTCTTATATACAAATACAATAGACATATTTATAAATGGCTCTCGTTGTTTTTACAGGAGGAAGAGGAGGGGATGGGGTTTCAGAGGAGGAAGCCAGGAAAGGGGCTAACATTTGAAATGTAAACAAATAAAATAAATCAATAAATGGTCCGCGGTGTTTTTAGCTCAGATCTACGGTGGGTTTTGTGAAATTGGGTGTAATTCAGTGACACTTAGGTTATTGTCTAGTGATCCCAATAAGTTCAGTGCCAGAGGGGACACAGCCACTTGGACCTGTGGTTCAGAAGTAGTCAAGTTCATAGTCCTTGAAAATAAAATCCAACTCAGTGTTTTTCAACACCCAAAGCAAATATCCTTATAAACCAGATCTCATATCATTCTAGCCATTGCACAGATTTTAAAAATATAATGCTTTAATAGATTGAAATGTTCATGTTTCTTATGAAGTATTTTGAGAAGATTCACTCCTCTCGCTCCCTCTAACTCTTCCCAGAACTATCCTTTTACTTTTGTAAAAATAATAAGGGGCCATGAGATTACTCAGTATGTAAAGATATTTTCTTATGGTGACCTGAATTCTAACCCTGGTTCCTACAAAGGCACAAGAGAGTTCCAGCTTTTGAAAGTTGAGTTATAACTGCCATATTTGTGTAACTACACACACAACTATATACTCCAACATCCACATCCACACACTCACATCCCTTAGCTCCCCACATCCTGTCTCTCTCTCTCTCTCTCTCTCTCTCTCTCTCTCTCTCTCTCTCTCTCTCTCTGTCTCTCTCTCTGTCTCTCTCTCTGTCTCTCTCTCTGTCTCTTTCTCTGTCTCTGTCTGTCTGTCTGTCTGTATGTCTGTCTCTCTCTCTCTCTCTCTCTCTCTCTCTCTCTCTCTCTCTCTCTCTCTCTCTCTCTCCCTCTCTCCCTCTCTCCAGTCCATATAATGTCCCTTGTGTGTGTGTGTATTCTCAGAGCCAGCCACTTGTTCCTGGACAACTAATTTGTGTGCTCCTCCCTGGGGAAGACAACCTTTCTGCTCTCAGCTTTGCCTACAGTTCTCTGTGTAAGGGTGAATTCTCTTAGGCTTTACCCTATCCACTTTGACATGAAAGCACATGCCAGAAAGTTCTCAATCAAACAATGAAATATGTGAAAGTTTGTTCTAAATTATTTTGAAATATTATGTTACTATGCCCCTGTGTTTATTCAATATTTATATGTCATGAAGCCTGGTGTCATCATTGACTTTAAGGAACCTTTTAGGAAAGAAAATAAAACACTCACACAAAACAGAGTCTAAAGTTTGGAGTCTCTGGACTCTCAACTGGTCATGACTGGGATGGACACTAATGCCCACTGTTTGCCATCTGTCTATTTTCCATGAACAATAAAGATATCTGTTGGAAACAGTGATTTGAATGACAATGGCTCCCACAGGTTCACATATTTGAAAACATTTTCCCTCCAATACTTCCCATAGAGACCCACCATGTTCTCTTCAAACTCACATGTGTTTTGGGAGAAGTAGAAGATGTAGCCCTGTTGAAGGATGGTGCACCCCAACTGGAGGAGGTGTAGGCTTGCTGGAGGAGGTGTAGCCCTCCTGGAGAATGTGTGGCCCTGCTTGGGGAGGTGTGTCATTGGAGCAAAGCTTGAAGCTTCAGAGGCCTCACATTGTCCTCGTTATCTCTCGCTGCTTCAAGAATTATCAGCTCTTCCTGCCATCACAGATTCTAACTCTATGAAATTGTAAGCTCAGTTTAAAACTTCCCTTCAAAAGCTGCCTTGGTCAGGGTGTTCCATCGCAGTAATAGGAACGGAATTCATACAAAGAGGACCAAGTAGTGAATTGGTTAGAACCTCTAGCTCTCATGGCAACTGCTTCATCCGAATCCAAGGAATTTTCTGTGGTTTTATGTCTCAATTTATTCATCAGTTATGGCAAAAATATACATTAATTCTGAACCCACAAGTCCTTAATTATTTGTAAAATGTGTTTAGGAAAGTGCAAATACTTAATAAATTTAACTATTTGGACTATTATCATAATGATATTGCAATGTAGGCACCTTATCACAGGTGATTCTGTGGAAAACCCAAAGGCCAGCTTTGGTACTGATTCTGTCACATGAGAATTCTGCTTCCATGGCTGATACCTCCCATGTCTGTTCCCAAGGACTTTCTCTGAATTCTAGCATAATGGATTCCAATTATTTATGTTATCATCTTATGTTTGGCTCAATATCATGATGATGATTTATGTATCCTGGCCACTCTGATGTTCAAAGAAGCTGGTAAACAAGATAAATTAATTATTGTGAAGGTTATAGATGACTAATCAAATATAGACAATCAAGATCATACACACATTTATATGAGAAAAAGAGTACTATAACTTAATTTTGGGATTAACACTTCCATTTATATTTGATATCTATTCACTACAGTTAAATTTCATAAGATTTAATAATCATATTCTTGACTTTGGTTTAAATCTTCTTTAATAAACTTGTAAAGATTAAAAATGTTTTGGGACAAAATTCAATAATTGAATAGCATTTACTTGTTTTACTATACTATTCTATTATGTGAAATATATTGTGTGGTCACAATTCTTTAGCTATAATTAAAGTGTATCTTTCACACAAATATATTTTAAAGTATTAGATTAAATATCAATGTTTCCTAAAAATTATTTTTTCCAAAACTATGAAGATTAATGAAAGAATGTAAATGGAAGAAAATGGCAAATGACAGAAGTTTCCAGAGTGCCCTTGAATGCATGCATGCACACATAGTTTAGTGTCTCTGGCCTCCAGTATCAAACCCAGAACTGAATCTAAGGGACATGCTGAGTGAATGCATTTCTTGCAAAGCTGGGAAGCTCATGGTGCCATGTTATATGGATTACACAAAAATGGTAAACGTGTGTCGAGGCACAGAATCTTAGAAGGTGAGTATCCTCTTTTCTATACCAACCATTTGGTCTCCTTTATGATATCATGCCACAGAATAATTAATAGAGGCACACATGACAGATGTAAGAGTAATTAGAATTACTGACATTTTATTTTATCTAGAGAACTAGCTTACATAATTTTTATAATGTCAGTTATGAGTATATCTGTCATAGTTAAAGAACAAAAAGGTCAAAATGTATGTCCTGACCAATGTTTAGCTTGTCCTGATTGCAAGCAGCTTGGCATCAGTCCCACCTCCCTAGAGACAACTTAACACTTTATTTACCAATGAGAGTTGAGACTATAAAAATGATTCTCTCACAGAGAAATCTATTTGATTAGTTAAAATCAGATCAGAAAAAAATTGCAACATATCATCTTTTCAAGTAAATTCATTATAATTTTGATGTAACAGTATTGAAAATGAAGTATTAGAAGAAAACTTTTAATTTTCTAAATGAAGCTGGATATTTTATTTTTCTCTTCCCACATTTTATTATTTGTATCTTCATCAGGGCACAGGTTTTTGTAAATGCTCTTGGCATATCTGTATTATAAGCAAAACCATAAATTATTAAAAGGGTAAGGTCTATCCCTTGAGCTTGTCCTGCATCTAAATAGGTGCCCATAATTCTTTTAGGTGCCCCGGAAAACTACTTAAAACTTTAACTGAAGAGTTCCTTTCACCTTTCTTGGTAAGGTTAAACTTCCTTTTCCATGTGATTTTCTTTTTCATGCCTTTGGGGCTCTGCCAGAGCCTGACAAATACAGAAGCAGATGCTTGCAGCCAACTATTGGACTGAGCATGGGGTCCCCAATGAAGAAGTTAGAGAAAGGACTGAAGGAGCTGAAGGGGTTTGCAGCCCTATAGGAGGAACAACAATATGAACCAACCAGAACTCCCAGAGCCCCCAGGACTAAACCAACATAAAAAAATACACATGGAGGGACCCATGGCTGCAGCTGCATGTGTAGCAGAGGATGGGCTTATCAGGCATCAATGGAAGGAGAGGCCCTTTGTACTGTGAAGGCTCAATACCCCAGTGTAGGGGAATATCAGGGTGGGGAAGCAGAAATGGGTGGGTGGGAGTACATCCTCATAGAAGCAGGGGAAGGGGGGGTGGGATAGGGGTATTCTGGGGTGAAACCAGGAAAGGGGATAACTTTTGAACAATAAATAAAGAAAGTACCTAATAAAAAATATTTTTTTAAAAGATAGCAACAGAGAGGGGAGAGAGAGAGAGAGAGAGAGAGAGAGAGAGAGAGAGAGAGAGAGAGAGAGAGAGAGAGAGAGAATTCAGAATCACAGAGCTTAAAAATGTCTATATAGCTGTTATTCACACAAACACAGCTGGTGTGATCCAAGAGATCAAGTGTTCTAGAAGGGTGTTTTCCCCTTAACGATAGTTTGAAATAATTTTAAGTTCATAAAGGTCTTACACACATACTACTGTTAATAATCTCTTGATCCAGCTGCAACTAGTGTTAACAGTGTATATAATCATGGCACATATATTTTTAAAAGCAATATTTGTGTAGGACTCCTGATTACATACCACCTTTAAGCTTATCAAATTTTCAAGTATACTAAGAAAAAGAACATAACCATTATTTACACATATGAAACTGAGTTTTATAATGGTAAGGTAGGAAATCTATTTAAGGTCACAAAGCAAGCTTATAACATAGCTAGTGTTCTAGTCTCTGTTCCAAACTATGTTTTATAACCACACAATATTCCTTTATGAGCATTGTTACTATCCTATGGAGGTCTGAACAACACTAGCTCTCAGTATTTCTAGGAAGTAACTTACTTGGAACATAAGGACATCAGTGTATCAAAGTAAATAATTTCTGTGAACATATGCATTTTTTCTGTGTACTGTACTCCCCAAATTCTAGACCATTCAGTTAAGACAATGCCTAGAATAAAGAATACATATTTCATGCACGATATTCCTTTAAGTACACAACTTCCAACATCATTTCAATCTAACAGTATGCTTCACGGGTTGCAATAGAAGTAGAAGCTCACATTTATAAAGACACATGAAATTATTTTTTAATGTAACATAAATACCTGCAATTAAGGTTTTGTTTCTTCATGTTAGTGTTTCACAAAGTAAATGTGTTTAAAAAACATGCTAGAATTGATCTCAGATGAAAGATTTTAGTGTCAAACACTTGATTTAATCTTATTAATCATATACTTATCTCCCATTGCTCTTAGCAGTGTATTTGAACAGTGATTTCTCAGAAACCTATCTTTTATATTGACACTGATTTCTGAACTGTTACTTCTGTTGATAAATTCACCTAGCAGTTTGGCTTCTTACTGTTGCTCTTCATAATCAGATTAATTCAGACAAAGCTGCTTCAGTGAAGCAGCCAAAAGCACTGCCAATAATAGTCTTTGCCCTACTTCTGCCTGTTTCCAAAAGAGTTGCCAGTGGATCTTACACTATAGTCACATTAGCCCATTGCTGTCCTTGCTCACAATATAGTCACTACTGCAATGGACTGTAACACCAAGTGTGTGTGTGTGTGTGTGTGTCTGTGTGTGTCTTTGTGTGTGTGTCTGTCTGTGTGTGTCTGTGTGTGTGTCTGTGTGTAGAGGGAGAGAGAACTCATTTTGACCTAATTTATAATTTCAAAGAAATAAATTATAATATCTTAAGGAATCAAATCTCTGCAACCACATGCGATTTAAATAGCAAGAATCCAGTAAGTGGATGCATTTATTGCCCAGTGGTTACTCTGCAGGGAATTTGACAGTGTGGCTTAAAGAAAAATAATATGGCACTGCTGGTTTTCCCTTCCAGAATGAACAAACCTGTTCCCTAGAATAAATCAGAACAAATAACAACTAGTATATCATAATCAAGAAAGCACTGGTGCAAAGGACAATTGGTCCTCATCATTCTGCCTGTGTAATACTATCTCTTGGGTGTTTCTGAAAATAAATTTGTGGGTTTGGTAAGTCTGTGCTTCTTTCACACCCAGAGAAATATGTCCCAGTCGGTAGCAAGCAGATAACGTTTTGATAGTTTTCCAAGGAATTTAGTGTGCCACATTCCTGAGAAATACATAGAGGGAGAATAGTGCCTAAAGGCCTTTCTGTCTAGTGCTTTTTATTGATTCATCTGTTTTGAGTTATATCAAGGATTTACTATGCATTAGGAACACGTCTACCCAGTTCATACATTAGTTGATAAAAAATTTATCAGAAAAGCAGAAAACATTACAGGAAACATATATAAGCCACAGCTATATCCATTCAAAGTAATACTGATCTTTTATTTCTTTTTAATCCATACTCTTAGAAATTTTGATATCAAGCTAATGGTACGTTTTATTCTTTACCTAAGGCATATCATGGGCATGAGAAAATGGGATCACCTCCTGTAACTCATCACAACTGACACTACAGCCCAGCTTTCTCCAAGTGAAAAGCCTTTTCCTTCAAAAGCTCCTGTATGTGAGGAAACCTTAAGTGGAAGAGAGAGAGAGTTTTCACTTCTGGTCCAGGCAAGGGCTCATCAGTGGTTTTGAAATCCTGTATGTGGTGCCGGACCTGAGCATAAACATTCCTATTCTCCATATCCAAGAGTTCTCTCAGATTATTCCTTTGATTTCTTTTACTCCTGCCCTTTTTACTGCTCTGGTTCAAATAGTGTCTTAGGTTAACAGCCTTCCAGACCTTATTCAGAAAATATATATATCAGAAAAGCAGAAAACTTTACAGGAAAAATATATAAGCCACAGCTCTATCCATTCAAAGTAATACTGACTTTTTATTTCTTTTTAATCCATACTCTTAGAAATTTTGATATCAAGCTAATAGTACATTTTATTCATTACCTAAGCCATATTATGGGCATGATAAAATGGGGCCATCTCCTGTAACTCATCACAACTGGCAGTACAGCTCAGCTTTCTCCAAGTGAAAAGCCTGCTCCTTCAAAAGCAGGCTCCTTCAAAAGCATATATATATATATATATATATATATATATATATATATATATATGCTGTGCTCATTTTCAAAATCATACCAAAAACAAAAGAACCTCACTCCCACCAATGGACATGTCAACAAAACAGAAATTAAACAGAGACAATAAAAGTAACAAAAGTCATGAACCAAATGCATTTAACAACTATCTACAGAACATTTCACCCCCAAACAAAAGAATATACCTTCTTCTCAGCACATCATAGACTTCTTTCCAGAAGTTTTAACTTCTGGAAACTGACCAAAAAATAAGATACAAAATAAATCTCAACAAATACAAGAAGAGTGAAATAACCCCTTGCATTCTCTCAGATTACCATGAGCAAAGGCTGAAATTCAAAATCAACAGAACAACCAAATACTAATGGAAATAAAACAACACTCCACTCAATGGTAATTTTTGTATAGATTTTCTAGAACAATGACAATGAAGGCACAATTTATCCAAACATATGGGACACCAAAGAAGAGTAGATAACAGGAAATAGTCAAATTCTGGGGCTGAAATCAGCCAATTAGAAACAAAGAGAATAATACAAAGAATCAACAAAACCAAGAGATGTTTCTTTGAGAAAATAAAAAAACCCTTAGCCAAACTAATTAAAAGGCTGAGAGATAGTATCCAAATTATGAAAATCAGAAATGAATAAGGAGACATAACAACAGAAACTGAAGAAATTGAAAAAAAAATCATAGGGTCCTACTTCAAAAGCCTATACTCCACAAAACTGAAATATCTAAATGAAATGTATGATTTTCTAGACAGATAGCACATACAAAAGTTAAATATGTCAAGATCAACTGTCTAAAAGGCTTGATAACCTCTAAGGAAATAGAAGTAGTGTTTGCAAACCTCACAAACACAAAAGCCATGGGTAGGTGGTTTTAGTACAGAATTCGACCAGACTTTCAAAGAGCAAATACCAATACTCTTCAAACTATTCCACAAAACAGAAACAGAAGGAACACTTCTTAATTCATTCTATGAGATCATAGTATCCTGATCCCTAAACCAAAGACTTACAAAGAAAGAGAACTTCAGATAAATTTTGTTTATTAATATCAACACAAAAATATTCAATAAAATTCTCACAAACTGAGTACAAGAACACACCAGAAACATCATTCACCATGATCAAGTGGGGGGGGGGGTGATCCAGGGATTATTCAATATAAGAAAACCCATCAACATAATACACTATATAAACAAACTCAAAGAAAAAAATCTTATGATCATTTCTTTAGATGCTGAAAAATCCTTCGACAAAATCTAAAATCTCTTCATATTAAAAGTATTGGATAGAACAGAAATTCAAGGTACATGCCTAAACATCATAAAAGCAATATAGAGCAAAGCTAATAGGCAACATCAAATTAAATGGAAAGAAACTTCAAGCAATCCCACTATACCAGGGATAAGACAATAAGACAAGGTTGCCCCCCCCTCCCCTCTCCCAGCCCATTTAGTATAGTACTTGAAGGTCTAGCTAGAGCAATACAACAACAGATGAGGATCAAGGGAATACAAAGAGAAAATGAAGAAGTCAAGGTATAACTATTCATGGATGGTATGATAATATACATAAATGACCCCCAAAATTCTACCAGAGAACTCCTAAAGCAAGTGAAAGACTTGTATGACAAGAACTTCAAGTCCATGAAGAAAGAAATGGAAGAAGATAACAGACATTGGAAAGATCTTCCATGCTCATGGAGAGGTAGGATTAACATAGTGAAAATGGCTTTTTTTGCCAAATCAATATATAGATTCAGTGGAATACCCATCAACATTCCAACATAAGTAATCAAAGACATGAAAAGTGCAATTCTAAACTTCAATGGAAAAACAAAAAACCCAGAATAGCCAAAACAATGCTGAACAATAACACAACTTCTGGAGGAATCACCATCCCTGACCTCAAGCTATACCACAAAGCAATAGTGTTGGTGGAAATAATAAAAAAGGATCCCTGCCCTACTGGATCATGTTCCTGTTCTAGTACTTGCACAGGTGGACCACAACACTATGTCCTGTTGGGGTCCTGCTCGGTGTGTTCTTCAGTCCGAGCTATTCTCTTCCAGATAGCCCCCATTGTACTTGTCCCTGTACTACTAGTTCTTTCTTATCCATAAACCCATGTAATCGGTGATCTCACATTCCAGTAACTAAATTGGACCAGCAATAACCAGTACGCCGGTAGACTCATAACTCTTAAAGCTTAATTAATCAATCAGATTTATGTATCAATAATATCACAATTTATAAGATGTCAATACAATCATTTTAGAGCCAATTGATAATGATAAAATCTTTATCCCAACATTTCTAACCTTGTGAAATCATAGCTACTTGTGTCTATTAAATGACATGCAGCTACAATTCCGAAGCCATCTTTGTTCTCTCCCTACCCTCTGGGATGCTGCCTCTCTCTGCAACTCTTAGCTCCATCCCCTTTCCGCTGTCCAATCACAGACCTCCACTGCACTAATGTAATTGGACAGGGAAAATCCTGAGACACAATAGTAATAAAAACTACATGGTATTGATACATAAACAAGTTGATCAGAGGAATAGAATCGAAGGCACATAAATAAACACCTATAGACAATAGATTATTGGCAAATAATCCAAAAAGCATACAGTGAAAAAAAAGGAAGCATCTTCAAGAAAAGGTCCTAGACTCACTGGTGGTGTGCATGTAGAGGAACGGAAATTGATGCATATTTATCACCCTGCACAAAACTCAAATCCAAGTGGATCAAGGACCTTATCATAAAACCAAATACAATTAATCTAAGAAGAGAGAAAGTGCGAAATAGCCTTGAACACATTGGCACAAGGAGAAAATTTCATGAACAGAAAATGAATGACTCAGGCACTAAGATCAACAATTGATACATGTGTCCTCTTGAAACTTAAATGCTTAGGTAAGTCAAAGGACACTGTCAATAGGACAAAATGTCAGCCTATAGATCAGGACAGATCTTCACTAACGACTATATTCAACAGAGGGATAATATCGAAAATATATAAACAATTTAAGAAGTTAGACTCCAAAAATAAACCAAATAACTCACTTTAAAAAATGGGTATAGAGCTAAATAGAGAGTTCTCAACAGAGGAATCTTGAATGGCTGAGAAGCATTTAAAGAAATATTTTACATCCTTAGTCATCTAGGAAAAGCAAATCAACATGACTCTGAGAGTCCACCTTGTATCGATGAGAATAACTAACATTAACTCAAGTGACAGTAAATCCTGGTGAGGATACGGAGAAAGGTATGCACGCTTCCATTGCTGGTGGGATTGCAAACTTAAACATCCACACTGGAAACCAATCTGGCTGTTTCTCATATAACTGGAAATAGTTCTATCTGAATACCCAGCTATAATGCTCCTGGGCATATACCTAAAGATGTACCACCATGCCAAAAGGACATGTGTTCCACAATGGTTATAGCAGCTGTGTTAGTAATAGCTAGAAAGAGAAAGCAAGCCAGATGCCCCTCAACTGAAGGATTGATACAGAAAGTGTGGTTCATTTACATAAAGGAATATTATTCAGCTCTGAAAATTGAGAACATCATGAATTTTCAGGTAAATGATTGGAACTAGAAAATATAATCCTAAGTGAGGTAACCCAGACCTAAAAGGTCATGCATGGTATGTACTCAATGATAAGATATTACCCCCAAAGGACAGAATACCCATGATACACCCAACAGACTCAAAGAATTTAAATAAGAAGGAAGACCCAGATGATATGTATAAATCCCACTTTGCAGGGGGAACAAAATAGCCATGGAAGGCAGGGGGAGCGAGGGATCTGGGGCACAGGGAGGACATAGATGGAAATAGGGGACCAGGTATTAGGAGCCACAGAAGAGAAACCCAGTGAGTCAGGAGAATGAATGGAAATATACAGTTGCCAGGGTGGGGGTGTTAGGGAAAATTTCTAAGAAGTCCCAGAAGCCTGGGATGGGAAAGGATCCCATGACTCCATTCTGGTGACCTTAGCCAAAATGCACAGCAGTTGGGATATGGAACCACCTCCAGAAGCCAGACAGGACCCTAAGTGGAGAGATGGGCACAACAAACTACCTGCACAATTTTCGACCCAAAATTGCTCCTGTCTAAAAGAAATGCAGACTCAAAAATGGAACAGAGACTGAAAGAATAGTTGACCGGTGACTGGCCCAACTTGAGATCCATACCAGGGTTGGGCACCAATAACTGACATTATCACTGATGCTATATTCTGCTGGCAGACAGGAGCCTATCATGGCTGTCCTCTGAGAGTCTCTACCCAGCAGCTGGCTGAGACAGATGCAGATATCCACAGCTGAGCATGGAATGGAGGTTGTGGACCCCTGTTGAAGTGTTAGGGCAAGGATTAAAGGAACGGATGGGCATGGCAACCCCATAGGAAGATCAACAGTGTCAGCTAACCTAGGCCCCTGGGAGCTCCTAGAGATTCAGGCACCAACCACAGAGCATACAGTCTGGTCTGAGGACCCAGCACATAAGGAGCAGAGGGCTTCTTTTCCTGGCCTCAGTGGGAAAGGATGTGCTTAATCCTGTAGAGACTTGATGCCTTAAGTGGGGGAGATACTTAGAAGGTGGTCACCCTCTCAGAAGTGAAGAGGAATAGGGATGGTGAGAAAAACTCTGCAAAGGGGACTGGGAGGGAGCAGCATTTGGGACGTAAATAAATAAAATAATTAACGAGTAAATAAAGAATTTAAAAGGTAAGGATTTGTCTGTTACTAGTGTTTACACAATAATCAAGTGGTTAAGCCTGCTGCACACAGTTTTCTACAATCTCTCTCTCTCTCTCTCTCTCTCTCTCTCTCTCTCTCTCTCTCTCTCTCTCTCTCTCTCTCTCTCTCTCTCTTTCTCTCCCCCTCCCTCTCTCTTCTTGCTCCCTCCCAATAGGGCTTAGATCTATGTGCTTATAGTTGTTAGACAAGCAATCGTTCACTAAACTACATACTTGTCCCTGCTGTGTTGCCTTTCAAACGTGAATAAGCTTTATTAAATGAAGAGGACACAAATAATAGAGGCACTGCAGCCATGTATACAATTCTTGAGACACCACGGCTAAAACATAAATTTAAATTCACAGCCTTTGTACAGAATTTTCATCTTCCTGTCACTGAAGAGACTGGGTTGACACTTCCCTCCTTGCAAGTCTCACACCATTTAAACTGATCCCATTGCCTAAATAATCATGAAAATGTCCACACACAAGCAAGAAAACATTATTTTACTGATATACAATGCATGGATATCTAGGACAAGTCTAGCAAGTAGTGCCTGGTCCCCTTACTAATTAAAATCACAATATTTGAGGTTGTTTAAAATTACAAAAGAAGAAATGAGTCCACCTGAGCAAAGAATATGCATAAAATAAAATGATTAAATTTTTGCACCTGTAACTTAGAGTCATTAATTTTTGTGATGAGATACAGTTTTGTGCAGTTAATAAATAATTTAATTGTAACCTAATTATAAATAAATTAGTTGTCTTCCAGGTATTTAAAATTTCCCCCATGCATAATCCTCTTTTTTCCCCACAAATTATTGAAGCTTGCACACCTGCAAAATATGAAAAGAAACAGAAGGGAAGAAAGAGCCCAAGTACTCAAACTAGGGACCAAATAACAATTTTGTGGGAGTTTTAGTAGAGTAACTGTTTTCCTTCATCTTTACAGAGAGTAAATAATTTTTGTCAGAAGCTAGAACCAGGCATTCTGTTTCCCTCAGTAAAGAATTAACCCACAGTGCTTTTTGTCAGTGTGTTTACAGAGCTTCTTTGTTCCTGTACAAGTGGATTCCAACACACTTAGATTGACAGGCATTCAGTGCTGGCGGTTATTTTCTGTGTGACTACAGAAGTACCACAAAGCAGTTAGAAAGACCACAAGAGCAGCACAAATGTAGCAGTTCAATAATGTCTACCTTTTTCTCCATTGCAGTTACCTTTGCTCCACACGGGGACGGACCTCAGATGTGCATGCACGTATGTTCATCCTGGCTCATGAGTATAAAACCCTCCAGCACATGCAGCCTGCTCTCTGAGCTGTGGCCCCAGTGATGCACATGCTAGATGCAAAGTTTCAAGGTAAAAGAAGAGGTACAGCTCGGTTTGTAAGGAGGCATAAAGCAGCGGGTCAGGACTCCCAAGTTCCTAGATCACAGAATTGCTCTACAGTGAGGAATAAGGCGTCTAATTGGATGTACCTCATGACCTTGGGAACATTTAATCTGGTGTGGAGAATTGAGGTCAAAGGAAGATCACAGAAAAGAATGACTTGCTGACACAGAAAGCCTATAGCCCAGCTGCCTAAGATTCATGGGGCCCCGAGGAAGACTGCAGGCATATTGCCAGTATGACAAGACAGTTGCCCTTACCATGAAAATGGGGCCATGCTTTGGAAATAGTAAGAGCTAGATTCTAGAGGTCTACAGAATCATATGGGTTATGAGATACATTCATACTTTCAACTGCCTTTTGTCTTTCTCTCTCTTCCAGTGATGCTCATCCATCATTAGCAGTGTTTGCCTTTCTTGTGGGAAAATGCCCCAACATTTCTTTAAAAGCCCCAAATAACTGCCTCTATTATTCCTTCTCTAAGCTGACAGCAGCAGAATTACATTTAGATACCACTGTTCATGTTACTTTAATACAATGTTGCCACACAAAATTACATTAATTAAAACTGTAGTCTCTCTATTATAGTATAACTCTCTTATGTTTTATAACATAGAACATGCATTCTTTGCCTTAAACCAGTCCAACATTTGTTGTATACAAAGGACAGAATTAATGGTGGATACATTGGAAACACATTTTAGGTTTTCTTTTAATTACTGTGCTATTAAGTCCATCTTTTTAAAAACCCCTTTTACCAACTTCTTTAAAGGAAATGTGACATGTTATAGTAAGTGTTGCAATCATGAGTGGCCTCCAGTCTGTAAGAGTGCTTCCCTGATCCAGATCAGTACTTCACTACTTTTAATTCTTATGTAAATGGACATCCTGTTAATAATACACAGCTTTGCTTCCCCATAACTTAACATTTCTGATATGTCACAAAAGCAGTCTAGATAATGTGGAAATAAATGTGTGTGGCCATGTCCCAAATACAACCTCACTTCTGAGAACAGAAATGTGGGACAGATGTAGCCCAGATATATACAGCCTTTCTTGAAAGTAATTAAAAGGGTGAGTTAATTCATTTCCTGAAGTTACCCATTTACTTATTTGATAGATGTCTGTCTACATTATACATCTAGATAAACTGAAGGCTATTGTAACCATCTAAGGAGATCTGAAAATATGGCTGCTAGCTTTCGTTTCTCTCTCTCTCTCTCTCTCTCTCTCTCTCTCTCTCTCTCTCTCTCTCTCTCTCTCTCTCTCTCTCTCTCTCCCCTTCCTTCCTTCCTTCCTTCCTTCCTTCTTTCCTTTCTTTCTTTCTTTTTTATTTCCTTATGCTTCAGATGACTAATCTGGTTGACAAAAATATATAACTGAGTCAAAGAACACATAATATTTTATCATACATAAGCATCATTTTTATATTGATTTTTGTTTCAAGAAATTCTTAGCTCTTTCTTCATCACTTGAGTTATTTTAACTTATATAACTTGAAATTTCACCTTTATCACTACTAATTATTTTCTAGGCAAACTATCAGGAAAAATTTGAATTTTGTGTGCAAATTATAAGTAGTATTTTCCTTTAAATTATGAACTTGAAACCTAATAGAAGCAGCTCTATTCTAATACTTGAAAGAAGGAAGAGAAAACAAAACATTCTGATTAATTTCCTATCTTGGGAAAGCTTTAACTAGACTTTTACAGGAAACTCATAAGTAACTTTTTGATATAAAATAGTTAAACAAAACTCTTCAGCGGGGCAGTGGTGGTGCATCCCTTTAATCCCAGCACTTGGGAGGCAGAGACAGGCAGATTTCTGAATTTGAGGCCAGCCTGGTCTACAAAGTGAGTTCCAGGACAGCCAGGGCTATACAGAAAAATCCTGTCTCGAAAAACCAAAGAACCAAAAAACAAAAACAAAAACAAAAACCAAAAAACAACAACAACAAAAACCCCTCTTCAGATATTTTTCTCTCATTTTATGCAGTTTACTAGAAATTCTGTTATCTACATTAAAAAAAAATCCAGAGCGTAACTACTTTTGATCATTTTTTTTTAAGCAATCAAGTTGGTTCAAACCAAAATCTTTCCTGTCCGGCTACTCTTGTCTTCTTTAATTCCCTCTCAAGAAGCTAGGGAACATGAAACTAGGTGTCTGGGAAATGGCTTAGGGTCCAAAATACTTTCTGTGGAAACCTGAAGACCTGAGTGCAGACTCCCTAGACCTATATTAAGAAGAATGTGAGTGAGTTACATTACAACATATTACAGGAATATATAAAAATATCAGATATATTCACATGTATGCATATGAACATTAATGTAGATTGGGTCTTGGTAGCATGTGCCTGTAAATCCAGTGTAAGGATATTAATTAGAATCATATAAATCTAGGAGATTCATTGGCTTGAAATCCTAGGTGGAACTCAAACCTCCTGGACCACTGAAAGATAAAATTTCAAAATACAAGGAGGAAAGCAGTAGAGGAAAAATTTCCTAAAGTGTACCTCTTCTCAAACATGCATGCAGTTACATACTCATATACACATAGGTACATTCACATAATGCACAACAAGCAATACACACACACTCACTCACACACACACACATACTCACTCACACACACACACACACACATACTCACTCACACACACACACACACACACATACTCACTCACACACACACACACACACACACACCCCACGCAAATGTTTTTCTTTGATTTAAATCCGAAGTGTAAGTATGTCCAGGGGTCTGGAGTAGGGGAGAGGATCTAAGCTCACACAGATTGTGGACAATCTGTTCTGCTCTGGGGACCAAACACAAAACATCTGGCAATGGAGCTGCGCTCTAATCACATGACTGAGTTCCAAATTTAGGCTCATATGCTCTTTGTTTTAGTGCTATGACTTTCAAAATCTCACAACATCAAATAGTCTCTATCCAAATTCTGACATGAATTAATTTTAGCATTCCTATATTTAATTCTAGTAGCAATATTAAACTTCACAAAATGGCATTCACTTATAATTTTGTCTTAATCTCAGAAAGAAAGCCCATGGTATAAATTCTGTCTCTCATGTCTTATCTGCAGGAACCAAAAGATCAAATACTCATGACTCTAGTTTGTTTCTTTCAACCTTTATATACATATAGAGTATAACTTTGTCATATTGCAGTCCAACTTTCCCAGATCCTCCTGGGATTTATATCATGTCTTTAAAAAATAAACACGGAGTCCAATTAATGCTACACATATGTGCATGGGCACAGACAGAGTCATCTACTAGATCATGGGCAAATCTGCCAATAGCCAGGCCTCTCTCCCTATACATCCACCAACTGACATGCAATCTGCACCTAGGCAGAGTTGGCTATAGTGAGCTACTCTGCATTCATATTGCAATTCTTCATTGGCTTAATCTTATCCATATAACCATAAATACTGTATAATCTTGTGTTGAACGGTCATTCTATGTTCAAGGACCAGAATTTCATGCCAAAGGATGACTATATTTCATATTATACAAATAATTGCACATTTGTTTTCATTGAAGATTTATTCACAATAGCTAGAAAATAAAATCAGCCAAGATATTATCAGCCTAGAAATGGATAATGAAAATGGGATACATATATAACATGGAATACTACTTAGAAGTAAAGAAAACAGAAACCATAAAATTTTCCTGTAAGTGGGTAAAACTAGATCCAATTATTCACAGCCCATCATCAAAACCCAAAGAGATAACCACTGTAAGTTATTTTATATGGGGGTTATCTTTCAGTCCTTGTATTGTCTGCTTAGCTTTGGAACATGTAGAACCTACAGACCTAAAAGTGAACCACTGACCACTGTAGTGTTGTGCAGAAGGAGAGTGTTGAATGCTGAGGGCAGAGAGGTGAAGAAGGTAATGGAATAATTGCTAAGGAGAAACAAAGATGGAGAAGAGTTAGCCAAACTGAAGTATATATGATAAAGCTCCATATATATGTAGTATATATGAGAAACCTCTGATCTTGGAGCACAAATAAAATAAACTAAAATGGTAACAGTAGAACACACATGACATAACATAACAGAATGGGGGGGGGTTACAGAAAACAAAATGGCTGAGGATGAAACAGAATTAGGAGGGAAAGAAGTGTGATGTGTTGACTGAAACTTGTGCTGGATGAAGAAGCCATATGAAATCTCACTAGCTTGTGAGCTAATTAAACAAAACAATACACATAAAGACTCTCTCTTCTCTCTGTCTCTGTCTGTCTGTCTGTCTGTCTGTCTCTGTCTCTGTCTCTCTCTTTTACACACACCACATATACACATATTTTTAAAGATTTTCAAAATTATTGCACATGGTCAGACACTGCTACTCCCAGAATACCTATGTTATTAAATGAAAATCAGCACATGGTCTAAATTTTTCAGTACTATAGAACTACAAAAAGAATAAGCACATACTTTCAAAGGTGAACCATGAGCAGGTTAGTAGGGCTGAAGGCAAAGGAGAACCCCTCTGTAGTACTTCTCAGTAAAGCATATGGATGCATCTGTGATGTACAGAGCTGGCTTGTGATCTTCAGATTTCCGGTCATATAGGAACCCCAAAATTGTTAGGGCGGTGCTTAGTCTGTACTTTTAGCATGATAAGATACAGACTCACCTTAGATATGGGCCTCTATGTATGCATGCAGCATAATATATTGTTTAGTTTAATATAAGGTAGGAAGGTCCATACTTGGAGGTTGGAACTACTGCCTTGGGTGAAGTCTTGAACTATATACAAAGATAAAGTGGACTGAGTAGAAGTATTCATGGCTGTCTGCATTTCAGATCTGGATTCAACCAGAGCATTTGCTTCAAACTCTTGTTGCTATGAGCTGCCCACCACGATAGAGTGTAACAACCTCAAACTGTGAAGTAAAATAAACTCTTCCATAGGTTGCTTGTGAATTTATTTTTTCCTCATCAAAATTGGAAAATTAACTAGGACCAAAAAGGAAAAGTTTTGTGTTCCCATCTCTGGATAAAGGAACACAATTGAAGGAAGCTTGTGTAGCCACAAGCTTTTAAACCTGGTTTCTTTGTTCCCTGAGTAACAACGTTGAGACCTAATTATTTATGAATAAATGCATAGGTTATAAGCTTTGGCTCACTCCCTGACTAGCTCAGAGCTTATATAACCTGTTAATTATATTCTTCATATGCCTTATGGCTAGATAATTCCCTTCAGTTACATTTATCCATCTTTTCCAAGTTAGAGGTAAAAATCTATCACTCTGAACTCTCTCCCAAAATCTTATCTCTCTAATAGATATCCCACCTTCGATTTTTTTTGCCTCAGATAATAGACAATCAGCTTTTTAATTAACTGGTGATGCTTCCACAGTAAATAAGAGATTGTCTCTACAAGCTTATGCTATATTCCTTCTCCATCCTGGTCTAAGTGTCTGTGAACATATCACAGGTGCTTGTGTTAAGATTCAAATGAACAGACTTTTAACTTCAGGGCCTGGGGTAGGATGTTCCTTTCATCAAAGGGTCTTCTAGGTCCTTGATGCCCTCCATAGATGCTACTCTTCAACAATGCCATCTTTAATCAGGGATTAGTTCATAGGCCTTTCTTTCTGAAAAAAAAATGTCACTCTACCTAAGCATTTCTTCCAGGTTTTGCTCTTGGTATGACATTCTTCACGGAGTTAAAATCATATAAAAATGTATTTCATAAGACTCAGCACATACCTGCAAACACCAAGTTTAAAACTGTGGGCTACCTCCTCCCAGTCCTATACCCAGATATAGACTCTGTGGGCACATAGAGCATTAAGACTTTTGGAAATATAGCCCAGTCAAACAAAATGTCAGATATATGATTTAAAATATTCTTCCTCTTCCTTGACTGCAAAATATTCAAAAGCATTTCTATGAGAACATAATTTGTTCTCTTCATCAGAATTCAAATGTGAGCATGTTTCAGTATATGAAGAACATATTCTATCTATCAGATATTCAAGCAGGAAGAGGAGTAAAGCAAACCACATGGACAGAGGCAACTTGGCCACTCCAAGTGGCCAAGATAGCCTATATGTTATATTTTAGTTTCTCTACCTAGTTAATTTTTTTAAAAAATACCTTCTATGCAATTTCATCTATCAATGATAGTTTAGAATGTTATTAATATTCTAATATTATACATTCAAACTACTATTTTATATGTATGTTTTCTTAACAGGTTGTCAAGAAAGTACCCAAGGAGCTGAAGGGGTCTGCAACCCTATAGGAAGAACAACAATATGAACTAAACAGTACACCCCAGAGCTCATGTCTCTAGCTGCATATGTAGCAGAAGATGGCCTAGTCATCCATTATTGGGAGGAGAGGCCCTTGGTCTTGCAAAGATTATATGCCCCAGTACAGGGGAATGCCAGTCCCAGGAAGCAGGAGTGGGTGGGTTGGAGAGCAGGGCAGGGGGAGATTAGAAGGGACTTGGGGGATAGCACTTGAAATGTAAATGAAGAAAATATCTAATAAAAATTGTTTAAAAAAAAAAAAGAAAGATTCACAGCAGATCCCTAGGAAAAAAAAGTGTATGTATGTGTACTAGGCTCATACAGAGAAAGTGTGTATATATGTGTGTATTTGTAAATAGGGCTTGTGTGCATATGTATATGGGGGATTTGTAAGTGGGTTTGCTCCAATTACAGTTCCCACAAAACCCTACTCATATTCTTAATGGGTTCTTGGCAGTTTTAACCCTGTGTGATCAATCCTCCTACTAGTTCTTTGAATTATCAATTATAAATTCAAACTTTGTCCATGTGTGCTTGGGTTCCTTGTGTTACTGACCTTTCTTGTTACTAGTTATATATCTGTACTGAATTCACATCAATCATTCTCTCTCTCTACCTATACTTGTTTCTATGCTCTGCTCTTTCTACAAGTCTTACTTACAGGTGCATGGCTTGTTTTATTTTGGTTTGTTTTGTTTTATAACCGATTGCAATTAACAGGGTCACTAATCCTATCATAGTTGTTGAGCTCTTTGTTGGCACTTGGTAAGTCCAGAAGTGTACCCTACTAGAGATAGTGACTTCCTTTATCCCAGACTGGCTTCCTATCCCTATTGTTCGGACATAAAATGTCGAACCCCATGAGCTCCTTGATTGGTTGCTAACAAGGACTCTTCTCTTGTGGGCCTATACTATGACGCTACAGTTGAGAGCTGGTAATTGCAATGGTTCTATCAACTCTAGATAATGCCATTTCAAAGGCTTGTATGACTCTTATTTACTCCCCATCCTTTGTTTGGTACTATTCCCTGGGCTGTAGTGACGGAAGTATAAATGAACTGTTTATATTGGTCCACACTACTACTTATTTTCTGAATTGTAGACAGCTACCATTCTCTATATTATGTGTAGATAACTAATGGCCCTCAGGTTGGATTCAAATGCCATTCCATGGTGGGAGGGGGAATGTGTGATACTGTGAGCCTAGCTAACAAACCACATCAGGGAAGGTAATAGACCCACAACATGAGCTTATTTCTGATGGTTAATTAAAGTGTTCTAGAAGCAATTACCCGTTAAATACCTGAGTTGATACAAGTGGGTTCCTAAACATAATCAGAGAGACCTTCCCTTGCTATGAATGTGGGGAATGTGGACTCATGTTTGTCTTGTAAAACCTTAAGATAGTAACTCCGCAGCAGTGGAACCAAGGCATGAATCCTCCCTTTGCTCATCATATACACACTCTCTGCTGGCTCCTCCTTGCTTGCATAGTAGCTAGCTCCTTTCTCCCATTCAGCAGATTACTTAAGCATTTCTAATATAAAACCTAACATTCATTTTCACTTTTTAGGTGTCAGAAACAATTCAGAAATCTTTACAAATTCTATTCCTTTAATCCCTCCAAAATGTCATAGGTCTTAGGATTTTACAGCTTTTTGAAAAAAAGAGTTGATACAGAATACTATTAATGTATGAAATACAGAAAATATTTAAACACAAAAAAACTCAAGAACCAACACCCCTAACTGTTTATATTTAAAAATCCACATTATGATGTGCTAATCTTGTGCAGTTGTCAAAAAAACACTTCAAAGAAAATGGTCTTGTAAACAAACTATTCATGACCAGAAAGAATGAAAAGAAGTTCTATTCTGAAAACATGTCCACCCACACAAAGCATCAAACTCAAACCGAGGCAGGGAAGTTAATGTGCTTATTAAACTGTTCTTATTAACTGTCTTCTATTATCTTCCTGGCTGCTCATCATCATTGTCCCCTTCATCTTCAAATGGCAGTTTAAGAGATGGCTGTTGTCACATTTGCAACAATGATTTACTAAGTGAAAGAAAACTCATCTTCAGTGATATTTTCATTGCAGATTATATTCCGGTTTTCTGAAAGCTGTATATATTCAACGTGCAACGTCATTATTCCTCAGTAAGTTTTTACACAGTTAAATATTCCAGAGACTTGGTACATAGAAGAATAATGGGGAAATTTTATGATCACTTTTGACTAATATCTGAACATTTTCCAATATCACATAAAGAGGTATTATTACACTTGAAATGTATAAAAACTGTTCACTGTTTCCATCAGGTATTTTGCAGGTTGTAGATTTAACCAACTGTATGACATGTAGTAAAGAAAGGGGCTTCAGGGGGACAATAGAATATTTAGAGTGTACAACTGCTACTGAGTGAACCAGGGCAGTTCAAAAAAATCTTAATAATAAATTGAACAGAAATATAATACTATAGTAAATGTGAAATGTTCAATTGGCCATGTGTAATGATATATGGAAGTGTTTAAAGAGAGTAAACACATTAGTAGCATCTTTTGGTTAGCTCTAACTATGGTTAGATCCAAACATCTGTCATGAAAATGTTTCATACTTTTTATAAAACTGGCAGTGTTAGAGAAACCCAGAGTCCCTATAAAATGAAAGATAACATAATTAAGCTAGTGGTAATCATAACTATCGGACAGTGTATCTGCATCTTAACTCACTAAAGCTTTTGTTTGTTTTCATTGAATTATTTTGGCTGTAGGGAAACGTTTTATTTTTATTGATTAAACTTGTTCTTTGGTGGGCCTCTAACAAGGATAGCAGAAGTGTTACATTAAAGAGGATGTGCATTTACAATTTAATACTATCAACCTTCCAAGCACTTACACCATTCTCATGCGGAGGTAGTGACTTACACTTTCTTTGTATGAGGCCATGCATACGTTCTGTTTTGGACCATTCTGCTTATTCTCAATATGTAAAGTGCTATATGCATTTAATGTATAAATGTTGACAATCTTGGAAATAAATATGTGCATGTAGAACTACACACCAGTATCACAGTTACTAATACATATGTTGCTGCCCCAATTTTTACATTGCACCCTTTCTTATTGTGCTTTGCTGTTAAAATTCTAGGGAAAGAGCAAGATACAGTTAACAGGAAACAGGAAAATGAGAAGTGAGGAAGTGGGTCAAACCTCTGGACAAAACCTGTAGGAAGACAATGACTGTGAAGAGAAGGAGACTTAGCATACTGATGTAAAGTGCTCAGTCCTGAAGCCATATACTCACAAATGAGAATAATGGGATCAAGGAGGGGTGTTTATACATTTTTGTATACGTTAATAGTCAGGAAAGAAGAGGCTACTAATTGAGGTGAGGTGTTGGAAGGAGTGGAGGGATGGGACAAGGGAGGGGCTGAGAGGGATGAAGGAATGTAATTAAAATTGTTTAACTCTTTTTTTATTCTTTTAAAATGTTTTATTGGTTATTTTATCTATCTACACCTCAAATGTTATCTATCTCCTTTCCTGGCCTTCCCTCCGAAAACCCTCCAACACATCTCCGTTCCCACGCTTCTGTGAGGGTGAGCCCTACCTACTCACCTACTCCAACCTCACCACCCCAGTATTCCCCTACGCTGGGGCATCAGGTCTTCACAGGAACAAGGACCTCCCCTCCTACCAATGCCAGACAAGACTATCCTCTGCTACACATGCAGCTGGAGCCATGAGTCCCTCCACATGTATTCTTTGGTTGGTGGTTTAGTCCCTGGGTGCTCGGGGTGGGGGTGGGGGTGGCCAGTTGATATTGTTGCTATTCCTATGGGGTTGCAAACCCCTTCAGCTCCTTCAGTCCTTCTCCTAACTCCTCCATTTGGGTCCCCCCATGCTCAGACCAATGATTGGCTGCAAGCATCTACATCTGCATTGGTTAAGGCTCTGGCAGGTCCTCTCAGGAGACATTCATATCAGGCTCTGGTCAGTAACCACTTCTTGGCATCAGCAATAGTGACTGGGTTTGGAGTTTGCATACAGGATGAATACCCAAGTGGGGCAGTCTCTGGATGGCCTTTATTATTTAAAAATTATGGTTTATCTTGGACATATCTGAGATGCCAGCATCATTGGTGCTTGTGTTTTGTCCTGAGTAAAGCCATGGCTATTTAGCACAAGTCCTTCTGTCTAATAACTAGTTATATGATAATGACTATTAAGTGATTGAGAAGCAGGAGTGTATGATGGAATGAAGGAAGATGATCCCCTACATAAGGCGAAGAAGAATGCATGAGATATCAACTAGGTACTCAGAACAGTGAATGATTTAAACATTATGAATTGTTTATTTCTGGAATTTTGCATTTACTAGTTTCTGCTCATACACATTCGACCTTGAGTAGATATTAGAAAGCAATAAGAAGGAAATAATGTAAACTTACAGCACCAAATATGTCAGTATGTTACTGATAATATATCTAATACACATTGTCTCATCATCTCTCACTCAACATCACTTAACTGCTCTTGATGCTTCCATGACAAAATATACACACTTCACACAAATACAAAAGACATTTGATGGATTAGTTTCTTTTTCATTCCCAACCCTCAACTGTTCTTTTTATATAGTTTGAGCAAAAACCACAAACACACACACACACACACACACACACACACACACACACATATACATTACTTTGCAGTGTTTTGGTCCCAAGCTAAGAATGAAATTTTTTCGTATAACTTCTGATTGACTTTTAGAATCAAGTTCTTCACTACACACAAGCTTCATTGCCCTGGGATGTTGTTGAGATAGTCCCAGGTGTATTTCATTCTAGACCAAGGTCAGGTTCTGTGCATTGTTTACTATTTTAGGTGTTTAGCACAAAATTCAAACCAAATTAAAGATGAAACAACTATAAAATCGGGTGATTGGTTACTTCCTGAATAGATATTAACTAGACAAATAGAGCTTGTGAAAAGCATTTAGGAGAGTACTATATTGAATTAGTTAGAAATTACAGAAAATGTCAAAGCTCATTATTTAATTAGAGCTACATTGTCAAAAGAGCCAACTGACCATCAAAATACCCAGAATATGAACCTGGTTTTGCAAGGTATCTTACAAATTAGAAATTGAATCCTTTATGTTCACAGCCATAAACAAAACCCCGTGTCTTTCTGATAGAGTTCTTAATTGTTATGAGCTTGCTAACATGATTTTCTCTTTATTGTTAAACATATATCGTAAACCTATGTTCTAGAAAAGCATTTGTTATAATCCAAAGGAAAACAAAACAAAACAAAATAAAAGAAATAACCACAGCCCATTTTCCAAATAAGACAGAAAGGCAACATGCATGCGAATTTATAGTGTACATTTAAATACTGTGATTTACTGCTTGCAATATATCAATACATCTAGCCTAGAGGAACTACTGCTATGAAATTAGTATTATGAATTTTTTAAAGTGTCAAAATATTGTTTATTTACTTATATTAAAATTAGTTTACCATCACAGTGAATGTACAGAAAAAACTAAACAGAAATTTTATTTGAACAATAGACTTTTGATGAAATCTAACATTCTTCTGACTTACTATGAAATTCAAAATAATTTGTTTCCTAAAGTTATTAACTTTACTTTTATTTTTAAACAAATATGCTAAACTCTCATGGACCATTATTCCTTTCCTTTACTCTCCGTAACTTCTTTGATAGCATATTGATAGGAATAAATTACTTGTTACTTGACTATTAGGACATTTACCCTAGGACTTAACACTTTGGCAGCTGCTGCTCAGTACTTCATCCTCTCAGTCCCCAAGGATACTTAATGTTTGACTGGTGATATTTGGGACTTAAAAACCATGAATAAATCTAACCCAGATTCAATGGAACCTATAAGTTTAGGTCTCTCTTCCTAACCAGCTGGATACACTGAAATGTTGGAATCAAGTAAAACAAAGAACATGAATATGGGACATAAAACATTTGCTGCTCAAAAAATTGAAGTATTTACCAACAGGGTAACAAATACTCTCTGGGAAAAAATAATTTCTACAGAAAATCTGTTGCATGTTATTCATATTGACAAATTCACTGTTTATAAAATTAATCTTAAATTTAAATACACTCATTCAATACTTTGGCATTTCATGCTTTTCTCTGATTCTTGATACAGGTTTGGATTGTTCTACCCTTCAGTGTCTACTCAATGGTAAACTTTTGGTTGTGAACCCTATCTCTTGCCTCTGCCATCATCTTAGTTGCTCATATTCTAACGCATTTCTGCAATGTTACCTGAAATGTCACAAAGTCACGTCCAAAGCCATGTCCTCTATACTTAAATTCATTGTATCTCTCATCTTAGAATGATGAGCTATACACAGGGATGTGCTCTTGCACAGGACTTTCTTCAAATCATAAACTGAAGAGTCATTCTAAACCCTCTTTCTCTTCCTGTGCACTATACAGCGCCTATGTCTGAGATTCCAGTCTTTCCTGTTTCCATAGTCTCTGCAACCCATTGCCAAAAATCTTAATTTTCCAGGGTTCCAATGTGCTTGGACATGCTTATAAGGGTTTAACTAGGTTAGCCACTGTCCATGACAGTGAAAGATTATCTGGATTAGGTTTCTTGAGGTGGAAAGACTGTTTATCTATGAGTGTCAGCATCTCATGGACTGGGCTTCTGGACTGCATGAAAAGGGGAAAGTGTGACATGCAACTGAATTAATTTCTCTTTGATTCCAGACTGGATGCTGCTTAATAAGTTGCGTAGAGCTTCTGTCAGGGCTTTGCAGTAATGATGGACTAGAACCGTAAATTATGAAACATTACCATGCTTTTCTTTCATAAGTTGCTTTTGTCAGTGATAGAGAAAAGGGGACGAGAGTGACAAACAGAGCAGGACAGTCAGGACAGTGATAGGGAAAGGGGTGGCAGTGGCTAACAGCAATATATCAGGATAGAGGGAAAAATTAAGCTCCCACCATGTCAAGTATTTTATTCCTTGGTATCTTTATTTTCTATGGAATTAATATAAGTAGAGAAAATTATTTTTTTAAATTTATGATACCGATATATTGCCTGGCTAGGGGACTACTGTTAAAGAAGAGAAAGAACCTTTTGATTGGCCTTAGATAGATTGGCTTTAGTATTTCAGAGCTCAGAATCATAATCCTTATTTACACTCGGCATACTATAGCAAGCCATATATCCAGTTTAAAAGGAGAATAAACTTTTTTCTTTAAAAAAAGTTATTATTTGGATTAAATAAGGAACAAATTTGATGTTCTTATATCTGTCATTATTGTTTAGCATGTTATTGTTTATTATTTATTACTTATTATTATATCTAATATTATTGTTTGTTTCACTTACTGGATAATTGAGACTTAAACTATAATGATTTGGCTTTATTTTGGGTTGGCTTGTGTCAATCAAAAATATCATCAGTCCAAACCACCTGGACCTGTGAATGAATGTGGACTTATTTGAAACCATGGCCTTTGAATATCATCACATCGATATTATTTAGTGTTTCCTAATTCAATACGACTTTATTGATGATAGAGCAATTGCGATAGATTGACACATGCAAGGCAAAAGGCAGTGTGAAGTTAGGTGAGAACGCCATCCAAAACCAAGGAGAGAAAACTGGAGTATACTCAGCTTCCCATCTCTCAAAAAGAATCAACTATATAAATACTTTGATTTAAGACTTTTGTGTGGTCAAAGCTGTGCGAAGTAACCTTCTCTCATTAAAGCCTTCTTACTCTAGTCATTTCTTTTGTGTTTGTTTGTTTTTTTGTTTTATTTTTCTTTTTTCTTTGTTTGTTTTTCGAGACAGGGTTTCTCTGTATAGCCCTGGCTGTCCTGGAGCTCACTTTGTAGACCAGGCTTGCCTCGAACTCAGAAATCCGCTTGCCTCTGACTCTAGTCATTTCTTATAGCAGCTACTTAGTAAAATAAACTTGTTATATGTACTTCATTTAATATAACAAAACACGATTAGTGAAACAAAAATATGAGCTAAGGTTTTTGATAAGCCAGACATTGAACATTGAATTCTATCAAACCTAAACACACACACACACACACACACACACACACACACACACACAGTGATTTTTTCTTATATTCTATAAAGCCAAGAAGAAAACTTCATAATCCAAAAGGAAGCTAAATAAAGTTGTTCATATTTTTCTTTCCCCTATAAGTCTTTCTCCAAGTATATCACGAAATTCTAGTCACTTCTACAGACTATCAATCTACATGGTTCCAAATTCTTGTAGAGAGACCAGAATCCATTCCACCTAGTGAACTTTGACAGCATGTTGAATGTCATATAAAGTTTAAGACACCTTGAGTGCTGAAAAATTGTAGAAAAAAAGAACCAGGAAACATGAGCTCTTTTTTTCATCGGGAACTCACAAATCCTCATCTTTCATCCCTCTGTCACACTGAGTAACAAACACTATGGTAGCAGTAACAGGTCCTGACTCCTGAAACATTTGCCAGAGTCTTCAGTGAAATCTTTGTCATATGCTCTGAAGTTCTGCAATCTAAAATGCTTAGAAAGATGGTGAGCCCAGTGCTGCTATTTCCAGACAAGCTTTAGATGAGATTGCTGATAGATGCAATAGTAAGGCAGAGAGAATTCTAGAAAAGACATGGAATGGACCCTAAACCATATGTGTAGAACTGAGTGTGAGACAATTATTTAAATATTAGTTTCTGCTATTCATCAATTTCCATCAGAAGGAGAATGGGACAAGTTGAATTTGGGGTAGACTTTTACATGTCATTTTTATATTGTTAGTAACAATAATAGTACTCTCAAACTCTTGATCTCAATTCTAAATATCTTACAATCCCTACAGATAGCAGAATTTCACTAATACTCCAAATTTAGCAAAATTTACATTTGTATCATTCTAATCCATTTTAATTCACAAGCTGAATTCCCTAACTATACATTGTAAATTCTAAAAAATCATTTATACAATCACTGGTATGTAGAAAAATTCACATTTCAAGAATTCCCTCTCCCCACACCTTCTCTAAACCATATCCCCTGCCTTGTAATTTTTCGTAACTTCCTCTGGTTTATCCATCTTTCATCCATTATATATAATTATTAATGAATTAACGATTAGTTAACTGTTATTAACTCTTCTGCTTATGTGTTTGAAACAGTCTCTGTTGTGCAGTAGGAGCTCAATAAATATTTACTAAGTAAGTTAGTGAAATAATTACATTAATCTTAATTTAATTACAATTCATTTTTTATCAACATTCCATAAAATAGATGATTTACAAAGAATAAAATTTCCTAAATTAATATAAACTCCTAAAATTCCCTCTGTTCTTCCCATTAAAACTAATAGCAACTTTGTAAATCAATGATATGCAAAAGATATACAATTATTAACAAGTTTTTAAAAATCAGTGTTATACACTTATTATAATTTCTTATAATGGTTTTGCAATATGCTCTGCTTTGAAAATGTTCTCTTAAAACTTTATTCATAAATATTCCATGTTTTAGTAGAAATTAATTCAGTTAAGATAATGATACATTTTTGTGATTAAGAATGTTCAAGATAATTAATTGGATGATTTTTAAATTGGTCACTTAAAACAATGTCGTTTTATATTGATGTTGTATTGGACCCCAGATAATTTTCATATTGAATCTGCTGCTAAGGAAGAAAATTAAATGGCTTGAAAATTTTTAAACATTCATTTTAATTATGTAATTGAGCAGTCATACAGTGGTTCCCAAATTGTTAATTATTTCAGCTAAATCATCCATAATACTCTATTAGTAAGAAATAGAGAATAAAATTAAGTTAGTAAAATTATTTAAAGTGATTATCTTCTTATGGAGACACACTTCACAACCATGCAGTCGGAGAGTTTATAGAAATGCCTTGTGGGCAGAAACCATGGCTAGTTTACTGCGATGTTGCTCTCAGTAGTATTATGAAGTTTAGTAATCAAGCGCAATAATCAATGTGTCTTGTGTTCTCCTGTAATTGGAAATACAGCTTCACTCTTACCTAGGTCATTAGAGAGCACCTATCATGAATGACACAGGTGACCCAAAATAGTTCTGAAAGGCTTTGCCCCTCTCTTGTGAGGTAAGCTGCTATTCTCCAGCACTGAATTTTTTTTCATTCCAAAATGATGGAACCAAAAATATTAGAGAAAAAAATTTAATCTTTCCAAATATCTAAATTTATGGTATTAAATCTTTTACCTTATCCAGAAAGATTAAGCTCTTTAAAACTGTGCTGTTCTTTTTACTGCTCTTCAGTCTCTTATGGCGAATTCATTCTTAGAATGAAGGTGATGACCTTGACATGTTTTGCCTCTGATACTTGGTCTCTATGTACCTGTTCATCTAGACAGCACCTTGATTGGCTTATATATAACAAATTCCAGTAAAATGAGAATGAATTTTTCATATGCATTAAACTTTTAATGGGTGGATTTTTATTGTAATCAAAAGTGAATATTACGCTGGTTAACTTTTAACTCAATTAGATGAAGAACTTCAAATAACAAAACCTTAAGGTTTGTGAAGCCCCTAGAGATAAGAATACTTTCCTTTTAAACTTGAAATATAGGTATTTACTATAGGCTGGGATGTTCAGTGCTCTGTGTGTAAGAACCTAATTTCTCTCAATCACTGGTGAACTAGAAGCGATACTTCCTCTTGGTGGAATAGATACTACACTTCCCTCAGGTCAGGGTGATATCCTGATTATCCACTTGTAAGTTTTTGAATATAAATCCAACTAAATTGTGCCCAGTGGTTCATAAACTAAGAAAAACATGAGATAATGTGTATTATATTTACATATTGATTTTATAATCATTTATCAGTACTACAAAGTCAATGAAGAACTTCTTTACATGTTTCCCTAGGCTGTGTTCTAACTTGGGTACCAGAACTGATGTGATATAACCATTGCTTGTTTATATCATTAATGAAATTTGTGACTTCCTTGAAGGTAGTACCATGTCTCATGTATAAAATTTAACTACATTTGTGAATACTTTGTTGTAGGTTGTATGAAATGAACACAGCAAACTTTTTGCACATTTCCTTCTAATGATCTGATTAAGAGATATTAAATAAAGATATCAGAAAACTCTTGGAAAATTTAAGTCTCATTATTTGATACTGTTGCTACTATCTCTCATCAATATGTTTGTAGTTTAGATTGGACAATTACCTCTGTCATAGCTAACCTGAGTCTGTGGAATTATTATTCTAACTTCAAAGAATTGTTTCTTGGCTTGAGATACATTTTATTTCCTTGATGTCATCCCTTGACCTTTAGAATTTGCCTCAGTGATTATTATTTGCAATATATGAAACAGAAAAGAATCCTTCGCTTGTTAGATGCAAATAAAGATACAGTGGCCTGATTTTAAAAGAACTAGCTTGTGTCAGTGATTTTTTTTTCTCTTTGTAGATGACATTGGGGAGGGCAGAGCTGAAAAACAGAAAAAAAAGTACATTTTATACTATTTTATAGCTGAAGAATCTACTGATGAATCATACCTTATTTCTGGACTAGAGTTTAAGCAGAGCTCCACATGATTTATAGTCAAAATCAGTTGGGGCTCTGTTAATGCAGCAGGATGTTCTAACTACTACCCTGTCTAAAGCTTTATTTGCAATGCATCACTAGAACCTGTTATAAAGAAAAAAATTTGATTTTCAACTCTTTGTTTATAAGATGCCAAAAGACTAAACTGATAGTTTTTCATACTAGGGTCACTATGTGATCTTGGGAAGAGAAAATTATTAATTTGAGCTTTGATATTAATTTGCAAAGATAAAATAAAATTATATATTTTAAAATTAATTAACTTTTAAAAATCTTAATGATAAATATTGTTGTTATTTGACGATATTTCTCAATTACATCTGTCACCTAAACTTAAAATGATTCTGGGAATTGACCCTGATTCCATTAGCGACTCAGACTTCGGAATTACCATAACAAATCCTACCTGTGTACTGTAAGGCAAAACATGTTAAAGCAAATTACCCTTCATTTAACAATAAAATTAGCTTGGTTCTGAACTGAAATTGCTCTATGATACCAAAATGGATTTTTACATTCTATAAATTTGTGAGGAATAGAGTCAGACTGCTAAACCAGTGACAACCATAAAATTTAAATACTTTTGACTAATTTAATATTGTATACTGTCATTTACTCTATTTGTAAGAGTGACACTAATTGATTCCTTATCTTAATAGGTGTGAGCACTACACAATCAAGTACTAGGAACATATCAGGAGAGCAGGATCTGGTCTCTGATGCATCATACCTTGCTTCATCCATATGTAATTTCCACTGTGTTGCTCATTTGCTTTCCTAATGCAGAGACCCAGAGCCAAACAATTATCTGAGCTCAGGGAATCTTGTGAAGAGTGGTGAATAGAAGTGAGGATCCAGAGAGCTCAAGCATAACGCAAGAACACCCAAAGAGTTGATTAGCCTGGGACCATGGGGGCTCACAGAGCCTGGGCCACCAACCAGGGAGCATGCAGAAGTTGAACCTAGATACCTTATACATTTTTAGCAAATGTACAGCTTGATCTTCCTATGGGTCCCTTAACAATTTGAGTGGGGTCTTTCTCTGTTCTCTGTCATTGAATCCCCTTCCACCTATGTGAGTGAACTGCCTGGTTGGGCCCCATTGGGAGAGTACATGCTTACATGCTTAGTACTGCTGGGAATGGATGAGCGAGGGTCAGGTGGAACCCAGGGGTGTACCCTTCTCTGAGGGGAAGGGCAGGGGACAATGGGAAGAGGAGTTTGTAATAGTGAGACTGGGAAGAGAGGATGGATGGGGGCTGTAAGCAGGATGAAAAGTGAATAAAAATTAAATATGAAAACTCAATAAAAGATTTGCAAATCAAATGAAAGAAGAAGGGGGATGGTACAAGGAGGCTGAGGAGGAGGAGGAAAAGGAGAAGAAGAAAGAAATATTTCTATTATTTTATAATCCTTTAATTACTTCCAGCCTGTTTTTGCCTCTCTTTAGAATAAAATTCTTTGAAAAGTTACCATTTATATTTTCTTCCACGTTCTATGTCTTTTAAGATTTCAAGTAAGTTCATCTTGACATCTTCCACAATGGCAACACCTGTACTTAACCCAAAACTGATATCCTTGTATTTCTACGCTCTTATCTAGAGTTGATATTTCAATAGTGCTGTCTCCCCTGAGACATCTCTCCTGTGTTCCTACTATTTTGTTTCATTATTTTTCTAGTTCTTGATCAATGGACATACTATATGATTAGTCATATATTTGTAATAGATCCAAAGTTTGTGTGCCCTCACCTCCCCCAATTTATACCATGGGATACCACTCCCTAACATAAGGTGGGAGGTGATATTTGGGAAGTTTATTAGAATTCATTGACATTAAGGTTGAAGTCCTGATGCTATTTTGTTGTAATACTCTACAAGGTAAAGCCATGATTTTTTTTTATAATTACCAGTAACTTACTAGATGTAAATTTTTTTAAGAATGAATATTTGTATTTGTTTTCATTATATCATATTTCCAGTTCCTAGAATAACTAGAAATTGAGATTTTAGCTCAAAATTAACATGTTTTTGAGTGAATAAGACAATTCTATCAACCCACCAATTTAGCAAACAGTTTGCTAACCCCACCTGTAGAAAGAAGATAAAGAGTAGATGCCCCTCATGAAGATAACAGTTCATCTGAAAGGTAATAATAACTCAGATAAGCCATGAAAAGTGGCCCTGCTGATGAAAACCCTTTCTGAACAAGCCTAGAAACCACCTAAATGTCATCTCCCATAAGCACATGAAAAGCCACATGCAGTGATTCTACCTATGAGCTTGGTTAGTTGGGAGTAGACACAGTCAGAACTCCCTGAATCTCAGTGATCTAATATTCTGTATTATTCAGTGTAGAAACAATTGAGACCTTAACTTTAAAACATACGAATAATGGGACAAACTACTTGAAGTTTCCCTTGTGAACTGTGCATACACGTTCCGGCATCTTTGAGTCCATAAGCATGTACACACACACAGTTAAATGAAGAAATGCAAATATGATGAGATGGACAGCAGAAATTCAAAGACTCAATATCATACAGAAAAAGGCATAAGACACTTGCAGAATAGAATTTGCCATTGCTTCAGTTATATCAGAACAATCATCAGTACCATATTCTAGGTACAATATTTTTTTTGAAGTAGACTGACTTCTTTTTCTTAATCTAATCTAATCTAATCTAATCTAATCTAATCTAATCTAATCTAATCTAATCATGTCATTTCCCTTTCTTTTCTTTCCTCCAAATAAGCAGGCTTATTTCTAAATGGAAATATTACTTCTAGATGTAAGGGGAAATAGAAGGAGTCTTGAGAGTGAAAAAGTAACATGAAATCCATTGACGTCTTGAGCATGAACTGATTTGAGTGTAAGCTTTATAATTGTCTATAGTCACCAAATAGACAAAGTTCATCAGTTAGTGTACAAAGAAGTGAGTAGCCTCCCCCAAATAAGACAAGCATCAGAAACTGATGCTACAAAAGGTATCATTAGAAGCATTTTCATTTGACCTAAGAATAATTATGATACTTATAATAAATATAATAAGAAGCTTTTATCATATCAGACTCATGGGGGATACAAGCTCATCCACAGTAGAATCAGCACTAAGAACACCAGGGAATTATGTTTTATATATAAAGTCTGATGGAATATTGCACACTTATGTGTAAGCCGATGATTATAAAATTTATCTCATATTAGCTACTATGAAATATATTATGGTTTTAAATTTCAATGAACATAATTTTTTTCAAAAATTAACATTGCAACTATGGTCCCAATATTAGGCAAATACAAGTCCAAATAAAATATCATAATTTCTATCTCTATTAATATAAATATTTTCCTCTAACACTGGCAATATCTGTCTGGTTCTAAGCAAAGCATAGACTAACATAGCCAGTGCCCTAGAAGTGAGTCAACTGTCAATTCAAATGAAAATTGAGTTTATAGCACACCCCACCAAACAGGAACATATCACTTTATGTACAATAGATTTAATGCATAGACAGAAAGCAGAAGTAATGATAAATTCATTTTGCCAATCAAAAGTTATATATCTACGTAAGATTATTTACTAGTGATCCATTTACCATTTTAGCATCTGAAATAATATTTTTAATTTAATTTTCTTGTTTTTTAAAAAGGAAAGGTACCATTTTGTTTCATATTTTATAATCTGGGAATCATGTCTAGTACAGTTTTCATTTCTTTTACGACTAGAGATGGAGAGGAAAAGGAAGGCAAAATTTTAAAATAATAAGGTAGAGCCCAAACCAATGGACTCCCATTGCAGAATAATTTTCCATGGCAATACAGCTCTCCATTCACTAATAAACAAAAGGGATAAGGAGACCTACAGACCTACATAGCAGGATTATTTTAGATATGTAAGTTTACATGAGTTATAAACAATTACTATTCCATAATGTGAGTCAGTTGAAATCATTTAGAAACTGTGACTTTGTCATAGATAGTTAGGGCCAGAGTCAAATCCAGCAGAATCTTTGATTTCACTGGTCACACCCTTAATCGTTAAAAACTAACAATGAAATAAGAATTATAGACTCGGGAAAATCATAGGAAATTTGACTTTCAGTGGCCAGCTATATACAGCTTTTTAAGAATGTGGTAAAACCACCTGGTCCTTATGCCTTGTCTGATCTTTTAGAGACACTGGAGTAAAAGGGACTGGTTGTCATACAGACTTTCTGACATGCCAAATATGCATGTATTACTGATTTTGTGCTTTACATACTGTTAGTTGGCTCAATACTGGTTTGAGAGACGGAGATTTAGAACATTAATAAATGAAACCTTCACCTCTATAATTGGCACCTGGAATAGTACAGAAATTTAAAAGGAGCTGGGCAGAGCAGTAGAAAAGGATCAGTAGTTAAAACTGTTTTCAGGCAGTTCAGAGGACCTAAGTTTAATTCCTAGCAGCCATGTCAGGAGTAATCACTTGAAGTCCAGCTCTGAAAGATCCAATGTCCTCTGATGATCTGTGAAACACACACACACACATATACACAAACACACACACAGACATACACTCAATAAATACATACATACATACATACATACATACATACATACATACATACATATTTTAAAAGAGAAAACAGCAACCCATGAAATAACAAGATATTTAGAATTAAAATCTTATGAGTTTAAATATGATAAATTTGAACCCAGTAATATAAAACAGATATCAGCCTTGTAAAAGGAACCCACACCTTAGGAATGCTAGAAGAGTAAGTTAAACAAGATTTAGTTTGTGATTTCTGGGAAGTTGCTCAGTATGGCAATGACAGAGAACAAAATAGTCCATCAGAATGTGAGTCAAAGCCTTTGACTGATGGTTTAGTCAGCAGAAATGGCACAGACACCTTCTTGTAAGCAATAAAGCAAGCAAAGGAGTCCAACCCAAGGCAAATGAAAATCAAGAAGAGAAAAAGAGAACATGTACTGTATTCTATTTGTTGCAGAAAATAAACCTCTGTGTTGAATATCATGTCTGTGTGATATTTTTATGAATTGTGCTTTTATTAGAACTAGACACTGCCTGATGTTTCTCACCAAGAAGCTATACTTGAGGAATTGATCACTGTGTACAAAGAGTAACAACTGTAGCTTCTTCTTCCCAGATAGTAAGAGCTAGAGACTGTTCATTTACAGAGGCCTCCTACAAAGAGTAGCCAACACATTCTCCTGTGCTAGACTGAACAAACACATAGAGGCTCTGGGTCGTGGAACTAGCAGTACAGTAGCAAACTGAAGGCCGAAATGGAAAAATGAACATCCTATAAGTAGTCAGTACATCATTGTGCAAAGATTACATTATATGACTTAATTACAAAAGGTCATTAATTTGATCAGTAATCACAACACCACTGACAACTATTATTTACCTCTGCATCAGATTAACATGATAAACATGGTACCTGCTGTACACAGTAAATACACAATTTATCACTAGGTCAGCACCACTTGTCAACTTTAATATGCTTACTAATATATAATATCATATGATACCATACCTTTAAAATCATTGACTGTTACTCAGCCTTACAAAAAACCTTGCAACCATTCAACTGTCATATCAAAAACGATCGATTACTACTTTTTAGATGTGGCCTATGGACAATTCAGTTTCTTACCTAAAAAACAGAGTAAATAAAATGCCTTCATCCAACTTCTAAAGTGTCTTTAAGGAAGCTCTGTATGGATGTTTATATATGTTGATTTGGGGGAACAAATATCTTCACTTTTATTTTTAAAATGTATGTGTATCATTTTCCATTGTTTGTAGAAATGTGGTTCTATGTGAGTGTGTGAACATGAGTGTAGGCAGTGAGAGTCACGGGAATCCTTGGGACTGGAGTTACAGAGGGTTATAAATAACCTGACAGAAGTGATGAAAGCCACGATGGAGTCTTCTGGGAAAACAACCAGCACTGTGAATGGCAGACTCGTCTGTTACGCTCCTTGACTTGACTTTTAGAAAAGCTCCCAGGGACTAAACCACCAACCAAATAATACACATGGTGGGACTCATGGCTCCAGCTGCATATGTAGCAGAGGATGGCCGAGTCAGTCATCAATGGGAGGAGAGGCCCTTGGTCCTGTGAAGGTTCCATGCCCCAGTATGGGGGAATGCCAGGGCCAGGAAGCAGGAGTGGGTGGGTTGGTGAGCAGGGGGAGGGGGAAGAGGATAGGGGGTTTTCAGAGGGGAAACCAGGAAAGTGGACAACATCTGAAATGTAAATAAAGTAAATATCTAATAAAGAAATGAAAAAAGAAAAACTTTTCTGCTATGAAGAGGAGGCTTGATGGAGGTTGTGGTAAAGTTTAATAAAGCTAGGTAAGAGGCTATATTTCAAATAGACTATAACTGCTGAGAAAGCAACATAATTTTAAATGCTATGCTTTCATTTAGTCACTGAGTAGCTTGCAGTTTTTATAAGTTCTATTTTATTAGGTACAAACTGCAGAGCACAGGATGGCCTTAATGCCTGACTAGAGAGACAATGGTAAAGGACTATTTTAATGGATGCTCACAGTTAGCTATTGGATGGATCACAGGGCCCCCAATGGAGGAGCTAGAGAAAGTACCCAAGTATCTAAAGGGATCTGCAACCCTATAGGTGGAACAACAATATGAACTAACCAATACCCCCGGAGCTCGTGTCTCTAGCTGCATATGTATCAGAAGATGGCCTAGTCGGCCATCAGTGGAAAGAGAGGCCCATTGGTCATGCAAACTTTATATGCCTCAGTAGAGGGGAACACCAGGGCCAAGAAGTGGGAGTGGGTGGGTAGGGGAGTGGGGGAGAGGGTATGGGACTTTTGGGATAGTACTGGAAATGTAAATGAAGAAAATACCTAATAAAAAGTTTTAAAAAATATAAAGCAAGTATATCAAATAAGTAACTTAAATTTGTAAATGTTTGATGAGAGAAAAAGAATAATTTAAAACAAAATATTCCTGCAGAAACTGGGAAACAGATGATATTTATTTCATGTGATATATGGTTTTAAAAACTCCTTTGCTGCAAAGTAATGTAGCATATGAATTTTAAACATTTGTCTTTACTTTTACCATGGCTTTATACAATCCACTGACTACTCATTAACTACTAGAAACAAGAAAGAAAATGAAGATGCAAGGGGAGATAATAGAGAACAAACTATTGAGGTCCTGTAAAACAGATGGGGTCACCAAACTACAAGTTCTCCTTCCCTTTTGAAGCTCCCCACTGTAATGTTCTTAGATTCCTTCTTGTCCTATCCTCTAGGGAATGGAGTTATGGTTTTGATGTACCCTTTTTATCTTCCATTAATATGTACAAGACTAAGTACTATTTCTATTTACCACCCCAAGATTTGGTAAAATGTCTTAAGAAGGATTAATGGAGCAGAAGTAGACAAGAGGAAATGTGAGAGAGGATTCTCTAAATGATCTCTTCCTGTTCCAAAAGAGATATAGTAGGGAGAGATATTTGAGAAAGACAGAGTTGGGTATCTAAATGAGAGCAACAGGAAAGGGACTGACCCAGGCACGCTATAAAGTACCTGTCACAGAGTTCATTTTTCCAACCCCTAGCTCTAGCGTCCCACACATTCTGAAGGGAACTGTTTGCTTGCTTTGGGAAGAGAAAGAGAATTCATTAAAAATAAAGTCCCCATAATACAGTTTATTGTTCCCTTTATGAGAAAGAATTGCCAAATCTGTGTTTTGAAAGTAAGAAGTAAATTGCATCCCTCAGTGATTTTAAGAATTACATCATCCATTTTGAGTGGGATGGGAAAATCTTTAAAGACAAAGACAACAAAGACTTGAGAGTTGTTCCTCACTATTTCTGATGTGTAGACAACAAACCTGTGACAATTAGGACACTAGTCAAGTTTAGGATACATAGTTAGAAGACTATGGTATAACAACGACCTGAAAGATGAGAAGTAACATCTTAAGTTAGGGAGGAAATAGCTTAAATGGTGAGATATGTACAGTCATATTTCCCCCTGGGGTGGACTGTGAAAGAGGACAATTTCAATATTTTCACACTAAGAAATAATGTGTGAATTATAATATGCTGGAGTTGGAGGTTGGGACAGAGATAAAGTATTTGAGAGTTCTGTGTTATAATGTTAGATATGAGAACTTAGTTACTGACAAAACAAAGAAAATGAAATGTTAGGTGGGCATCTGCATATATATATATATATATATATATATGTGTGTGTGTGTGTGTGTGTGTGTGTGTGTGTGTGTGTGTGTGTGTGTGTGTGTGTGTTTAAAATAGCAGAAACCCCTTGGGAGAAAATAGTTTTGAACATCAAAAGATTTTCTGATATGTGGTAAGGATAAAGTTTGGCTGTTTTGTATTTTAACATTATAAATTCTGGAGAAGAGAAACCAACGAAGATCATGGAGAAATAGTTAATGAGGTAAGAAAAAAATTGTTGCATTTTCACAACTAGTATTAACATAAATATAAGAGAAATTGTGGCAATGCAATTTGTATGCCACACTCAAGCCTCCATGAATCAATATCTACAGAATGGGGCATAGGAATTTGTGTTTCAATAACCCTTTCAAGTAATTGTTATATACTCTGACAAATAAGAGATGCTGATAAAATTGAATATTCTTTAATTCTTTGTTAGTAAATTAACATTGAAATTATAAAAGAATCACCTACTCAGTATATATTGATAAGTCACTCAGGAATATACACAATTTCACTCTGAAGTGCTACTACACTTCCCTTGATGTATGCTTTATATATGTTTACATCACTTGTCTGGCTTTTATGGATACTAGACTCAGTTGCTCAAACTATTTTATTACCACAACTTAAACTCATCAACTTCAATTCCTATCCATCGAATCTTCTGATTGTAATGCCTCAAATTTAACATTCAGAAGAATTAGTTTAATAAGATCAATTAGTATGATCTGGGATCTTGGGGGAGAATAGAGGGAGATATGAAAAGAAGAAATTGAGGAGAAAAGATGCATAGAGACAGGAGGCTGAGGCAAAGAGAGAGTAAAGAAGAAGGGAAGAGGAAGCGATTAAAATGGAGAAGAGAAGGCAGGAGAACGAAATAGAAGTGAGTCAGTGGATGCCTCGTGTGCTGATTATCTGCTGCAGGTAAAATCTAAACTTCTTGCTAATGCATATGTTATCTAGGAAAGCTAATCAGTCAACAAGTAAACAGAGCCAGGAACTGCAAGAACAGAATCTTGCAAGACAAGTGGCGAGATAATCTTTTGAAGTTCCTTAATAGGTAAAGAGGTTAAAAGATTTTTCATAGAATTCAGCAATTCATACCAAAAAGAATTGAACTGGCAAGATGATTCAACAGTGAACTCATTTACGGCATGTAAAAAATAAGGAGCAGAGTTCAGAACCTCAACAGCCACATAATTGCCAGGTATCGTGGTCAACCTTTAATCAGAACTGGGTAGTGGAATTAGGGTATCCTGGTCTAGTTGACTAGCTAGAGAGGTTGATTACTGTGCAACAGGTCCAATACGTGACCCTGCCCTTGTAAACAATAGAAAAAGGCTCTTTTATTCAGTCTTATATATACACATGTATGCAAAGCATGTGCACGTGTGCCCATGAACTTCAGAACACACATGCACCTCACATTCAAAATAGTTGTACCGGTAAAAAAGTAATAATTTACAAAAATATTTTTGTATTCTCCTACACCAAATTTACAAATTTGTTATCTCAACGAACACTGACAATTGGTACAGAGATGTCTATATTCTATACAATTATATGAGGGCTGGTATTGGTAGAACTCTCAAATGTGCACATGCTTTGTCAAGCCAATCAGCAATAAAAGGTTGTATTAATAATAAAATAGAAGATAGCTCTGTGTTCCAGGAAAGAAAGTGATTTTAGGAAAAATTTATTATTTACTTTAAATAAATTAAACTAGAACTTCATTAATAGTTTAAATACAGACTTCATAGATCCAAATGAGTCATTAAATGACAAGCATACTACATGTTTAAAACAAAGATTCACATAATTAGTTATCTATAATTAAATAATTAACAGATAATTATAAATAATACTGAATCATTTTAGGAAAAAAACTACAGAAAACATATAAGTTGAAACAAATATGTGGCTAAAGTGAGTTTTGAAGAAATATCTCACATTATTATGTTTATTTTTAAATCTGTCATAGGAACAAATGTGTCACAAATCTGCGCTTATCATTTCCATTCCAAGAATAGTCACTATCTTGAGTTTGGGTTGTATCATTCTCATGCAAATCCATGTACATTCTTTGCATATGCACGTACTCCTGGGTAACATACAGCATCATCCTGGTTTGAAAATTATATAAATAACTTCCTCTTTTACTTACCATTGAACCTTTGAAGTTTATCAGTGCTGATATATGTTGCTAAGCAGTCTTCTGTTATAAGAATAGAATCATTTATTTATACACTTACACAGAATGTTGGGTTATTTCTACTTTCATTCTCTCCTGTTACAAGCAATATATTGGCAGGCACTTTCTCTCTCTCACTCTCTCTGTGAGTCCTATTCAAATGAATTCAGCTGTAGGAAATTGTCTGTGGCATATTCAAATTTGACAGTCCTGTCCATGCGCTCCTCCTCAACACCTGTGCATACCCATGCCGGATGATTTTATGTGAAATTAATGTGTCCATGAGAAGTTCCCATGAGAGGCCCTGTCTTCAGTATTGGGAAAGCTAAGGTCATTGAGAAGTCAAAGCTGCCACAAAGAAATGTGCAATGAAATAAATCAGTTTGGGTGGTTTCCCATGCAATGCTTGCAGTGCCTACAATAATTGGGGAAAACTTATTTAAATTTTATAGAAAAATGAAACAGAATTTCAAGCATTTTTTTTTTTACTGTTGGACAAATGGTACCCCTTTTATGTTAATCTAGGATATGTTCAAAACAATGAATAAGAAAAACTGTAATAGTTATTTTATACTTAGCATGGTTGTGATTGAAATCAAACCTTTTGGCCCTTTTGGTTGAATTGGACAAGGAGTTGACTTCCTTCACTGGTAAGCACAATGCTCAACTCCCTATACCAAGATACGGAGAATGAACAATGATACTAAGTAAGAGATGCTACTAGCCGCCTGGTTTTGCAGTGGGTGGTTATGAGTGGGCAAGATAATATAAAAGGTTGGAATAGTCAAGATGCTACAGCACTGAAGTGAAATGCACAAGAGTACATGTACTTTTTTTTTTCAAATACAGAATGCTGCTAGGGTGGGGTCATGGATGACATCCTAAAGGTTGTGCTTGTTTTATCCCAGAAACATTATTTTACATAGTAATAATTAGGTGTTTGTGTGTTTGTTTGTTTGTTTGTTTAAAATTGGGTTAATGATCTTTAGTGAGGTCTTTTCTAATGTACTTGAAAAAGCATTCATGAAATCAAAAGTTTCTTTTCTTTTTTAACATAGAACTGAGGGTCAGTGTATTGAGGCAGAGGAATTCCTAATATAAACACAAAAACAAAAATGTTGTAGGCATACTGGAAAAGAGTATCTGAAGCTACTGGGATTTTAGAGAGATACATGATACATTCTAAGGTTACATTGAAGAGTAAGAGGCTCTATTAACACTTGAATATAGAACGTCTGTCCTTGTAGGACTAGATTGTGAAAGATTCTTGGTTCCTGCAATCCAGGGAGTTTTCAGTAATCTTAAAACAGAAGCACACACACACAAATATAATGATAGTTTTATGGTTAGATAGATGAGAGGCCAATGATTGATTATATACAGAGGATAGAAAAATAGACAAACACAAGAGTTAAAAATACAAATGCATTCACCGGCTCTGCCAGCTGAGAAAGGTGAAGACTCGGGACCCAGTGGACAGAAGTAAAGCAGTGGACTTTGATCCCTCTCACGTGACTCAAACTTTAGACTGATCTTTTTTTCTGACTGTAGAGACTTCCTGAGAGTTTTACTTTTAGATATGCCTTTTGAAGAGCCTCGGAAGAGTCTTATAAAGCAGCAATATCTTTCCTCAGGATCCAAACAGAGTACTTTTAAATAGTCTTCGGGAAAGCCGAGCTCTCTTCTCATCTCAGGAGAAGTGCGAGCCTTGTAACTTGTGCAGCACTCAGTCCCAAGTTAGAAACAGAACACTTCTTCTGAATGTGAACAAGCTTTCCCTTTGTATAAAGACAGGTAGCACAGTAGTGGCCTAATATCCCCTTCCCTCAGTGTTCAAAACCTCCCAGTCCTTTGTCTTAGGAAAGTTGAGCTCAGTTTGAGTTCTGGTTACTCATGCCTTCTGCAAATGCCCATATTGTTCAGCTTTGCCAGGTGCAGTCTATATTTTAACACTAAGAGCCCAGATTTTTCCCTCTAATGCTCTTCTCCAACAAAAGGAATGAAAACTCTGGTGATAAATAGCTCATTCTAGGACAGAGATGGGGAGTTATGGTTTTGTAAGATCAGTATCTTGAAGTTTTTACGAAGAATATGCTGAGAAGACAGAAAACAGGAATAATAAACTGCATACAGGTAACACATGTACAAACACACACAGACATATAAACAAACACACACATTGCTGACATATATACATGTATATATATATACATAACTATATATACATACATAATACACATACTATATACATATATATATAGTATGTGCATATACATCAGTATCAGTGACCAAAATAAGAGCACTTGGAGCAAAAATAAGAAAGAAAATGTTATTTTATTGTAACTCATGGTATAAAATAAATGCTCATAAGTTTATCCTGATGAAAATTACCAATATGTAACAAATACAGAGAACATGCAAATCTCAAAATATTTGCAGAATTCAAAGTGATTTGTGGAGATAGTCTTACTCAAAGGGTTATAAAGTCAATGATACATGCTTACACATGCTAAACATAGTGACATTCTTAAGAATATGCCCCTTCTTAGAATTGGGAACAAAACACCCATGGAAGGAGTTACAGAGTTAAAGTTTCGAGCTGTGATGAAAGGATGGACCATCTAGAGACTGCCATATCCAGGGATCCATCCCATAATCAGCTTCCAAACGCTGACACCATTGCATACACTAGCAAGATTTTGCTGAAAGGACCCAAATATAGCTGTCTCTTGTGAGACTATGCCGGGGCCTAGCAAACACAGGAGTGGATGCCCACAGTCAGCTATTGGATGTATCACAGGGCTCCCAATGAAGAAGCTAGAGAAAGTACCCAAGGAGCTAAAGGGATCTGCAACCCTATAGTTGGAACAACATGATGAACTAACCAGTACCCCGGAGCTCTTGTCTCTAGCTGCATATGTATCGAAAGATGGCCTAGTTGGCCATCACTGGAAAGAGAGGCCCATTGGACTTGCAAACTTTATATGCCCCAATATAGGGGAATGCCAGGGCCAAAAGAATGGGAATGGGTGGGTAGGGAAGTGGGGGGCGGTATGGGGGACTTTTGGGATAGTATTGGAAATGTAATTGAGGAAAATATGTAATAAAAATATTAAAAATAAAAAAAAGAATAATTGCTGAAGATGGGGTTGGGAATGGAAGGAACAGCCCTTAGACAGGAAGTCAAAGCAAGCACCATCAGTGAAGTGCAAGGTGTCTTTCATAACCAAAGATGCTTGTTTATATCATCCACAGGATCAAGGTCTAAATAAAACAATTCAGAGAAATGCCATAGGTAGTGGGAACCAAAAGATAAGCTGAGTTATGTGTATTGTCCAGGCACCCAGAAATTATAATAATAGAAAAAAATGAAATATGAATAGAAGTGTAATCTTAGCTGATAGTGCTGTCGTGATCCTGGCTTAGTGACTGGGACAGATAGAGTGAACAACTGGATGATGCTAAAAATGAGGCAGCTGGGTATGGACAGACATACAGACATGCAAACTATACATTATCTTTGTATTTCTTCCCAATTAAAATTTCTAAAATAAGAAAGTTTTATGATTGTTTGACTTGTTTAAGAAAATCCTTTATGCTGGAGTTGATTTTACAGGAAATAAAAGGGAAGATATGTTTCCTTCAAGAATGGCTAATATATTCATCAGCATAAATGGTGATACATAGACTATTGCCTACGTTCCTATAAGAACAATCAGTCAATTATTGCTTCTAATTCCTGAATACAGTGAAGTATATGGATATAACAATTGATTATGAAATACCTTCTTTCTGTTCCTGAACAGTTTGATTAGTGTATCACATTGACAATTGCATTGTATAGGTAGATGGACTATGTTTACTTGAAATTAGCTTCAGGAAGGAAGGCACATTATTTATTGTTTCAGATTACTGCATCCAGAGCTTTTGTTTCACTATTTTCTCCTCTAGAGTGAAAGTGTTAGCAGGTTGTGACTTTGCAGCTCCTAATCATGCCCTGTGTCTGGCAGGAAGAAATGTGGCAGATGCCGGGGTGGGTGTGCTGCAGGGAGAGTGAAATAACATGTTCCAGCACCTAGCGTTTAGTGTTGGCATGGAGATTATTTGTCCATGACAAAATGCATTTATCTTTTTATAGAAATCATGATGGAGTTGGTGCATTCAGTTCTACTAATGTCAACTGGGGATCAGAGCTGCATACATTTTTATTTTATTTAATCACTCAAAGAGCATATTGATTAATCACGTACTTTAAATGATATCAAATTCAGATATAAATGTCCAGCTCTGAATTTTAGTCTAAAAAATTCTACATTCTTACTAGAAGGTAAACTAATGGACTAAGGTTTTTATACATTTATCTGGATTGTATTTTATGTGAATTTTGCTTCAGACAATAAAATAATATTGTATTGGGAGACTATTTATTATGTATTGAAGGAACAGGGAGCAACAAGAGAACAAAGAGAATTTGGAATTTGAGTTCAATCCTTCTGTGGAGTTGCTCTGAGCTTTTTTTTTTTTTTTTTTTTTTTAATCATCCATGGAACTAATATTTCATTAAGGAAAAGAAATAAAAACTATTTTTTCATTATATCTAAGATAATTAGTAACTAGACAGAATTGAATATATAAGGAAATACATAAAAGCTCTTCTGTATTTTTCTAACAAAGGGACAGAACACCATGAACACAGGATCTAGTAACAATAATTAATGAAAGAAAACTTATAAAACTGAGAATTTCTCTGCATGACAAAGGACGCTGTCATTCCAACGATGTGAAAATCTACAAAATTGAAAAGGATTTTTATCAACTATACCTTTAATAGGGGGATAATATAAAAATACATTTATTTTTTTAAGAAAACAATATAACTAAAACAAATAACCCCATTTGAAAAATGGGTTACAGATCTAAACAGAGAATTTTCAAAAGAGGAATTTCAAATGGTTAAAAAAAAAAAGCACGTAAAGAAATATTCAACATCCTTATGCATCAGGGAAATGTAAATCAAAACTACTTTGAGATTTCAACTTATACCTGTCAGAAGGACTAAAATCAATAAAAACAAGCTCATGCTGGCAAGGACAATGTGGGAGTTCAAATTCATACAGCTTCTGTGAGAATCGGTGTAGTGGTTCCTCAAGGAGATGTGAATCAGTGCACCTCCGCATCCACCTATATCACTTTTGGGCATACCCAAAGATTACTTAATCCTACCACTGAGACACTTACTGCTGTATTTGTGATAGTCAGAAATTGTAAACAACTTAGATGTCCTTCAAGAAAATAATGGGTTAAGAAAATGTGGTACATTCACACAGTGAATTATTATGTGGCTGTTTAATTTAAAAAAGTGAAGTCATGAAATTTGCAGGTAAGTGGATGGAAAAAGATCTAAAATGGGAGAGACAAAAATCACAATTGTCTATCAATCATCACCAAATGAAGTGTCAAGTATAGGGATTGGATCCCCTTTAATTGAGTCATTGCCCAAAGGGACCTATCCCACAGGAATCCCCAAACATCCCAGATTGTTGCCAAGTCTGTGAGTTTTTCTTCACAAACGGACAGAAGGCCTCACTGATGAAGACAGTACCTAAACATGGAGAAAAGGAGCTGGTATCCACATAGAGCATCTACGCCTACATTTTATTGCCTTTGTTACAGGGAAAAACTCTGCATCCTAACAAAAGAGAAGCATAAGGACCAAACCAGATACAAACCTTTTGATTGACAGTGGTGTCCTGGTTTCAGGATATGATATTCTAATGGGAACAGGAAACTTGTGGAAGTTTAGTGCCTTGCTCAGAGATCATCAGAGGAGGCAGAAAGAGTGTAAAGCCAGAGAGGGTGGAGGAAACCAAGAAAGCAATTCTCTCTAAATCAACAAGATCAAAACTCACATGAACTCACAGAGATAGAGGCAACATGCACAGATATATTACTGGTTACAGTTTAGTGTTTTTTGGGATTCTTGTGAAGCAATGGGTCTTTGACTCTTGTGCCTTCCCTTGGGATTGTTTCCTTGTGTTTGTTGTGCTTTCCATTTCCAATGATTTGTTTATATCATATCATATCATACCATATCATATCATACCATATGTTATTATGTTATTATCATATACTATATATTATTGTATTATTTCTTAGAATCCTGTATATTTCGAATGAGAGACAGAAAGGGGATCAGAGGAGATATGGGAAGAAACTGGGAGGAGTAAAGGGAGGAGAACCCATAATCAAACGTATTCTATGAAAAATATATTTTCAATAAAGGAAAAAATATGTTAAAACATGAAAAAGTAAGAATAGTTTCAGGGCTACAAGAGTGATATCTCTGTAGTTGAAAGTACTGGATATTCTTCCAGAAGATCCAGGTTTGATACCTAGCACTCACATGGAAGCTCATAATTCTATGTAACTGCATTTCCAAGAGTTCTAATAATGTCTCTATCCAATGTGGCACCAGACATATATGAGTGGTATACAGACACACTGGGAGATATTGATACATAAACAATAATAATATGTTAAAAAGATTTTAAAGAAGTTGTTTTGAAAAAATACTCTATCAGATGAAGTTGAATAATATAAGATTTTATGGTAATTTATATAGCAAAGGAAAATTTTACAATTCAAGTTACTATATCAAAGCTAGACATTAAGATATTTGCCATTCTGAGGGCTCCTACACACATACACTCACTATGATGATGATGATGATAACGATGATGACAACAACAAAAACAATAATGACGATGCCAATGATGACTTTAAAAAAAAAACTTTCCTATTTGAATGTCTGGATTTTCACGTTAAAAATATAGGTTTTGCAAATTTGTTCAAACGATGGAGACTAAACTATGATGCATTGATGTTAGTCAACGATTCACCTGTAAGTAGTTTTTAAAGCCTCTTTATAACATTTAAAATGTAAAATAAAACATTTAAAATTTGAGCCATTTCCCAGATTAAATGTAATGTCATATGTAGAAAAGAAAAGAAAAGAAAAGAAAGACACATTACTGAAATGAAATAATTGAACTGGTTATTAATTTTTCAGCTCAGTTGAATGGATATTCTGATTATACACATATAAACTGCAAATGTTATAAAACTACATTAAAACACTGAAAAGAGAATATTTGGGTTATTCCCATGCTTTGGTTGGTAAGATTAAGATTCTCTATAACAATATACATACATACATATGGAACTTTGTTTCTCACTAAAGATATGATGTCTTTGAGATGAAGCTGGACTACATAAAAGCAGTGATTAATATTCCATCCATTTCCAACCTAAATCTAAACTTTAGAGCTTTCTGTCTATCAGGGAAAACATTAGCACATATATGCATCATCATTTCTCATTTATAGATAGTTCTAATTTTGTCTCTCTCTACAGCCATCTGTCCCTTTATGGTATTTAGTAAGGGTCATATGGCTTATTGAAAACTTCACTCACTATTATTCATAAATGAAAGAGTCTTTAAATTGACTCATGGGGAAATTCACATAAATTATGAAGATATTAATGATGCATACTATAATTACTGTAGGGATTGAAAAGTTTGTCTATAAAAATATGCCGGACATGTCAGTTGGAGTCTTTTTCCTTTTCATAGCCAAATAACAATTAACTCTTATCCATGTTATACTTTATGGATGCATTTCTCCAATTTTTTAAAAATACAAGTTTTCATTTTTCAGTACTTGGTCACTCTAATGTCGCTTTCTAAGTCTTTCAATACACTTCTTTCTCTTATAAAAACAACAACAACAACAACAACAACAAAAAACAACCTTGTCGAGCATATAAACTATTTGTGTATTTGGCTATAAAATAATACTTTCACAGTAATATTAATGTGCCTAAATAACGACAGATTAATACTAGCCACACAACTGTCCGTTATACCATTCTACTCTGAAGATATTTGTGTTTGCCAGTTATCATCACAAAAGGTTTGTACCTTCCTAACTATTGACTTGGCGATCCTTAGTCTCTCTCTAGACAGGGTCTGATTATGCAAACATTTGTTTTATTAATCATTCCATCCGTTTACATCTCAAATGATAACCCACTTCACGGTTACCCCTCCATCAATGCCCCCATCCCACAAATGCCTTTCCCCTACCCCTTTGCCTATTTGAGGGTGCTCCCCCACTCACCCACACTCTCCTACCCCACCACTCCAGCATCTCCCTTGAACTTTGTAGGCAAATGGATGGAACTAGATAATATCATCATGAATGAGGTAACCCAGATACATAAAAACACACATGGAATGTATTTACTGATAAGTGAATATTAGCCTCCAAACTCACAATGCCCATGATACAACCCACAGACCATATGGAGTATAGAAGTAAGGAAGACCAGGGTATGGATGCTTCAGTCCTGCATTGAAAGGGGTACAGGATGATTGTGGGAGGTGGAAGGAGAGGGGAACAAGGGAGGGAGAAAGGAGGGGAAGAAATAAGGTTGGCAGTATCAGAAACTAGAGGAGATATGAGAAGGGGGTAGAGAGGGCCAGAAAATCGAACAAAAATAGGTAGCAGGGGGGAATGAAGAACTGGAAATAGCCATTGAAGGGTCCCAGACACCAGAGAATCATGAGGCTTCCAGGACCCAATGAGATTGACTTTAGCCATAATGTGCAGAGAAGGGGGAGATAGAACCTGGGGAGACCACCTCCAGTAGATAGGCCATGCACCCATCTCAAAGATTTTTTTTTTAACCCAAAGGAAGAACAGGGACAAAAATGGAACAGAGATGGAAATAACTTTTTACATGAAACCATTTGTCAATATCTCTCGCAGGTTAGCTAAACTATTCCTGAATTGTTAGGTATGAATAAAAACTGAGATTAAGATACATTCTATGAGAAAGATGGTTATCCTTCAGAAAGTACTCTGAGTTTGCCAGTATAAAAGGATATTTTATTTTTTAAAAAAGAGTAATCTTTAAAATCAAGTAAATGCTTGAGAAGAACCTAAAGAAATGTTCAAAGTCCTTAGTGATCTGAGAAATGCAAATCAAAACGACCCTGAAATTCCATATTACACCAATCAGAATGGCTAAGATCAAAACCTCAGGCAACAACACATGTTGTTGAGGATGTGGAGAAAGAGGAACACTCCTCCATTGCTGGTGGGATTGCAAACTGGTACAACCACTCTAGAAATCAATGTGGAGGTTCCTCAGAAAATTGGAAATAGATCTACCTGAAGACAGAGCTATACCACTCTTGGAAATATATCCAAAAGATGTCCCACCATGCCAGAGGGGCATATGTTTCACTATGTACATAGCAGCCTTGTTTGTGATAGCCAAAATCTGGAAACAACCCAGATGTCCAACAACAGAAGAATGGATACAGAAAGTGTGGTTCATTTACACAATGGAATACTATTCAGCTATTAAGAATGAGGACATCATGAAGTTTGTAGCCAAATGGATAGAACTAGAAAATATCATCCTGAGTGAGGTAACTGAGGCCCAAAGGGACATGAATGGTATATATTCACAATACATGGATATTAGCATAAAAATTACAGATTACCCAAGATACAGTCCACAGAATTCAAAAAAGTCAACAAACTGAAGGACCCAAGTTAGGTTGCCTCAGTCCCACTTGGAAGAGAGAAGAAAGCAATCATGAGTAGTGAGGGAGGGAGGGACCTGGGAGGGGGAAGAAAGCAGTCACAAGGGGGGAGGGAGGGAAGGACCTGGGAAGGAAAGTAGACTGGAGCAGGGACAGGGGTGAAAAGCAGAACATGATCTGATATTGGATAGAGGAAAAGAGCTGAAGCCCTGAGAGCCAGGAGAAAGAAAGGAAATGGGCAACCTCAGGAAATAGGAGGTTGGGGGGAGGATCCACCAGAATATACCAGAGACTTGGGAGGTGAGTGACCCCCAGGACTCAAAGGGAGGGACCTTAGATGAAATGGTCTACAGTGGGGAGAGGGAACTTACAGAGCCTACTTCCAGCAGGAAGACAGGGCATCAAGTGAGAGATGGGTTTGCCACGCCACAGTCAAAACTCTGATCCATAATTGTTCCTATCTCAAAGAACTACAGGGATAGAAATGGAGAGGAGCTTGAGGAAAAATAGGTCCAGTGACCGAGACTAGAAGCCCCAGGGAGTTTAGAGGTCTGGTGGGATGGGGGTGGGGTTGAGGGGGTGAGGACGTCCTTGTGTAGATAGAGGGGTGGGGAGGAGGTATGGGATGTGCAACATTTAACAGGTTGACCGGAAGGGGAATAAAATCTGGAGTGTAAAATAGATAGATAAATAAATAAATAAGAGCTTAAATTAAAAAAAAAGAAAATATCAAATAAAAAGGCAAATTAGCTTATCTTAAGCACTGAAAATATAAACGTCAAATTTTCTAACTGGAACAATAAACAAGTAAAAAGCATATCAAGTAATATTCAAAACATTGCCCTACAGCTTTATATTTAAGGAAAGGGGTACATATGGAGATTATAATCCCTGGACCTTGGAAAGAATTCACACACAAGGGAACATCTACAACATCTATCGTTGAAGGTTGAAGCAACTTTAATTTGCAACATGGAGGTTGGGATAGTCTTGACCAAGGGAAGAGAGTCCAAACAAGCAGTTGAAAGACTCAGCTGCAGATATTTATACCCAAACAATGGACAGGAGCTGGAGACCCCTGTGGTTGAATTAGGGAAAGCTGGAAGACGCTGAGAAGAAGGGCTATCCCAAAGGAAGGCCATCAGTCTCAACTAGCCCGGACCCCTGAGATCTCTCAGACACTGTGCCACCAACCAGGCAGCATACATGAGGCAAGCATACAGCAGAGGACTGCCTGGTTTGACCTCAGTGAGAGAAGATGCACCTAACCCTCCAGAGATCTGAGAACTCAGAGAGTGGGAAGATCTGGTTGGATATAGGTGCCGGAGATATCTCCTTGGAGACTCGGGGGACGGAATGGGATGAGGAACTGTTGAAGGGGGGCCGGGAGAGGGATAACAACTGGACTGTAAGAAAAGATTAAAGAACAATAATTTAAAATAAAATAAAATAAAATGAAGCACGTGTTTCAGAGAGCCCAATCTTAGTTCACTGATCTTGTTTCTTGCATGTACTTTCTTTGTGTGTTACTGATACGTGCCCTTTCACGTCCTCTCTTGTATGGATTTTATAACAAACGTAAGTTGGATTTACTCCTTTTATCATTACTGAGGAAATCAGCCTGCGTGTCCACAACAGTCTCAACAGAACTCAAGTACTACCTTAAAAGATTTCATGACTATTGCTTTCCTTTTAAGGTGGCAGTGCCAGAAGCATAAAAATCTCACCCAGTATAGCATCCTTCACAGAGTATAGCGTGGAAAAAGCATCATGAATGAATACTTCTAGATGCTTCCAGAGCTAGAATTTTAGGGTTTTGACTATTGCTTAAAACTTTTTACTAGTTTTCCATATTCTATGTGGCAGGGAATGCAAATAGTTTTCATTTGCACATGTATTTTTATCATTACAAGTTTGAATGTATTTGTAATAAAGCAATTTATGTTATGTATTATATATCACAGTATAAAATAGTATGTATCAATCAAATTATTATTCAAAGTCAACTCAATTCTATTTTGTCTGATAAAGATAACATCGGTGTGATTTATTTTTCTATATTTCTCAGCATAAAAAAATGTCTCATTCAACAAATTCCTTTGAATTTATACTCTATAAATCTAAGTGTAAGTTTTATATAGTGATATGTTTTGTTATTATTATGAAATAAAGATTTAATCATAATTTTTCTCATCCTATGCACCAGTTTATGTGGGATAAACACAAAACATCACTATTAATTTTAGTTGCATAGGAACAAGTTAGAATACAAATTGATAAAAATTTTAATTTTCTAGAATTGAGATGCGTTTCCATAATTATTTTAATTAAAAATGAAGTGGGAGAACATCCAAAATCCCAACTAATAACTACAAGTCAATAAAATCCAGACACTTGCTTTCCGTATGTTATAGTTATGAATTTTCTAGGCATTTAATTATACCACTCGCAAAATCTAGTGGTTTTGAACTGAAAAACAGGAATGCAGCAGGAAGCAGCTTCTCAGCTCTGTTTGATTATAAAACTTACACATACAATCGTACATGCACAGATGCATGAATGCATAACAGGCAAGTTTTAACAAATACATACTATCTCTACAATCCTTAGAAAATGCAAAATGTATGCATGTAATTCTACTTAAGGTAACTGTCTTAGTCAGGGTTTCTATTTCTTCACAAACATCATGACCAAGAAGCAAATTGGGGAGGAAAGGGTTTATTCAGCTTACACTTCTACATTGCTGTTCATCACCAAGGAAGTCAGGACTGGAACTCAAGCAGGTCAGGAAGCAGGAGCTGATGCAGAGGCCATGGAGGGATGTTCCTTACTGGCTTGCTTCCCCTGGCTTGCTCAGCCTGCTCTCTTATAGAACCCAAGACTACCAGCCCAGGGATGATCCCACCCACAAGGGGCCTTTCCTCCTTGATCACTAATTGAGAAAATGCCTTACAGCTGGATCTCATGGAGGCATTTCCTCACCTGAAGCTCATTTCTCTGTGATAACTCCAGCCTGTGTCAAGTTGACACAAAACCAGCCAGTACAGTGACTGACAAATAACCACACAGTTGAGTAACTGGTAATATCACCTCAGTTTTCCACTAAATTGAGCCTGCAATGACAGCAACAGGATTGTGGGAATCAGGATATTATGTAGGTGGGATATTAACTCTGTTAATCTGTAGATGTATTCTTATCCTCTTCTCCAGTTAAAGCCTTCCTTCTTTGCTATAATTTTGCATTTCTCTGTGATCTACCTTGAGTGATTGCTTGATTCACATTTGTCTGTCCAATGGACTGATCATGCAAAGAGGGGGTAGATTTATTTCCATTTAAAATGATATTCTCAGACTATTGTAAAGTCTCTGGACAGTATGGATTCTCCAAATGTCCAAATTCCCAAATTTATAGCAATATCCCAGCCCTTTTCTGATATAGATATACAATGCCCAAGTGTAGACGAATGCTAGGGCAGTGAGGCGGGAGTTGGTAGGTTGGTGGGGGTAATAGAAGCAGGGTAAGATGGAATGGGATAGGGGGTTTGCAGAGGGAAAACCAGGAAAGGGGATAACATTTGAAATGTAAATAAATAATTTTAAAGAAAAAAAAGAAAAATTCATCTTCAGTGTAAATCAGTGCAGTGCAATACAATATTCAACTCATTTTGGTTAGAATTCCCATATGCTTTCTGTTCCCTTTACCATGGTATAGAAGGAACTTCTTCCTATAGGGTTGCAAACCTCTTCAGCTCCTGGGAGGAACTTTAAACTGATCAGTATTAAGCGGTCACATAATTTTAAGAGTATATGCTTTCTTATGTGAAAGATCCATCATAGAGTTATCAGTTGATTGGGAAAGCATCAATCCTGTAATTTTTATTATGTATCACTAAACGCTAGTTTAAAATTTGTGAACAGGTAAATTTCTTCCTGGGTTTTATGTTAATTCGTAGAAACTATACTAAGTTAAGGCTATTACTCAGTGTTAAATATTTTCAGATGATAGCTAGTCCTTCTCAACTGACATCATAGTTGTTTCACTAAATGTGTAAGTTATTTAAATGTGTTAATGGCCTTGAAAGAATAAATGCTTATGCTAATATATTCTTACAAATTCTCTGGCCATAAATTATTCCTCTAATATCCACTCAGACTTCCAGAACACATTTTAGTGAACAGTGTGGTCTGATTTATATAAACTTCCCTATAAACAATTTAAATGCACTCAGCCTTGCTGAGATTTGCCGCAAGTACTGTACTTCTCAAGAGTCAAATTAATTATTAGTAAAATGGATGAACAAGACCTTGAAGAGGTGGATTTATGTGTGTATTTGGCTCTGGGCCATTTAAATTTATATTACAGTTTCTTTTAGCTTTCATGTACTTGTTCTATATATTTTTTGGTACTCAACATATTTTATTTTAGCGGAAGCTAAATATTTTAGTGATGCTCTTCAAAATGTGTCCAAATATTTCATATATGTCATTTAAAATTCTACATAGCCAGTGGACATAAAATCTAATTTTTGTCCTGTTCCGTTTTCATGTTATCTAACATGTATCTTTAAAAATTTCTGACTCTCATCTCTAAAATCTTGTATGTGGAAATATAGAATTGAACATCAATTAATCACAATGATTGCACAGTTCTCCTTTCAGAAAATATTTGTTCAATTAATTTGCTCATAATTAAACTTTGTGAAAATATGTATTTGTAGAAATATGGTATTAGAACATCTTATTTGATAAGAAAATAAGTGGTATTTATTAGATGAATAAAATTGTCTCTACAGATTTCGGAATCTCAATATATATATATTTAAGTATTTCAGTTAAATACAAACATCTATGTGCTATCAACAACCCAAGTAAATACATAACAATCTACTCAAATTTTTAATATTTTTAAAGTATAAAAATGAATTAAATTTATGTTTATTTTATTTAAATACACATGTCTTTTTGTTTTGATACAAGTTCTCACTGGGTAGCATGGTGATGACTTGGAACTCATTATGTAAACCAAACTCTCTTTGAATTCACAGAAACCTCAATCTCAAGAGTATTGTGATTAATGTAGGGCACCACAACGCATGACCAGTTTCCTGTTATTTAAAAGTAAGTGTGTATATGCATGTTGTGTGCAAAAGCTATACACTGTGGATGAAGAAAAATGTTATTGAAAGTATCACATAGTTGTAATTGAGGAATTCCAAAACAGACACTATGGAGACATCCCCAGGACGGAATTTCCACATCTGATACCTGCCATAAGCCAAGCAAGAGCAAGATACATGAAGCTTCTTTGTAGTCTCTTGTTGTTGTTGTTGTTGTTGTTTTATGGAATTCTATTTGTATTCATGTCCCTGTGAAATATGAGATTTTATAAAATTATCAAATATGACATTATGGGAATTGAAGGTTGCACTTTGTTTCTTAAAAAAAATTCCAACTAGAAACTTAAGTAATTTTACTACACAATATCAGGTTTTTCACAAGACAAAGTTGTGAACACATAGAGAACCATATTGGTGACATTCTAAGTTTTCTGTGTACTTTCCATTTTGTGGAATTTGGCTCCTAAAGCAGCACTTAGAACACATACGAGACCGAGGAGTTGTAAGGAAAAATCCTTAGCTGTTCTCCCTTAGGTAAACACATTTTCCTATAAATTATAATTTTACATAAGTTCACTGTTTAAAAAAGGAAGAAATAAGGTAAACAAAACCCAAATAACTAAATGATAATTGCAATTGGGATTTCTGGAAGATTTTTCCCCCCACATTTGAGTGGTTAATGCCTCTGCGATATATTGTCGCAGGTTCTGTGATATATTGTCATACTGGCATTAGTGAATTCCTAGTGGGATCATAGAACTGCAGAAGAATGCATACATAGCACAGCAGCCAGAGTAGCACTCGATGGGAACCTTGCCTGAAACATTTGCCTGGGACGCTAGCTAGGATGTCACTAGGTTCTTGTAATTTTCTTGAATGTGAGTCTTGCGCTATGTCTGTGCAGTTCTGCAATGGAAAGTGTGGTACTACACCTCCCACACAGTCTTGGAGATATAGCTACACTGCACTATGTAATAGCAATCAATATGTGACTTCCATTCTATATTGTACAATGGTGTTATGCCAACTCTAAGAAGTATGTTCTACATGTAGAATGTCAGTTAATATGGGGAGGATGTTGGAGAGGTGCCTCAGGGCTTATGAGGGGTTCAGCCTCCACTTGGGACTAGGGCCTCTGGGCAGATGCGGTGAGTCTGACTGTGCACAACCCCACGGAACCACTGAGCAAGCACTGGACTGCAGGAAGCCACAGGATCCCGCTCCAGGTGTGAGGAAAGGGCACAGTCTGGGGACCCCGAAGACCTGCCATAGTATGGCTCCACTCTTTGACACCACAGATGCCACTGGGTACCACGGAAGAGCTGGTTCTGGGGTCCCTGGGCCACAAGGAAGCTAAGAATGACAGACAGGTTCTCTCTCTCAGACATCGCAGATTGCTATATGTTGCAGAAGACTGAGAACGGGTGAGGAACCCAGGGCCAAAGGAAAAGGAGTTGGAAGGAGAGTTCTGGCAGTTTACCTCTAGGAGAAGAAAGTATGGCTAGCTTAGTCATCTTGCTCCAAGGCAGCGCTTGGGCTGGTGGCTGGAACACAGGGAGGGTAGACATGCAGCTAGTTAGGGGAAGACCTGCTCCATTGCTACAGCACTGTGGATCTGATGAGAAGAGGCAGTCCATGGTTTTAAGGCATTTATTGAAGAAAGGCAGAGAGAGGGAGAAGTGTAGAGTAGTAGAGGGAGACTATGGCCATGTGGAAAGAGGGGAGAAGGGAAGGCAGGGGTGAGGGGAGCAAGGAAGGAAGAGAATAAGAGGTAAGAGAGCAAGAAAATGAGGAGGGGGCAAGCAGCTCCTTTTACAGTGGGCTGGGCTACCTTGCTGTTGCCAGGTAACTGTGGGGGTGGAGTCCAGACAGCCTACATGACTGATGGCCACAGAATTATGGAGCTGGGGCTTCATGTCGGGAGCCTGGTGTCTAGGAGCATGGCAAGCAGAACTTCCATCCCTTGTAGATTAATCTGCTGGGTCTCTGGGGTTTAAACCTAGCTCACAGTCCCACATGCCTCAGGGAATTCCAAATGATGACACTATAAGGGATGGCTGACAACAGGTTTTAAAATAAGTATGTTGAGGAGCCTGGCAGGTCTTCATTTATGGTGAATATGAGTTTAGGGATAGTAGTGACTACATGTATGTGTGCCTGAGCACACAGGGTTTTATGGGTAGGGATTTTAAAAGGTAAAAAAAAAAAAAATGAGCAAAGGTGGTAATTCTAGATCTGTTATGCATGATGAATCCTTCAAAGGAGGAATATTTCATTTAATCCTATTGAGAGAAAAGTGATTTTTATTCTAAAGCTAACACTTTCTTGATGCATAATGAATATTATGACTTCAACCTAAGGTGCTCTCATAAGCACATAAAATTGTAGATAAGCTACTATGAGAAAAGATTCTTTTCTTTGGGGATGACCATTTTAGAGTTGCATATGAGTTGTCTTGATACACCACCAAATTTTATTGAAAATGTCAAAAGACACGTATGTTCATATCATGTCAGGATTCTGCAAATCTTTATGTTGAAAAATTTGGAATTTAATTAATTAGTTTTATATATTTTTATTTTTGTACCCTATTTTTATAAAAGACAAGTTTTATTATCTTATGTCTTATTCCCCAACTCCCCCGAAGTGGTGTTCATGTGTAAGTTCTCCAATAAATTAACATCTAATCACAAAAACAAACAAACAAACAAACAAACCAAACCAAACCAAACCAAACAAAACCAACTAATTTGTACTGAACCAAAAGTTCAAGCATATATTTCTAGGCTGAGCAAGTGTGATTAGACTTTGCACTAACACAGACTATAGAGCAATGACACACCCTGAAAATTCTTCTATGTATGTATGTATGTATGTATTCGTATACGTATTCTTTGAGAATTTCATGTATGGATGGATCATATCTACCCTTCTCCCTTCCTCCAACTTTCCCAAGAATGTTCCACAGTCTCCCTCCTCCTCCTCCTCCTCTTTCTTCTTCTTCCTCTCTCTCTCTCTCTCTCTCTCTCTCTCTCTCTCTCTCTCTCTCTCCCAAGTTCATATTATTTCTTTATTTTTCTTCTAATTAAATAAATGCAGGTAGCCCTACCCATATGCGCACGAATATAAGGCTGTCTACTCAGATAGGCGACCTTTGGGGGCCACAGTCCTGACTCACACTCTTCCAGAAGCCTGAGATTGCCAAATGCTCCCAGCTAAGGCTCCTGCTTGAAAGCTATTCCCCAAGTCACACTGGAGTTCTGATGAGAATAGCCCTGTGCAGGATTTGGAGTGGGAGTCACAATTGTAATTTCATAAATACACCTGTCTTGTTATGTCCAAAAGGCATTATTTCTGAGAAGTGTCTATCACTTCAGGGTCTTACAATCTTTTTATCAACTCTTTTTCCATGTTCCTTAAGCTTTGGCGGTAGGAGTCACTATGGTGTCCTATTGGGTGGTGAGAACACCGTAATCAGTCATTTGACTATTTGTGGTCCCATTGATGTCCACTACTTTGATAAGGAAGTGAGTGACGTGCTAATGAATGAATATGAGGGTAAGTACAGAGAAGATTTTTTGATGTTTGCACATTTAGAAATTAGCTGATAAGTTCAGACTATTGAAACTCCTGATCACAGAAAAATAGATATCAACCAAACAGTTAACAGCTACCATTTATGCAAAGGACTTTATATATGAATATGGATGTCTGTGAATTACCTATGTCCCTGCTGCCTGCAAAGAGAAAACAGGTATCGGTTCCCCTATGACTGGTGTTACAGGTACTTGTAAGCAGCTATGTGGGTGCTAAGATTTTAACCTTGATACTCTATAAGAGTAGCAAGTGCTATTAACCATTGTACTATCTCTCCAGTTCCTATATACAAATAATCATTGTTTCAAAATAAAAAGAAATATGAAATGCACATCATTTTAATACAATGATTTTAATTCACTGTTTAAAGTTAGAACAAGACTCCAAATTAGGCCTATATATAACTTCACATATTTCTATTGTGCCTTACAAAGGAAGGAAGAGACAGAAATCTTTTCCATGAGAGGACAAAGCAAAATCCATGAGCATACCATGGTGCCTCCTTCATCTCCAGTCTCCCTTTAGAAATGCAACTAAGTTAATTTTACCAGTTTTAAATATAACATTTAAATTTTTGATATGGGTATAAACATACAAGACTCATTTAAGGACTTTCAGTGTGATAATGAATATGAAAGAATATGTAAAGGTAACACAACTCATTTTTTCTTTTTAAGTTTACCAATATTGTGCGGTTAGTCTTGTGGAAACTTGGTGCCCCAGGGAAGAGGGATGCTGGTGGGGGTGAGTGGGGAGTGGTTGGGCAGTGAGGGAGCATGCTCTCACAGAGGGGAAAGGGGTAAGTTTTCAAGGAGGGGGGACCAGGAATGGGGTAACTTTTGGAATGTAAATAAATAAAATAATTTAATAATAATAGAAAAACAATAAGGCAGTGTAGGAATTGCAGTGTAAACAGGACAGTGTGGGAAATGCTTAAAGCATTCCTCCAAGGGGCTCAGTTGACTACTGCCCTGCTGTAAACTTCCATTTCTAGGAAGAAATGATAACTGGGCCTTATTCCTGAGATCACACTCACTGAGGAAGACTTTCTCTGAAGCTGCTTTCCTTCAGAGTTGCATTGTATTATTATTTATCTAATAAACATATAAGTCTCCAGTATCAGGATTTAGGACCCTGTATGTTTTTCTCATTACATAGCTTATTCCAACTGGCTTAATAAATAAAGAAGCGATTCATAAGATAATTTTACAGACAAAGTAGTTTATCCAAGTGATGTTGGGAGACATAAGGCACACAAAATAAGCAAGAGTCTTTGTTTGTATAATAAAACTAAGTATATGTAACATATTGCCTAGATAGCAGCAAGTACTGTTGATTATATCTGTCCAGAATCAAGCTTCAGAAGTCTTTTAAACTATGTTAAAGACAGGTTTGATGGTACCCATCTGTGTTTCTAGACCTTGGGAGTTGGAGTCAGGAGGCTCAAAGACATCCTGCTACATGAAAATTCAAGGCTTAGTTGGGCTGCTTGAAAACTTGTCTTTAAAACTGAAACATAAAACAAATAAACAGAGAAACAAAAAACACTTTATGTTTAAAATGTCAATTGTCTCTGTCAATATGAATGGTGTGAAGTAACCAGCTTTGCAACAAGGATAGATAATCTTAAAGGCTTCTGAATGGGCTCTAGTGTCTTTGCTTGCATGTAGAAATATTAGAGATGCCTAAAGAAGGCAACTCAATTAAAAAAAAACATACAAAATGCTACAAACTGTAGATTAGTATTCAATGTGTTTTGGTATTGCATAAGATACCTGACTACTAGGAGATATAAATTAGGAATTTCCTAAGACTTCCCAAATTGAAAAAGAACCCTTATTATATCTCAAGAATAGCTTATTATAGTTGAAACGAAATATGTTATAGTTGGAAATGCATAGCATAATTTACTAAAATATAATTAAAGAAATATTTTACTATTTAAAATTAATTCTTGATAGGAGTTATATTATAACAGGAGGATGCCTACAGGTGAGAAATGGCTTAGAATGTATGTTAGTTTGACTAAAGCTACCTCACTGGCCTTGTACACCTTGGAAGGATAAACTTCGAACTTCATCAGAGAAGACTGAATTCTACACTCCCTGGGTACTGATTAAGACAGCTTCAGAAATCACTTTTTGTAAAAATTACAACACAATGTTCTGATGAAATGAGTGACAGATGCAAACCACCAACTTCTGTTTTCTATTTAAAAGCCAACCATTTCCACAGTCTTCCGAGCAAACTTTGATCAGGGAACATATTATGAAATATCTATCGTTGGGCATATGGCAGCTAATATCATGTCAAAAATTCTGCCTTTAGATATTTCTATACTTTATCAAAAGCATCACATGTAGCTATTGAGCACTCAAGAGCTGTTAATAACTTTATAGGTGAGTAAAACTGCATCTTGCATTCACTCTTTGAACTGGCTGTGAGGAAGCTAAATGTACCTGAAAGAAGAGGACAATTTAGAGTGATGATCATGGACATCTCACAAGCCTCAGAGATAGGAAAACTTGGTCTCAAAGAATGTAGAATACCTACATGTCACGATATTGACTCCTTTAATTTACACTCCTCTATTTTTATTTTCCCCTATATTTTTACAGTGCCCTGCATACCTTTTTCTCACTTCAATACCTCCTGCTTCTCTTCTAAGTATTCCCTATTTTATTAAAAAATTAATTAGACCTCACAAAACTCCCATATTTTATGTGTATATGTGCAAGTTCATCCTTTTGCAGTTTTGTTCTTAAAATTCTCTTAAAATTTTTAATTGGGGTACTAAGCTATAATGGAGGACATTGTTTGAACTCTTGAGGGATCGGCGAGTCTCGAAGGAAGAAAATGCATGAATTGAACTTCAAACTCCAGATGCTTCCTCTGATGTTAAACACATAACTTTCACCCGCATAAAAGATCTTTGAATGCATGTATCTGAGGTTTATAATGACACTTTGGAGGAAAGTTGAAGCCTCAACCCCTACCTGTTTCTGGTCCCATGTGCTACACTCTGAATTATAGAATAGGTATATCTGACCTCAATGACCATATAAAACACAGAGAAGATGAGGTCATCCCCCCACAGCAGACATGGTACCATCTAGGAATAGCTTTTCATGCCTCAAGTATGGTTCTAGTAAAAGCTATGGAGACAGTGATGACATCATGGGGTGACACTGAGGAACATTTTTAGTTATGGATTTAATGGATAAAGCTCTGTTAGCTCTAGTTTGTACATGGAGATCAAACCTTAAGAACAACTCTACAAACTTGTTGTATAGTAGTCTTGATTCATACAGCTTATCCTCAATAGCCTGTCATGTTTATTTTTCTACCTGCAAGTTCCTTTTAGGGAAATATGCTAATAAAAATTCTGACTAGGCTTTCCACTAAGTTTAACAAACATTTCATTTTAAACATATTTTGACACTGAAAGAGAATGCAGATATTAACAAAAATGACAATCAGTTAATAAATTAATATTGACGAGGCTTCTGAAGTATTTTTTTTAATTAGGTACTTTCTTTTTTAATTTTTAATATTTTTTATTACATATTTTCCTCAATTACATTTCCAATGCTATCCCAAAAGTCCCCCATACCGCCCCCCACTTCCCTACCCACCCATTCATTCACATCTCCAGTGCTATCTATCCGAAAAGTCCCCCACACCCTTCCCCCAACTCCCACTTCCCAGCCCTGGCGTTCCCCTGCCTAAAGTTTTACTATCTCTCAAGAAGATAAGCTAAGGCCATATTATGCAGCATTTTTGTTGCTTTTTTTTTTTTATTTTTGGCTAAGCATTGTAAAAAATAACGTAACTCAGATAACACCAAAAACAATATAAAAACCAGTGAAATAACTGTAATGTTTAATTAATCAAAAAGTGGTAAGAAAAAAAATACTTTAAATTCAAGGGTCAATTACACAATGTTCTATGATTAAATTGTGTATGTGTGTACATGCCTGTGGTGTGTGTGTGTGTGTGTGTGTGTGTGTGTGTGTGTGTGTGTTATTCTTTAGACACTGTCTTACTACTTATCTCTGGCTAGCCCAGAACTCATTATGTATATCTGGCTGGCCTTCAACTCAGAAGATATCTGCCAGCCTCTGTCTCCCAAGTACCAGTATTAAAAGCATGCTCCACTCTGCCTGGCTATAAAATTATATTTCAAATAAAAACTAACAATAACAACAAAGCTAAAGTAACTCAGGGAATCCTTTGCTTTGCTGCTAAGTGCTAATTTGTTTTTATTATATAAGTAAATACAAAAATTATTAAATATTGCAAATGCTTAAATTTGATATTTTTTGAATTTATATATAATAGAACAAACTATAAATGTACATTTGTGAGCAAATAAATATTTAAACCACTACTGTGCATCACTGTCCAGGTTATGGTATGCATCATTACTCATGCTACCATTTAACTAAAAATAATGATCTCGTGATTTTGAAAAAATGCAACACATTTTTCATTAAGTTATTGGCAATGTATCAAAAATCAATGTTACTGTTCAAGTAAAAAAATCACTAAATTATTATACATAGATAATTTTATTTGAATAAAAACAAAGATAATTCACTTTCAAATATTTTTTGTGAACAAGAAAATCCTACTCTTTCGTTTTGTCAAATAGTAAAGACCATGATCTTTGAATAACGTTGGATGTTTTGATAATTTAATTAACAGCATAAATAGATCATAACCCACAGTGAACTGATCATTCCCATGATGCTTTTCATGCAATGTATTTGATGTGAGAAACCTTACACAACTACATAACTAAGACTGAAGGACCTTTGGGACTACTGGCTAAAACGTTACTTCACAAAGACTAGATTATTGTTCAGAAAGTTACTTGCTGCCTGATCGCATGGCTTCTGTGCTTCAGTCCAGTAATCTTTCAACTGTGCGATCCCTCTCTGAAAGTTTTTACAATTATCTAGAGAAAAGTATTGCAATAAGGTGAGTGCTTGCCTACTTCTATAAACATGGTCAAAAATCATGGCTAGGGAAGCCAGAGGCCTTAGGTGAGAATGTGCCTGTTTTGCTAAGTCAACATGTTGTTCGTTGTAATACTTATGGTTATTTTTATGAATTTATGCTGCTCTCAACATTGTTCAGAGAAGCTTCTTATTGTTCAAGATGCTGAGTGTAAGACGCTGGAAGTGTTATAATGATGGAACATCTTTGTGGACCAGCTTTCTCACAGACTCAGAGAACATTATGGAAAAGGGGCAGAAAGAATGTAGGAGTCTGAGGATGAGAAGAGGTACTGGGGAAACCTAGCTTCTATACATGGGGTGATTGCTATACACATTAACTCACGGCAGCTGTGATGTTCAGTACATGACCTCCACATGTTCAAATGGATTAAAACTTTCTGCATGAAACCTAAGGGAATAACAATGTCATATTACCAGCTGGGAATTTAGTAGTGGTTGATGGCTGCTGAGGAAGAAAGATTCACTTTTCTTTGGAGGGGTTGACAACTGATAGGTCTTATGCCCCGGTGGATGACCCCACCCATGAGAATTTTATCCAACACTATGAACTTAATGGTTACATATAAAATGATGAGATGTTTTTAGATGATCTGAGATATCCTTGGGGGAGGGAGTTAGGAATATATGTTTTCGAGATACATTGACTTCATGGATGAATTTCTTAAAATGATATATGTCAGCTGAACAAAGATGACAACAATGGACATGGCAAGGTGGATGAGGGAAAGGCCACAAGGCCTCAACCCTACAGGAGAAACTATAAGCAACTGAGGAAAGTTAGTCATGGAAGGAATGGTCTTCCCTGGGGAATAATCAATATGCTTTTGTTCAGTGTTAATAGCCTTGAGAAAACATAAAAGTAACTTTATAAACACTAAGTTACATTTATGAATATGTATGAATATACATGCATGCAATAACAGTTAATGAAAGGGAATTAGCAGGTGAGAAGGAAGAGGCAAATGGGAGAGTTCAGAGGGTAGAAATCAAAGAGAGAAACTTGGTTACATTAAATTCTCAAAATCCATTTAAAGAATGGAAAACCAGCTTACTAAAAGTATAAAACAAGATAGCCTGAAAGTCACAAAATAAATTCATTTCAATGAGTCACAGATATTTTACTTATAAAATCATATGAAGTTCTTATAACTCATACACCAACTTGTCCATATGTATTTCATAGTTTGATAACACAGTTTTTTCTCTCATTTTACATTTATAAGTGAAGGCTGAGTGGATTTTTAAAATTTATTTAAAATTTCGCCTCTTGGCATGGACAAAATATCCTGTGATGTCCTAATTGTTCCCTGCTACCCATTCCAGCCAGCATTCTAGCCCATTTCCATTCCTTTATGACTCCTTTCAACCTGAAAGACCACTCTACCAGGGACCATGGCTGATACAATGGCTGAAACTTGGATCAGTGTGTCACTCAGTGCTCATCAGGGAAGTATCTTGCACTTGATGTTAACACAGAGACCTAAAACTCAACAGTGGAGAGAGAGAGAGAGAGAGAGAGAGAGAGAGAGAGAGAGAGAGAGAGAGAGAGAGACAGAGATTCAGGAGCATTCACACCCAAACGAAAACCTTTCATCAAAAAGAAGAGAAATGCACACAAAGTACCACCAATAACTGTGAAGCAATTTTCAGTTGATAGCTGGAGAGAACATGAAAATCAGTTTTCTCCACTGGAGTGTTACTGGGTATATCAATAACAATCCAGGGAAGGTTTTATACACAAGAGTACTTGATCAACACAAAATAGACTCTGTGTTATCTGTGTGATTGAGTGTGTTTGTGTGTGTGTGTGTGTTTGTGTGTGTGTATGTAGGCAGCCATTTGTTTTGTTTTGTTTAAGTATTTTTTTCATCATATTATTGGATATTTTGTTTGCTTGTTTTGATTTTTGCTTTTTGTTTGGAGGATAATTTTGATTTTGCGGGGAGTGAATTAGGTGAGGAGAGCAGTGAGGTGCACCTTGAAGGAGATGGGGAAAGGAAGTAATATGCTCAAATATTTTGTTCAAAAACTAAATAAAATTAATTTTAATATGAAATTTGCAAAGTAATAAGTAGAACCTTTGAATTTAGAAAATTTCATGAGCATTTGTTTTTATTGGGTATGATTTAAAATATATTGCCCTTTGATTGGTTGTTTCTGTTTCCCAGGCTAATATGTGGTATACTTATATGAAAAATAAATCATCCAGTATTTGACAATAAGAAATGGTGATAGGTGGGCATAGGTTAGAGAGGAAAGGAGGAAAGGTTGAATATTTTATTCGGAAATACTTCAGACCCACACTGAGTAACTAACCCCACTTGGAGAAAGGCATAATCTATACATCGTATGCCCTCATACATTAAAATAGCTTTCTTTAAATATTATTGTTGAAAATACATGTGTATTGTATTTACATGTTTTCTAACACATGCTCTCTCTGTTGTAGGAAGCTGCCTCCTGCCTGACACTGAGGTACTAATTTCATAACTAATCCCTTGGAAGCATCACCACTGGCCTGTGCAGCCTCCTTCTGTTATAATTCATTCTTCTGAAGGACAAGGCTTCAATTAGCTTACAGACTACCAAGTTTCTTAAATCTTCTTTATATAACTTTAGTTTTGTTTAACCACTCCCATCTGACTGTTGACTTCCCAAATAACCCTTTACACCCTCCTCCCTGTTCTATTCTCTGTTGTTTGTATCTCAAGTGTTTCACCATCCCCTTTGATTTTCTACTTTGCTTGAAAGATCATAGGCTAGCATGTAGCTTTATCATCCACACTTGGATTGGATTAACCCTTCCCTCCTCTCCCCTTCCCGTATGCCCATCACTTTACTACCAACTTCAACCTGTCTGTCCCCAGAACTCCCAATTCCTACTTTCATTTCAGTTCTATTCTACTGATGCTTTTCCACACCAAATGGCCCATCACAAGTTTCCTAACATCATTTTAGTCATTTGACAAAGTTTTTAATCTCTAACTGTATCTTTAGGTTGATATTTAGATATTTCTTAAAATACAGCAACTTTGATGGAATTACAAAAGCATCCACACATCTCCAAGTTGTTCTTGCCCAAAAATAGAAGTTCAGAGGTCACTTTACCTGCTTATATTTACATACAAATTTTATGTCCTACAAATCTAGACTCACAAGTTATTTTTCTTTCATACTGAATTTAAACTGACCCTTGTAGACCAACAAGTTGTCTTTCAGGATATCTTCTATTTAACACAGCGATATGATAACTGATATTTTCATATTAAAATATTGCCAACTCTTCTGTTAGGAATACACATACTACAGCAGACAACAACACGTGCAGAGCCTACTTAAAGTACGTCAGCGTGAATGAAGCCAGGATTTTATGTGAGTGACAACTTATTATTTTAACATCCTGAAATACACTTTTAGTACTTAAGTGGAAACCAGTGATGGGTAATAAAATGTCTACAAAATTATGAATATACAAAGTCAGAATATTAAAAGAAAATCTTTATAAATACTTTCAGCTTTCCCCCTACTGTTCTGTTTTAGATTGCTATCAGCAACACGTTCACAAACCACTTGCTTGACAACATCACTAATTGGTTCATCAAATTGGAACCAGACTGCTCAAAATGAACTACCAGATGCCAGAGAATGGTTTTATAACCTTAAGCAAGTCACTCATCTGAAAATGAGATAATTATACCAGTTAGCAAAGTGAATTGTTATATAACGTTCAACTAATTAATAGTTGTGGGTAAACTGCTCAGTATAAAACAACAAAACACTAGTGTATATATGTACAGCATTTATAATATAAATTAAATTCATTACTTATTTCATAATCTTTCAAATATATAATTATTGAATAATTGCTCATTCACTTATTCAAAAATATTTACAAAACTCTACACATATATTTGATTATTTTTTGGGCAGAGAACAATTTCTCAAAAGTGTCATAGAACAGTATTTATTAAATTACAAGTGTTATAAATTCAACAGAAGGGAAATATAGTGTGTCATATGAAATGTACCCTCTTAAATAATTAAATATTAATTGATATCTTTTACTTTATGTAATTTCTTTTTTTTAACCCTACATGAATTTGTGTACATATATTACAGATTCTGATTTTGTATATTTAAAATTTTCTGAGTGTGTGAACAAGTGGTTCTCTGTGTCTAATCTAGTGCCTCTTCGTGGGAACTTTTCCTCTTGTTTATTTTGACCTATTCAGATGTGCTCGTTTTTTTCACTATCTTATATTTTATTAATATCCATTAGGTGCCAGTTTTATTTTCTAATGAGATACAAAAAGCTGGTGGATCTGGATAGGAGGGAAGGTGGGGCGGAGTCACAAAAACAAATCATAATCAAGGTATCTGGTATGAAAAGTCTATTTTCAATAAAAAATGCATCTTTCTAAATAGGGCATTATCTAATATGTGTCCTGTATGAGCAGAGCAAATCCAGTCCTGTATTATGCAGTCTTGATATCCGGGAGTGCTAAGGAGAAGACCTGCTCCAGAAGTTCCTTAGAGCTTGCCAGAGATGTATGGCTGCCAAACTGTCTTTGCTCAAGCTTCAACAGTCACATTAGCCTTTCTCTATTAGGGCACATCAAGTGATATTTTGCACAGGAATTTATATCTGCTGCCACTTCCTTCTGGTGTATTGTTTCCCTAGTGCCCCATTCACAGTCTCCCAACCTTATTGCTATAAAGAACATGCCTGCATGCTCCAGCTATTTAATCCTCCAGTATTTACCACCATATCACTTGTTTGCAAGAGGCATGCTAAAGGACATTCTTACTGTGTTTTGTTTATTCACCACGTCATATAAACTAGGAGCCAGACAATAGCTCCTTACTGTAGGCATGTGCATCCTAGGTTATTTCCTTTCCTTCAGGCCAACTAAATCAGTCCTCAGTTTGGCACCATACACAGGGAGAACAGTGTCTGGTGTCTACCAGCTCAGTGCACACTGTGAGACCCAGATTCTGGTTTCTAAACACCTTGTACATTAAATAGAACAAGAATCCTCTGAAGAAATAGCTGATATGCATAAGAGAAGAAATTTAATCTGCATATGCTATTTTGTTTGATTTTATTTGGGGTAGTGAAATAACCATTCAAACAGTAGCAAAGACATGATATGTTAGGGTTCAAGTATCACTGAAGAATGATACCCCAGACTCAAAGAGTATGAAAAGTGTTTATTCTTCTGAATTTCCTGCATGAAGGGGTCTCCTGATTTGGGAATGGTGACCTCTCCTGGAGTCTCAGGTCCAAATATTTTGACAGGGCAATTCCAGGAAGGGTTATGTGTCCCTTTACCTTGATTTGTGAGCTCTATCTCGAGAGGTTAGGTCTGACTGATTCTACAATTCATTAAGCTCTGGTGACTCCCCAGGGGGTTGCTTACTCATTCCATCTACCCATTCTTCTTGCAGACCAATTGACAAGGTGTCCACAGATTAGCTGCCCATGGGTCTGGCAGCCAAACTCAGGCCTAGTCTCCCAAATTAACAATTTGCAGCCTGTCGTGGAGTCAGTCTGACTCTGGCTAACTCAGTCCACACAACTAAAAGACACAGGATAGTCTTCTCGATGGTCTCATGTAGACAAAAATTGTGATGACTTCATGACTTAAAAATGATATCCCATGTTTTCTTTCATTTCTGGTTTCCTAGATTTTGCATAGCTTCATAAAATCATGTATGTGTGTATAATATGAAAATAGAGACAATATTTTTATGTAAATGAAAGAAAATGCTGAGTAGAGAAGACAAATGAAGATAATAATAATAATAAATATTAACTTTAACTTATTTTTATGTGTTAAAGAAATAAAAGTATCATAGTCCACAGCCAGCACTTGATAGCCTAGAGAGGAACTTAATGTCCACATAGAAGTTTCTGTCATATTGCTTCTTAATTTCTCTCTCAGAGTACCTCCTATTTTACATGAAGTTGTGATTTCTACTAGAACAAGAAAGCTCTCCTTTACTGTCCATGACAAAAATTATCAAACACTTTGAGAACATATTGCATTGCAGCAGTTCGTGGAAGATGGAATACAGTCAAGTATCATCAGTGTAAACTAGAGTAAAGAAGACACTGCAGAATGTATACTTTAATAGGATGCACTTAGAATAATAAAATAAACCATAAGAACAGAGGTCTAGAATAAAGCTTAAATCCTTTTAATAACAACTTGTTACTACTGATCCTGAAGTGATGTTGGTTTTCACATGAGTGACAGGGTTGTAATTATTAAAGCAAATATTATACAGTTGTAACTTTACGCAGAAGTGTAATGATGTAAATTTGAAAATGTTGACAAAGAATAGAGATAATATAAAGTAATATCACTGAATATTAGCAGTTGTTGGGTCAGTGTCTTTCAAAATCACCCTTATCAATAACATATGGCACAACATAGATGAATAACAAAAGGTTTGAGTTTGAGTGAAATGCAGGCAATATAAAGTAGTGAAATCCACGTTTCCTTTCTGAAGACCATCTTGAAAAGAAAAATAGTACAGTGATGAAACAAACCTTGAACTATAAGAGGAGGAAGATCTGAGAGGATTTCAGCAGCAGAACTTGCCAAGCCAATACTCAATTCTCTTCACTTCAGAGCCTATACCCTTGCATAGTAACCAAGGCCCTGATACAATAAGTAATTAAGAACTGTATATCTTGAGGCAAAATGAATCTGGAGGAGGAACTGCCTGCTCTCTGCTGCAATTTTCAAGATGCTGAAAGCACCTGTGTTCCTGCTTGGTCCTCACAGCTGCCACATCTTCATCTCTTCCTCCTTTGTGTAACTGTCAATTCATGCAATAAACCTTTCCTATGTCATCCCCAAGCTTCCCTTGGAACTTCATTTTGAAAGCCTCAAATTTAAAAATTAGAAATCCAGATGTGTTTTATCAATGAATCAAGGCTATGTAAATCTGAATATATTCTGTCCACCATGTGGGTTCTTGGATTTTGGCAAACATGCTTTCAACACATAGAGGCATGTGTGGTGTGTTCGTGATGGAGGTGGGATGTGTGTGTGTGTGTGTGTGTGTGTGTGTGTGTGTGTGTGTGTGTGTGTGTGTGTGTGTTTGTGTGTGTGTGTGTGTGTGTTTGTGTGTGTGTGCTTATTACCCACTGAGGAAACAGATAAACCAGGAACATCTGAGTACAGATGGGAATCGCCATGTTACAGGAATCTATCAACTGTCACTTGATTTTAAGCAGATTCATTTAGTTGAGCAACAATTCATTTCATTAAAGACATTTCTGGGAAGTATATTTTCTGTTGTAACATGCACTCTTCCAAAAGTCTCTGGAGTAAACTTGATGTATGTGCCCTTTGTAAACCTCAGCTGGATTCTCTTCTATCTTGGAAATACGAAATACAAAAAGAGCAAAGATTGATGTCTGTCCACGTATATACTAATTTTCAATAAAATCATACTGACCATTCATGATAATGTGCATAGTATAAACTCTCATGCAACTTAACACCTGATGCCAAAAGAAAAACCCTATTAAGAATTGAGAACAAGTGTAAGTGCAATATTAAAATGTGACAGTTTTGGCGTAGGAATGGGGAACTATACCTGCGGGAATATACCACCAAATGTTTACCAGAGCAACTGTTGTCTTGCATAAAGCCTGAGTGTGGAGTGGGACTCAGGGAAAGAGGAGAAATGTGTCCTGAAACGACAGTATTCATGGTAAAAGCACAGAAATAATAGAGGAATGGAAACCCCCAGTTGAAGTTCAGCGTTCCAGATATCCTTGCCCAGTGATCTGTCAGGGAAACTGGGTGTCTATCCAAACAGTGGTGGGATTCAACTGAAGAATGCACATATTAGACTCGACATACTTCACAGCACACCATCGACTTGGTGATCAAACCGAATCCGTTAACGTGAGCAAATGTTACTTATCACATAGCACCAGGAGCTGCAAGAGCAATCAAGCAAAGCGCAAGTGGAAAACAGGGACTCCATCATGGCAAATGGGTTTAATAATTCTACCATAAGCTTAAGATCTCTTTACAAGGGTCATGTAACTCTGCCAGAGAATGTGGAGTCTGCATGAGACTTAATCTAAAGTATTCAATTGTAATGAGATGATGATGGTGGTGGTGGTGGTGGTGTTGATGATGATGATGATGATGATGATGATGATGGTGATGAACACACACTGGGAAACTGTAATGGCCAATCCAGTAGGGATTTCTTTTTTATTATTGGTTATTTCATTTATATACACTTCAAATGTTGTCCCCCTTCCCAGTTTCCCCTCTGTAAAATCCCTATCCCATCTTCTCTCCCCCTGGTAATGAGGGTGCTCCCCCATCCACCCACTCCCACTTCACTGCACTAACATACCCCTGAGCTGCGGCTCTGAGCCTCTACAGGTCAAGAAGAAGTTTCTACACAATGGAATGGCTTTATGGCTGGATGCTGGTGTTGATTGCATGGTTCTACATGTATGCCAAATTTCATAGGTCTTACTCAAAAAAAAAAAACATGTTGATATGTAACCATAGATATGTAATGTTAGAAATCTAATTTTACTTTCATGAAAAATGGCAATGCTTACTTAATGATGTTCCTTCTCTAGAAAACTTTATTTCCCTTCAAATCACATGGCTGAATCATGAATATATCAAATGTTTAAGGGGAAATCAATAAAAATTTATAGTATAGATTTATTAGTAATTATGTAAGAGCACAGTGGGAACAAATGTAGCCTGACTTGTTTACTAAAATGACAATGTATTCATTTAATTGGTTCATTAATTCAATCATACACCCCAAATGTGACTATATTTAGATACTCAGATTGCACCACAGAATTCTGGGAGGAAAGAAATCTCATTTGTACTTGCCGTTAAATACCAAGGAATAAGACAATGGCCACAGATTTTTCTAAAAATTCTCACAGACCTCACCCTTGCTTTTCCCCAACTCATGTCATTTATAATGCTAAAAAATAGCCAGATCCTGGGTGTTAACACATAGAAGTTTTGCATGTGGAGATTATATTGCCACTGACTGTAGCATATTCATATCCTGTGAAGGACCATATGAAAAACATTTACAGACATCCATTCTTTTCCTTTCCCTCTTAGACTTTTATTTGGTATGAGTCAATTTAGGTTCTCATAAAAAGACCCTGTAAGAGTCAGCACCTAGGCCCCACAGCCCATCTCTTGTTAGATTCTTTCCAGTAAGTGTGAAGCCCTAAGCTCATTTCAGCCACTTTATCCTTTGATACCAATGCACTAATGACTCTTAAACCACAGCATTAATGAAGTAGCCTCTGCCTCTCTCAGGCAAAAACACAAAAGGAAGCAGCATCATTTCAGTCCTTGATGTCAAGGTTGAGTATTGTCCGCTAATATGCTTGAGAATGCCTAGAGTTGGCAGCAACACCGAAACCCCAGCAATAGGTGGATTGAAGTGTTAGAATACGCCAGCCGTTGCTGCAAAGCAAGACCTTGTCTGAAAATAATCAAAAACAGACATCTGTCATGAAAAGACCATTGATAGTCTTTAAATATAAAACGTTAAAACATTTATTGCTATTAAAGATAGTGCCGATGATTGCCTGTTCCTATACAGCTCGGGATTTCTTTTTAACATAAACACATGTTAATACTGCTTTGGAAAGTGTAAAAGTATTCCTATATGTAAACCATTCTAGATCGGTGATGCCCTCAGCAAGAACTGTAGCACTCATACCCACTATTAGATCTTTAGTTTGTAGGTCAAATCTTTGGTCATGAGTTGCCTTGCATCTAGACAGATGGTATGCAATTGCGCATTTGATGTTACATTTTCTAATGTCACGATACAAAAATAGTTATCATCAGATGCATATCCTTTTTCTGTAGACACGCAGGAAAATTAATGTTCACGTTTCCTTTTTTAAAAAAAAATCATCCACTTCTATGTAGCCAGAAGGTTGCGTGCCCTGCCTCACCATCTGTCAGAGTATTGCTTGTTAATATATTTTTCGTCATTTTTCAGAGAACTGGTGAGGAATTCTTAATAATATAAAAATATTGATAGGAAGAGATAATGAGCTCTTCAAGACTTAGGTTTTACTAAAGACTAAAAGAATAGAAATTACTATTGATTCTCATCTTGATCTTTCAAGAACACCTACCAATATGTCCAAATTCTTGAAATTTAAAAAAAGGAAAAGCTTTTTAAAAATCCTACTTAATAAAATTATGATCACAATTAGAGAGAATATCTTCCATTTTTTACTACTGTATTTACCTTAGCAGACATAAAACACTGCAGCCTTTTGTGAAGATCAGTAAAGTTTATGCATTGTGCAACACAGCAACTGCCCTTTTAGAGACACAGACCCCAGAAAATGCTGAGTCTGAAGCCCTTATGAATAATACGTATTAGAATGAACTTTCGCCTATAACATTTTTCACAGACATTTTGATTTCTTGGTAAAACCCTGCTCTTTTTTGATGGGCTGTGCCTTTAGTGATGTACCTGACCATTTATAGAAAAAGGTTCCCAGTTTATATGATCGTATTGTAGGTCAACTGCTCTGGCAGTTGTCAAGCCTGCTAGCTGTCACATGCTCTTATGCTAGCTGGGATCAGGTAACATGGCATGGAAATATTTTGAGGTCACACCCCTCTTCTTTTGTAGATTTGTATTAGAACAAATTTGAATGGTAACTTGACATTTTCTTTGCTTCTGAAAACACACTGGGAAGCAAATGAAATACATATTTTAATTATGTAGGACACTGAAGAATAACCATCTAAAAGGATGTCATCTAAAATTAAAAATGCAGTATTTGTGAGCAAAGTGATTTTTAAATCACCGGAGTTCATGACATTTCCATCTGATAGCAGATTTATGAACACAAAGCTGGTCATTATTTCAATATGCCCTTTCCCACAATAGAAACAGTGCTTGTAAGTGAATATAAATTTAAGGGAGGATGTCTGAAATTTCTATACAGAGAGTTTCATCATATTCAGCCAAAATAATGTTCCTCACACTACTTATGATTAAACAGAAAATGAAAAAACTCTGTCCCCATTCCTGAGCAGCTATGCAGTTCTAGAGCTCTAGAGACTGCGCCTTCACTTAAAATATTTCATAAGAAATAGAAAAAAAAAATGCCAGTTAATCTTCTAAGTCGCTACACACACATCATAGTCCTTAGGTTCCAGGTATCAGGGAGATATTAACCGCATATTTGTTGGGATTGGTTCTAATACTCTGTCTTAATTTGGTTCCTGAAAGTCTCATTATGAGACTTGAGTGTCCCTGTCCCTTGCTGGCTTTGTTTGGTAATAAAGAATTGTCATACAGCCAGTGTCTGGGCAGGGAGAAAGAGGTAGGGCAGCTGCAAGGGAAATGAGAGAGAGAGAGAGAAAGAGAGAGAGAGAGAGAGAGAGAGAGAGAGAGAGAGAGAGAGAGAGAGAGAATGGGGGAAGAGAGGGAGGGAAGGAAGGTGAAACAGAAAGAGACAGAGAGACAGAGTCATACTGGGAGAGACAGAGAGACAGAGAGAGACAGAGGTGTGTACTAGCTGTGGGGAGGTTTAGAAGTGTGCAACCATTAAGCTAGTCAAAGGATATCAAAATTAGCCTGCATGTGTGTCTTTCATTCACGAATCCAGAGCTCTTGGGTGGGTGCAGCGCAGGTGTGACCCGCTGGGAGCCAGAGCACTAAACTAATGCACTGCTACACATATTTAAAACTATGATAGGCTCTACGACAGCAGCATGAGGCAACACACACATAGATCTTTCCATGTAGAATTTTTAGTCCAAACCCTGAAATAAAATGTCAGTGGATTAAGACAAGGAGTACTTATCAGCCCTCCCTCATAAGGACTGTGTAGGTTAGGACTGGAGAGCAGTGTAGTTACCTTGTTCTGCCAACACACCTCTCATGAGCTAGCACAAGTTAGCTCTCCATGTGTTTTTGGAGACTTGATAATGGTTTGCATTCCCAAGGTGTTTTGTTCACAATTAATCCAACCTTCCATGACAGGAAGTTGGTACTGGGATGCCTGGCAGACCAGGGTACCTCTTAGCGTTGCCAAAGGACTGCTTGGGTGTCTTTACAGCGTGGTTGTCAGTTTCTGAGAAATTCTAAGGAGACAAGATGTAAGTCTCAAGACCTTCATGGTCACTTTTGCAAGAGGCTCAGTCTACCACTGACATCATTCTAAGATTTGAACAAGTTAATTCTAAATTACTGACAGGTTCTTTAGGAAGCCATGGACTTTAAGAGATGAGGATCATTTGGGTATTATCCTGAAGGGTAGTGTCATTTCAGTTCTTTTAATACTATTATTATCTACATTTATTGTCATCAGTGTGATGATCAAGATTTTAATAAACAGTTTCTCTAGAGCCAAGGTATAACTCAATGTCAGAGTATCTGCTTATCTGCTTCACATATGTGTAGCTACTGACTTAATCCGAAGCACCACACATAAAAGGTTATTATTATGTTATAAATGACTATATTAACATCATTTCCAGTTTTCACAATATGTTACAAGTTCTACAATTTCTTGTTATCATAAAATAAATCCTGCTCAGAGTAAACAGCTTGCTCAATATCGCATGCAAGTACCAAATTAGATGTGAGTGAGATTTCAAATCCTACACCTTTCAACTAGACCATGATGCTACTTAACATACTCTTTCTGCACCAAGCATCCCTCACTGATATAACTCAGTGCCTGAACAGTAACTGTTTCATATTTTAAACACAGCACACAAAGATAAATATGAATAAACTTAATCAGAGCTTGTGATGGAGACGTTTCCCAAGAGCAATCATTCAAATACGAGGAGTAAATTAGTGTATACTAGATTGAACACATTTTAAAACATTTATTTTACTTTAGATTAAGACTCCCAATTTTCTACTCATTGAACTTCATTTCAGAACAAATACATTTTGAGAGAACTTATAAGTGACTGCTTTCCCAGGCGTGAACTAATGCTTCTTCCATGACTATTTTAAAACCACAATTATGAGGTGGAAGTGTTTCCTATTAATTTGTATGAAATCAAATGTAATCATAAAGACTACAATGAAATGCTAGACAGGACAGCTCAGGGTATTTGAGAAGTGCTTAGTGTAGAAACAGTGGCCACATGACTCCTCTCTTTTCAGGAACAGTTGCTATGGTTTACTTGTTTGCTTGCTTGCTTGATTGATTGATTGATTTCTAGAAATGCTGGAGAAGGACACACAGCAAGCATTTTGGCACTATACTACATACCCTGACTCACTTGCTATGCTGTGGATTCCCTCAATTTTAAGGGCTTGGGTAGTAAGCTTGTGATGTTATTAAAACCTGATCATTAGTGTGAAAGGACATTTGGTTATTGGGTGCAAGGCTTGAAAGGAATCCTAGATCTTTGAACCCTTTGATTTCTTACTTTCTTTGCTCTATACACGCTTATGTGAGCAGCTTACTGTACCATATCTTTCCACCACAATGGTTTGATGCTCCACAAGCTCCAAAAGGGGATAAAAAACCTTGATGTGAAACTAAGACCCAAGTAAAACGTTCATTCTTTCAGAGTTGTCTCAGATATATTATTACAGTTAACGGAAAGAAAAACACAACAGCTGTTATTTTAATCATGTTATAATTTGAAGTCACAAGTCTAAAAGGGAAATTGTCACCCTTTTAGTATGGACTAAACTAACACAGTCCTTCTATTTTGAAATTTCTGACTGACAGATGCATTACTAATTAACATCAGATGGATATCATTCCTGACATGGCAATCTACTCTCTCAATTTGGAAATATCTTGACAAACTTATGCCTTAAGGGAAATACAACCTAAAGCTTATAATTACTGAGGGGTGACCCTTAATTTAATTAGTTTATTTATTTATTTATTTATCTATCTATCTATTTATTTATTTATTTATTGAACCCTCAAAATGAGTATATTAATGAGAGTTAGAAACTGGCCCATGAGAGACATTTCCAAATGACTTCATCATAACAAATCAAAGTACATTTTTCTGAATCGATGTAATTATATTTGAAGGGAGGCCTTGTAGATATTTAACCTTGTACACATTTGTTATCTGATATCCTTCACACAGAAGGCATCCTTTCTAGTGTTATAAATACTCCATGTTCTGTCCAGTGTTATTCAGTTTATGACATGTCTGCATATGCATCATCACCTGATATTCAAATATTCCAATTCCATGGTCCCTACATAACTTTTGAATCATCTGTGGAGGTGGCAGTTGGTGGCTTGCATCTATTAAGATAATTTTGCATTCTAAAATTTGAGCATTCACATAACTCTTATAAAGATCTTTTACTTCAATTTAGGAGACATAAGAGATTAAAATAATCCCCAGTTAGTAGTGTAAACTCTGAAAGCTAATTTAATTTATGAATTTTAATCTACAATTGACTTTAATTATATTTCTGAGGATGAATATATTACATTAAATCTTTTTACATTTTAATATCAAAATTAAAGCTATTTGTTCATCTGGTTTAGTTTTGTATATGCTCTGTCAATTATAATCATGTAACACACAGCCTTTCTTTTACCTAAATAGTCATGTGTTGAAGTTGGTGATATCTATAAGCCCTTATTACAGATAAGGAAAAGAAAGTCACAGAGAGGTGGCCATGTGTCCAGCATATAGTGTAAGAAGTAGAGTAGTAATCAGGTGTTTCAAACTTCAAATTTAATTATTTCAGTTAATAAGGACTTGTTATTTAGCAATGTAATAGTTCAGGAAGTTTGAAATGCTAAAATAAAGCTTACACTAATCTGAAAGCATGGCAATGCATGGACAAACAGATAAGTACAGAGCAGTCAACTTGTAGAATTAACGACACACATGTATGCTCTCAGATTCCCATAGACATCTGATGAGGACAAGCAAGGGACACCCATTGGCACAGGGAAAGATTTCTGAACAGGAAAGTGGTAGCACAAACGTGAGACTTCATGAAACTGAAAAGCTTCTGTACAGCAAAACACAGGATCATTCTAATGGATATGCAGTCTACACAAAAGAAAACAATCAGCAGCAGTCACACACCTGACAGGACCACTAACGTAAATGTATAAATACATCTATAAATAAATAAATACAAATACATTAATACATAAATAAAAACCCAAACATTAAGAAACAAAGAACGGATTTAAAAACAAACAAACAAACAAACAACAACAGCAACAACAAAAGACCATGGGGCATGGAGTGAAACAAAGTTGAAATCCAAATGGCTGGAAAGCGTTTCAAAACTGTTCAGTATCACTTGTGATCAGGGAAATACAAATTATAACTATTTTGTTTCTTTACCTTACCCGAGTTAGAATGGCTCAGACCCCCAAAAATTCACACGAATGCTGACATTAAGGGAGGCATGGCTTCATTGCTGGTGAGAGTGCCAAGGCTTCATGTTACATTACCATGCATATTATTTTAGGTATTCCCTAAAATGATGGAAGTAGATCAACATGACCCAACTATATTGGGTGTAAATATACTCCAAGGCCTCCCTGACCAACTATGAAGACACACCAGCTCATCTATGTTCACTGTTGCCCAAATTAAAAGGTCCATTGCCAAGAATATGTTGACTCTTGGGGTTGCTGGATGGCGAGAGCCTAACGATCTTCAAACCTTGCAGTTGCCCAAGCTCTTCATTTCCTGCTAGCAGTTGTTGGTAAAACACTACTCACTGAGGCATAGAACATGGAGAGATCAAGCTAGTAATTACCAGAAGCTTCATGCATACTGACTAGCACTCATACTGGTGGAATATGTTAGACGCAGTATGAGAGGTCAAAGGTGACCCTCAATCCCCAGATGTGAACATGAGAAGCTAAAATAATAACTGAGCTTATAAGACATGCTCACTAGCACAGTAGCTGCAAGAATATCATGAGAATAAGCAACTTCTTTCATGGATTTAAGTCATCCTCCATAAGAAGAAACACATCCAGGGACCATTCTCAGGCCAAACCCCTATAGATAGGTAGGTCATTGGCACCAGGGGAGAATTCATTACTATTATGCTACTAAATTCAAATAATAGGTGATTCCTAATGATTTATCATTATATTTATATATTGATTCATCTCTCAACTCACATAAAAGATGCTTTTACTAAAATGGACCATAATTAACACAGAGACTCATAGCTGATGCAGAGAACAAAGAATACAGAATGCTCAGCTCTAAATGGGACAGCAGTGCCACACTCCATCTTCACTAGGGTCAGAGATCATTCTGGCAAACTGGTGGGATGGCTGTAAGATCCAGAAAGTATGTACGACTACAAGCAAACAGTGTCTTCTTGACCCTGCATGGCAGCTACACATAACACTTACGACATTTGACAGCATGCCCAGCACCTCTATGAGGCCAAGGCAATCCAAATCCCAGCCCCGAGAGAGGTGGGAGCATGGCGTTATACCCCCAACCCCTAGTAACTTCACTGAACTCAAGTGGAAGTCCATACACTTAAGAATTATATGGGTAGCACAAATAGACTTCATGATCAGAATCAATGTAAATTCACCTTTTAAATCCAAGAAACTCAGAATTTGTTTTTGTTTTTGGACATTTCCTCTGTAGACTCTTGCTTGAACATTCAGGGTAGAGATGGCAGGGCTTTCTGAAAAGGGACTTTTGGGAGTGAGAGACTAGTGGGAAGAGGTGTGTCACTGCTGAGCAAGCCCCAGGATTTTATATACCAGCTCCACGTCTGGTTTTCTACATTGTCCCCACACCTGTACACTCCCTACTTCCTGTATGGAATAGTGTGACAGTCCAGCCTTCTGCTCATTTCCAGTGTGCTGCCATGTCTTTCTTGCCATGGAAAACTGCATTTTCATGAAAATGTGAACCAGAAATAAATGCTTTCAGACTTAGTGTACTTTTGTCAAGGTATTGATGGCTGTTAAGACAAACTGGTCATTTCTATTTCTAGAATATCAGATTGGTTCAGGGACTAGTATGTTTATCAAGTCTCTAATGGAAGAAGAACCATATGAATGGTATCATCATCTTTAGTGATATACTGCATTGTGTGTATATATATATATATATATATATATATATATATATATATGAGCAAATGTAGGCTCTGAGGTCATAGCATGTGTTGAAACTAAAGTAGAAAAAGACAGAATAAATCTAGAGAAACCCTGTCATGGCAAGATACAGACTAGGATGAGGCCTTAGATTGGTAGGTAGACCAGACAGACAGCATGAATCAAGCCCATAGTTCACAATATTTTGTGCTTATATTTGAGATATTTTGAAATTAATTAATGAATAAAAATCTAACATTCTTCCCTAAAGTCCTAAAGTTGAGAAATATGTAATGAATTAATTATTTTGACACAATTTCACTTTATTTCAGTTTGACCTGAATTATATCAAAACATTCACTCCTTGAAAATACACACCAAATAGAAAGCAAGAATTTCTCATTCCCTCAATAAGTGCATGTGTATGAAAAGATTTTAATAACATTATATCATTGTTAAAATGTGTTTCTTTGCACATTACATGGTATAAAACAAGAGCATTGAACAAGTTAAATAATAATAAGATATAACAAATTTGTTATGTTTTATTTATAACAGATTTGTTTTCAGTTCTCAAAAAATATGTTAAATGAAATAAATGAACACATAAGATGACAGAAAGTAGAAAGTTTGGTGTGTGTCCCAGTGGTGGTTTGAAGGAAAATGGCCTTGGAAAGTGCCTATGTTCAAATACCTGGACCCAAGTTGGTGCAACAGTTTGGAGAAGATTCAAAGATATATGTTTTTGGAGGAGGTGTGTTACTGAGGCTGGGCTTTGAGGTTTCAAAGAACTTGTATCATTTCCAGTATTTGTCTGTATTTTTTTGTTAATTTAATTTAATTTAATTTTATTATTATTCCTTAGATACCTGGTAACTTTCTGACAAGAAATTGAAAGTGTGTGGATCCAGGTGGGTGGAGAAGTGTGCAAGAACAGAGAGAAGCAGGGCAAAGAAAACTATAATCAGAAAGAAAGTTGAAATAGTTCTACCTGAATACATAGCTAGACCACGCCTGGGAATATACCTCAAAGATGCTCCATCATACCACAAGTACACAATGGCTGCATTGTTTGTAATTGATAGAAGCTGAAAACAGATGTCCCTCAACCGAAGAATGGATACAGAAAAATGTGGTTATTTACACAAAGGAATACTACTCAGCTATTTAAAATGAGGATATCATAAATCTTGCAGGAAAATGGATGGAGCTAGAATATAACATCCTGAGTGAGATGACACAGACCCAAAAGGACATACATGGTATGTAATCATTGATATTTATATATTAGGCAAAAAGTTCAGAGATTATATGAAGCTTAACAAGAAGGAAGATCCAAGTGTTACTACTTCAATTCCACTTAGAAGTGGGGACAAAATAATAACCAAAGGCAGAGGGAGGGAGGAACTTGGGTGGGAGAAGAGAGAGATAGGGGAAAGATGGCATAGGTCTGGTGCAAGCCAGGAGAGAAGCCCAGAGGGCCAGGAGAATGAATAGAAAAATGCAGCAGTGGGGCCTGGGGGACAGGGAAAACCTCTAGAAAGTCCCAGACACCAGGGATGTGAGAGGCTCCCAGGACCTAACAGGGATGAGCTTAGCTGAAATGTCCAACAGTGGGGAGATGGAAACCCAAAGAGACCACCTCCAGCAGATAGACATGTCCTCAGTTTGTGACATGGGCCCACCCATCAATCTTCTAAATTCTTGACCCAGAATTGTTCAGGTCTAAAGGAAATGCAGACAAAAATGAAATAGAAACTGAAGGAAAGACTTCCAGAGACCAGTCCAATGTGGGATACATCCCATGTGCAGGCAATAATTACTGTGGTTGGCATGACTCTCCTCTGAGGAGCTCTACATGAGATAGATGCAGGTACATACAGACAACTATTGGACAGAGATCGGGACCCCTATGGAAGAGTTAGGGAAAAAAACTGAAGGAGCTGTAGGGGATTACAGTTCCATAGGATTTACCTGGATTACTCAAAACTCCTAGAGGATAAGCTACTAACCAAAGATCATACATGGGGTGGACGTTGGCCCCCTGCTACATACGTAGCAGAGGACTGCCTTGTCTGGCCTCAGTGGGAAAGGATGAACTTAATCCGGTAGAAACTTGATGTTTCAGGGAAGGGGGATGCTATTAGGGTAGAGTGGGAGTGGATGAGTGGCTGGGGAAGCACCCTACCAGAAGCAAAGAGGAGGTGTGGGGGGGTGGAGATTTCATGGAAGAGGAACCAGTAAGGGAGTAACATTTGGAAAGTAAATAAATAAAATAATTAATAAAAAATCTAAATAAAATAAGTGAAAAACAATAACAGAACATCCTGTAAAGTGAATAATTTTTGTAGAAATGTTTAGTTATTTGTAAAATATAGTATGATATAAATTTAAAAGTATGTCAAGCATTAAACAGGGTAAAGGTAATATTTTTGTTGTTTCTACTCTTGACATTCTTCTTCACTGTCTTATACCAAGTTAAAAACTCTCTTCATATCATATTCATATATGTAAAAATATAATATGAATACATATTAACATATATATGGGAAAGTATACCATGGGTAAAAGATTTTATAATGTATTTGAAAATTGAATTATGTATCTTATCAATCAATTTAAAACAGAAATTTAGAAGTACCTTTAAGTCAAAACAATTGTTATCTCTTTTTAGCTAACAGAATTATATGCTACTGAGACTTCAGTGGGGAAAAAAATCAAGTTTTACTAAACAAGAAAAGTCTGATGGAATCAGCAAATTCTGTCAGTTATGTCTAATGATTAATGAGTAGCAGACTCATTTTAGCAGTTTCCAGTTCATACATTTATTAATTCATTCATTTATACACAAAGTAATGCCATCTTGTCTCCACATGCATTAATCTATGTACCAGTAAACACATACATAAGACTAAGTAAAACAATATACTAATGAAAAGGGGTCAGTGAAAAAATTAAATATAAGCCAGGCACAGTAACATTAGCACACTGTCCACTTATGTCTGAGATAAATCAAGTATATACAAAAAGGCTCTTCTGTATTTAGGATCATATAAACTGAGGTCCAGTATAACATACAAGAAGTTGGGTGTGGAATAAGGAGAAACACAAGAACGAACAAACACACAGCTTCAAACTGTCATAATACTACTACATGTATGTTTCTAAGGGTCTCCTTCATTTCACTCATGTCCAAAGATTCTTCCACTGTACAGATTGATACTATTTTCACATAGTCTTCTTTCCTTTGTCATCTACCCCTGTTTACATCCTTGATATTTCTGCTACAGCCTAGAAACTATGTATCTCTCTTAGCTGCTCCATTTTCAAATCTCTGGACAATGTACTTAGTATATTAACTATTTTAATTTACATGACATGTACATCATGATTCAATTTGCCTTCTCTTTAGGAATATATGAAACATAGCATGATTCATCTAAGTATAGTAAATACTTTTCCAAGGGTAAAGATCATCAAGTACTTGGTTTCTATGGAGATGATACAGTTGCTAGGTCATTACCAACGAGTATGCAACAAAGAATAAAACATCTTCTTTTCTCTTTAAAATCAAGTTGATCCTTATCTACATATCATAGCTGTAAGCAAGGCTTACAAGTCATACATTCATGGCTTCCAAGGGATGAAGTACATGGTTCCTTGTGCAACAAGCACATTTCAATTAAGTAGAAACTTCTTCAAATATAAGAGTTACAATTGATTTCCTATTTGGAACCCCAAGAATTGATTCCTTTGTTTAGTCTCAGTGGCACAGAGTGTAAACACTGAAGATGTCTTTCATGTGTCTTCTGGTCCAATTCTGAGACATAAATATAATGGCAACATGATAATGAGGAAACCAGACAAACAAAAAACATATTTCAAGCCAGAACAAAACTGTCAGTAAATTTTAAGCAAGAGTTGGGATATATCAAAAGACAAGATTTCAGATTAAAATCTAATGTGTATGTGTTACTATACTTGATGACATAAAATAAAAATTAAATATAGAGTAATTACTCCATTCAGGGAAGCATCAAATCTTCACCTCTCTGCCATCTTTTTCCAATCCAATACCCAAGTCTTCTCTTGATTTCTGCAGCAGAACACCTGCTGCCTCTCATCCTACCCCTGGCTCAATCTTCAATCATTAACACAGATTTGTCCACTCCCACCATCCATCCCTCCTCACCCTGGATTATGCTGGCTCCCAACTCTTCAGGCACATCCTGATATCCTACAGGCCACTCCTGGCAACAAATCACACAGGGTAACTATATATCTTCACCTCTCTCTCCATTCCTCCATGTCCAGTACCACAGACTCATTCTCAGGTTAGTGCAGATGACCTGCTTAAGCCTCATCTCACTTTCTATCTCTGTTCCCAAGGGACAAGCAGATCCTGGTGGAACATATATTTCTACTCCCTCCTATGGAAACCCTCAGCCTCACCTCCTATAGTCTATTCCAAGTCCTCTCTATCAGTTCTCCATACCCAGAACTACATTTTATCTGGAGCCTATCTTGGCCACACCTGTCAATATCCCAGAAGAATTACCAGCCAGATGACAAACAGCCACCACACTTTTCTATGAAGCAGAGAGGAAAACAAAATACAAGGAAGAAAGCATCCACCCACATAACAAAGACAAAACATATGTATATGTAGCTATATGTCTCCACTAGAGCACAACAACCCTACCAAAGCAGTCTATGAGTATAAAAACAAAACAAAACAAAACAAAAAAAAAACAAAACAAAAACAGACAACAAAAAACAAAAAACAAAAGAACACAACTTAAAACAGCCTTTATGAATATGATAAGAATTCCTTAAAGAGGAAATAAATCCCATAAGAAAATCTATGAATGCAAACAGTAGACAGAAATGAAAGAAAATCGTTCAAGACTTAACATTGTTAATAGAATCAATATAGAAAACCCAAACTGAGGACAATTATGAAAATCAAACATTTAGGAATGCGAACTGGAACCTCAGACACAATATTAACAAAGAATATAAGAGGTGGAAGAGATAATTTCAGACACTGAAGACACGGTAGGATAAATGGATACTTTCGTCAAAGAAATTGTGAAATCTAAAATAATCTTGAAACAAAATATACCATACATCTGGAACATTATGAAAAGATTAAATGTAAAAGTAGTAGGAATTAAGGGTAAAGAAGAAACCAAGGTCACAATCTCAGAAATTATGTTATGTTTAGTAAGTTATTTTATTTATTTACATTCTAGTTTCAATAACCAGGGACACAGAAGATCCATATTAGAAATTATTTCCAGTAGAAAATTCTCTTATCCAATGGATATAATATAAAGTTCCCTTGGCATACAATAATCATAAATACTGAAATCACATAACAAAAAAGCTGTATTAAAAGCTGCAAAGGGGAAAGCACCAAGTGACATATGAAGGCAGATCTAACAGAATAATACTTACCTTATCATGGGGACTCTAAAAGCTAGAAGTGTTCAGACAGATGTTCTACAGACTCTAGAGACCACACATGCCATCCCAGAGTACTATGCCCAAAAAAACATTCAATCACAATAGAAAAAGAAAATAAGACATTTCATGATAAAACTATATTTAAACAATATTTAGCTACAAATCTAGCCCCATGTAACGTGTAAGAACCAAACCCTCCAACCTAAAGCGACAAATCACCCCAAAGAACACACAAAAACCAATACTCCAAGATCAACAAACCAAAAATGGAAGACTCCACCATCAGCACTACCACTACCACAATGGCCACAACAACAACAACAAAATAACAGGAATTTAAAAAAAAAATCACTACTCAATGTTACTTATCAACATCAATGTTCTTAATTACCCAGTTAAAAGACTCAGACTAACATAATGAATTCAATAAAAAGATCCAGCATTCTGCAGCAACCAGGAAACAATTATTAACATCAAGAATAGACATCATTTCATGGTAAAGGATGGAAAAGATATCCCAAGCCAACTAACAAAATAGACGTCAAACCTAACACAATCAGAAGAATTAGGAAAGGCGAGTATATACTCACCAAAGGAAATATTCACCAAGAGTGCAGTGCAATTCTTAATAAAACAGAAATGCACCCCATTTGTAAAACTAAACAAAATAAACCAAAACAAGAACCCTAGTACATCTGAAAACACATATTTACTCTCATACACTGATAGTGTGAGGCTTCAACAACCGATTTGCACCAATGGTAACACACCACCCTCAGCACCACCACTGTAATTCGGACAAAACTAAGCAGAGAAATACTGGAGCTAATGGATGATAGTATTAACCATTTGATCCTAAAGTATTTGCAGAACAATTCTCCAAAAGACAAAAGAATATACCTTCAGATCACCATCTTATGGCATTTTCTCCAAAGTTGACCACTTTTTGGGATACAAAAGCAAGTCTCAAAAAAATGTAAGAAAATTGAAATAGGACCCTGTATCCTATCAGACCACCACAAATTAAAAGTGAATATTAACAAAAGAAAGCTTTAAAACTCATGAGAACAGAACTCTCTTCTGTATATTAAAAAATAAAAATGTGGAAGAGAGAAGAAAGCAATCACAGTTGTGATGGATAGAGGGACTTGGGAGGGAAAATGGACTTGGGGGGCGGGGGAGGGGGAGGGAAGAGTTCAGAGAAGAGGGAAACATGATCTGGTATTGGGTGAAGGAAAATGATTGAAGCCCTAAAGGCCAGCAGAATGGAAACAGGAAACCTAGGGAGATATCAGGCTGGGGGGACCCTACAGAATGTACCAGAGACCTGGGAGGTGAGAGACTCTCAGGATTCACAGGGAGGGACCTTAGAGGAAAGGCCCAACAGTAGAGAGAGAGAACTTATAGAGCCCACCTCCAGCAGGAAGACAGGACATCAAGTGAGGGATAGGGTTGCCATCCCACAGTCACAACTCTGACACATAATTGTTCTTGTTTGAAAGAATTACAGAGGATGAAAATGGAGAGGAGCCTGAGGAAAAGAAGGTCCAGTGACAGGCCCAAAGTGGGATCCAGCTCAAGGGGAGGTCCCAAGGCCTGACACTATTACCGAGGCTACAGAATGTTCACAAAAAGAGACCTAGCATGATTGCCCCCCAAAAGAACCAACAAGCAGCTGAAAGAGTCAGATGCAGATATTTGTACCCAACTAATGGACAGAAGCAGCTGACCCCTGTTTTTGAATTAGGGAAGGCTAAAAGAAGCTGAGGAAAAGGGTGATCCTGTAGGATGACCAGCAGTCTCAGTTAATCTGGATCCATGAGATCTCCCAAACACTGGACCACCAAACAGGCAGCATACACCAGCTGATATGAGGCCCCTAACTCACATACAGTAGAGGACTGCCGGGTCTGTGTTCATTCAGAGATGGTGCACCTAACCCTCAAGAGACTGGAGGGCCAGGGAGTTTAGAGGTCAGGTGGGGTGGAGGGTGGGGACATCCACGTGGAGACAGGTCGGTGAGGAGGTATTGGATGTGGAACGGTCAGAAGGTGGAGGGGGCAATAAAATATGGAGTGTAAAAAATTAATTAATTTTTAAAAAAGAAAAGAAAGAAGTTAAGAAAGAAAATAGAGACATTTTAGACTGAAAATGAATTCACAACATACTCAAACTTATGGGGCAAAATAAAGATGGCTCTTTTAAAGGGCAGTTAATAGTACTAAATGCCTATGTTCTTTAAAAGAGAGGTTTCATACAGGTAACTTAACAGCACATCTGAAAGCTTTAAAAATAAGAGAGGCCCATTGGTCATGCAAACTTTATATGCCTCCCAGGGGGAGGACAGGGCCAAGAAGTGGGAGTGGGTGGGGGAGCGTGTGGGGGACTTTTGGGATAGCATTGGAAATGTAAATGAAATAAATACCCAATAAAAAAAGAACATAAAAAATAAACAAAGAAGAGAAACAGAAAGAAAAAAATACATACCCTGAATATATAGGTAGCAAGAAATAATCAAACTCTACGTTGAAATCAATAAAATACGTACAAACATACAGTAAGATTCGACAAAACAAAGAATTGGCCCTTTGAGAAAAGTAGATTGATAAACCCTTATCACAATTAACTAAAATGTGGCAGAAAGAGAATATACAAATTAAGATAATTAGAGAGAAAAGGAGGCACATAACAGACACTGAGGAGATATGGTGAATCATAATGTATTCCACCAAATTACCAAACCTAAAAGAAATAGATAATTTTCTCAAATAAATATCACTTAGCAAAGTTAAATCAAGATTTGATAAGCAATTTAAAAAGACCTATAACTCTTTGTGAAATAGAAGTAGTAATTAAAAGTCTACCAACCGAAAGCCCAGTGCTGGATGGTTTTGTACAGAATTCTACTAAACTTTCAAAGAAAAATGGATGCCAACACACCTCAAATTACTCGATCAAGTAGAAATAGAAGGAACTTTGCCCATTTTGTCTCCTGAAGCCACAGGTACCATAATAAGCAAATGACATAAGGACCCAACAAAGAGAATCACAGATTAATTTTCTTCATTAACATAGATGAAAAAATTCTTAATAAAACAATGAAAATTAAATAAAAGAAAGCATCAAAAATATCCACCATGATCAAGGAGACTTCGTCTAAGAGATTCATGGATGTTTCAATAAATGTAAAATGATAAATTTAATGCATTATATAAACAAACTGAAAGAATAAAACCACATATATGATCATCTTTTTTAGACACAGAAAAGACCTTTGACAAAAATTTAATACCTCTTCATGAAAAAAAAAGTCTTGGAAATATTAGAGATATCAGGCAGATACATTGATAGAATAAAGCTAGCTTATAGCAAACACATAGCCAATACTAATGTAAATGGAGAGAAACTCAAAACATTTCCACCAAAATCAAGATCAAGGAAAAACTTGTCCGTTGTCCTCTCCTCCCATACCTACTCAATCTCAGTACCAGATTTAGGCAGCATATACTTATGTTGTTGCCCAAAGGGGTCTCATGGGAATGACCAAACAACCCTGTCTGTTTCCACAACTATAGGTTGTTCTCCATAAAGTAAAGTCCCAGTACTCATAACAAGACCTATACAACTCATTGAACATGGAGTAGAGCTGGTATACACATATAGCCTATGCTCCTAGATGTTACCATCTTTGTTACAGAAAGATGCTCTCCAAGGTGCCAAAGGAGATATGCAAACACCAAACCAACCACAAAACTTTTGATCTACAATGCTGTCCTGCCTGCATGATATACTAGGACCATGGTGGCACAAAGCTTGTGGGGGTAACCAACCAATATGTGTTCTGACTTAAGTCCCACTCAGTGAGACGGAATACATTCCTGACACTGATTGGGTGAACAAGAACTTGTAACTAGAGTGCACAAGGGCCTAGAGCAAAACCAAAAAAAAAAAAAAAAAACAAAAAAACGTTCTTTTAAAAAAAATAGCAATAAATGATATCCTGCTGTACTCATAGACCACACCCTTGCTCAGCAATTATCCAAGAAACTTACTTCTGCAGCAGTTGTGAAAAAAAATACAGAAACACGCAGCCAGAGAATATGGAGAGAATGAAAGACTTTGGAATACTCAGAACAAAAGATGTGTCTCCATTAAGTCTCTACAAAAAATAGTTTCACAGCCAGTGATGATGGAGGACATTTAGGGGTGAAAAAGGCCATCTTAATTAACATGACTAAATTACATGTGAACTCACAGAGACTGAGGCAGCAGGTCTGCACCAAGCCCTTTACACATATAGTAGAGTTTCTGGTTTAATGTTTCTATGAGATTCCTGAGTGTGCAAATGAGTGGGTTTCTGTTTCCTCTTCCTGGCTCCTTCTCTTCTATGTGTTTGTTTTGTCTAATATGTTAGGTTTTGTTTTATCTTATTAAATTTTATTTTAAAAATAAGTAATCAAAAGAGGAAAAGAAAAAAAAGATTAAAATACTCTACCTTAAAATACTGATAAAATTAAGTTGTCTCAGAATACTTTTGTGCTGTATTTAATTATCTGATTCTATGAGGTAGAAATTGGTTTCTTTTTGAGCTTTTTATAACACTCAATTTAAGCAGTATCTTATTAATTGTTCTTTACATTAACACCCTTTTGGTATGTTTTTTGGATCTTTCATCTATACACTATAGCAACCATTGCAGATCATGTGGCTTTTTTTGTAAACCTGTGACTTTGTCTCTCTTGGCCAATTCTCACTTAAAGCAATATTGACTATTATAACTGCAGAAAAATTCCAAGACAGGACCTTTTACTGGGAATCTCTAAACCTCAAGTCTAACATCCTAAAACGACAATCACTTTTTTAAAACCATTTTATTTGTGTATTTTGTTTTTATCTCTTTTTTTTCCTACAATTCTCATTATGCTAAATTTTCTTGTCCAAAAATATCAGTTAGTAGCTCTGTGCAGGATGTGATGTCATCAGGAAAGTGAGCAATCAGAAAGCTAAGCAAAGCCCATTTCTCTTGTTGAGCTGGAAATTTAGTCAGTATTACTATGTAACCCAGACAAGAAGTGGGTTTTTCCATGATTATTATACGGTTAGCTCGGCATTCCCTTCACTATCCCTTTTAATAACACAACTTGTGCAAAGCATTCACATAGGTGTTTTCAGGTGTATCTTAAATTATTAATGAAATGTTGTATGTGACCCCTGAATAAAAAAAAATAAGTTTGGAATTTCAGGCAATAACAAAATGGTAAAATATACAAAAATCTAGTACATTTCTAGAATCTCAGAATTACCCTGTCAATGTCGTTTGATTATAAAGATACGTTATACACACCGTTATACACTCCAATTACCAATGATGTCTCCTGAGTGAGAGGTTTTATGCCAATTGGGACTTCAAGACTAGTCATTTTCACCTTTTTACAGACTCCAAATGCTAATCTCATCTATTAAATTTGAGAATATAGCTCAATCAGTTTTAAATCCTCTGGCTTGATGAAGGGCGAGTACAACACGAACCTTTAGGTATAAAAATCAGTATTGAGAAAGGCGGTAGAAATTATACTAATTTAAGAAAGTGGTCATAAAAGGTTCTATTCTGAGAGTCCATCACCACTCCAGCTGTGGGCAACTGGCTAGCTTTATGGTATGAGGTGTGGATTTTCTCCTATTGATTGAAAGTTAGATTGCTCTTGGTTACTCTAAAATAAATGTGCCACTATTATTCAGAAAACCTTAATGGGCATTCACTGGTGTTTGTAAGCTTTACAACAGTATAGGACTATTGGTTGCTTTTCTCTCTTTGCACCTAAAATACTGCTTTCATGTACTATGGTAGCTAGTTCTCAGGGAGGAAGCTTTTCGTAACTTCTTGCTCAATTCCTCTATGTTCTGTGCCCTAAATATGTAGTATTTTCAGCAGTGGGTCTTACCTTCAAATTCTGCCAGGCAACTAGATCAAGTGATACAATGTCTAACCTGTCTTCAAAGAAATTTCTTTGTATAACAGGTGGAGATGACAGAAATTCACAAACCAGTCAGAATGCAGAGAACAGACTGTGGGGAGCCCAACCCCAACTGGTACATCTCCAATGCCAACCTTATATCCACTGTTCACTGGAAACTGATAAAGGGCTGAATGAGGAAGACTGAGAACTAGAGGCCCAAGACACCTGCTAACCCTCAGTTACCAGCTAATGTGACAATAAAAGAGAGCTGCACCCGTGAGTGAATATGATTTCCTTAACATGACCTGCTTGATGACATCACAGGTTGTCATTGTGGAGGTGGGAAAGCTCTCAAGGCTCTGTTCCTAGGTGAAAAGTTAAAAGCAGTCTGTGGCTGCTGAGAGAGAGTATCAATCTTCTCCATGGCTGATTCTCCTGATAGATTATCCAATAACAGGTCCAGAACAGACCTAAAGACTTATACATGTGAGCAGAACTAAATGGGACCAAATCTGGATTTATATATGCATGCATACATACATACATACATACATACATACATACATATATACATACATACAACTAGATGATTGGTATAGATAGATAATAAATAGATGGTAGATAGATAGATGTAAAAATAATAATTAGAGAATAAGTCATGAATTGGAGACGGACGTGGAAGGGAACACAGAAGTTAGAGACCAGGGAGAGGGGCTACAATATAATACTCATGTATGAAAGTCTCAAAAATAAAAAAACCATAAATTAAAAACTAGTCCAGATTAAATATAGACAAAGAAGTCAGTAAAGTGACAAAGAATGTAAAGAAAATTGGCAAAATGGTATTGGCTAACTGCTATAGAAGTACTTATATATTGATAAAATGGGAAGTTTTCTTTGTTCCCTTATATAAATTAGTACATATTGAATAGTGTGGGAAGGGCTAGTATCAAACATATTTTATTTACACAAACTATGTTCACCTATTGTCTCTATTAACTAGAAGTTATTCTTTACTATCTATGTAACTATTTTTAAAAGTGCGTTGTTCACTTCTTTTAATAAATCATCACAGCTTACTACACAGAGATATTGTTGGCATCCATATGTTCCAGGTGAATTAATAAAATGGCCTCACAGATTACAGCGAAGACTAAGCTTGTTCAGTAGTGGGATGAACAGGAAAAGGAGATCCATGGAAACACCTTCAACACAGTATGGAAGAATTCCTAAGATTCTTTTTCCTTATGGAAAGAGCCGGTTTTTCAGATGAGTTTTTAAGGAAACATTTTTCCTATGCACAAAGGCAAGAAGCAAAGGCAACACAAAACATGCAATTTCCTAGTAAAGTAGAGCTGTGTGTTACGTGAGTTCCAAGTGGCAAGGGGCATTTGAGGACAGACTAGGAAGAAGGACTTCCCTGAAGAAGAAGGGGTATGCTAATTCAACCACAGAAATGAGAGGTTATGGTTTCACGTGCAGGAAGATGTGTTTATTTCTGGAGTTCTCTCTGTGTGAGGATTCTGGAAAGTCTCTTCTACACAGGCTTAACACACAATTCACTTAGTGACACAAAACATCCTTCTGTGAGAGAAAGGAGACAAAATATCTCCTGAAGTAAAATGCTTTGATTTAGGGAGTCTGTGAAAGACATTTTGTTTTCATAAGAGCATAATGTTTTCTGCTTTGTTTTCAATAAACCAGTACATAGAATTATGATGAATGAAATACATAAAGGCAGAAGAAAGGTCAGTTACTGGGTAAAAGTTGTTATAAGTCTAGGAAATGGAAAGATATATATTGGATATGGGTGTTTTGGAATGATTAAAATGTTTTGTGCCTAGCACATCTAGAAGTTTCAGAAGGGCACATAGGTGGTTTCATGTAGAAAGACAGATTTGGAAGGGACATAATGAAATCATGCTTGTATGTCTGTATGTGTGCATGTGTATAAAAGTAAAAAGAATTAAGTTGATTCTCATGTGTATATCTACAGATGATATATATATATATATATATATATATATATATACATACATACACACACAAACATTTTAGTATTATAAAGTTTTCTACAATTGTGTGTATAAATACAGCAACACCTTGCCAGTATCATTTGTCTTAAATGTTTGACCATCCATGAGCATTATAAGAAACTATACCCTAGAGCTTCAGTTTTGCCTCAGTAAATATAATTTATAAACTGTGTACTGGGATCACACTGACTCCAGGATCCTCTGAACGGAAATATGTAGACACCAGTACATGGCAACATAGAAGTGAGAATTCGCACATATAAAAATTAATTTAAATTGTGTCAGATATTCTGGACAAAATGTATTTGCCTGTATATATGTAAAAGTAATGGATATATTTTACTAAATTAAAATGCAATGGAAATAAACTCTTCTTTGCCAGTGTGCACTCCCGCCTTCTCGTTGGCCATTTGCCCTCTTACCTTTAAAATTATTCAATACACTTATTCTAGGTGCTAATCATAAAATTTGACAACATAATCTTCAGAAAATGATAAGAATGGTTCATATTCTTAATGAAGTGATGGAACTAAAGTCCCATGTCCTTCATGCCTGTGTGTCTAGTGTCCTTGCATGTGTTTCTTCTGTGATGGCATAATTTTAAGAATGTCAGCTCTGGAATCCCAAACTCCTTGCAGACGGTTCCTCTCAGATGCATAAGACACCACTTCAACAATAGTTACATTTTAAAACTTTAATCTTTGCATAAGATACTTTTTTGATGTATGGTGGTATTCTTTTTACAGCATTTAGTTTGATTTCTCTTTTCGCACCATTTAGGCCAAAGTAAACATACTGTCTTGAAAACAGATTAAGTCGAATGGGGTGGTGGTGGGGTGGACATCCTCTTGGAGATGGGGGAGGAGGAATGGAATGAGGAGCAGTCAGAGGGCAGACTGGACTGTTAAAAAAGATTTAACAATAATAGTAATAATAATAATAATTAGGTTAAGTCACACAAGTAAGAATAATAGCTTAATTCTTCATTTTTAAGGTAAAAATAAGGATTCAGCTACAAAGCCTTTATGTCATGCTTTAGGTATTGTCTTGTCTACAACATAAATACTAAGTAATACCATCAAAAACACAATCGCCCAAACTTAACCCCTTGCTTGTTAACTGCAAACTCCAGGATCAAATACTGTTTTATGGAATTGAGAACATTGAAAAAATGAGTTTGTATTTAGTAAAGCTTATGCACTGTCTGAACACTAAGAGTTTTTAGTGAGTATATTATCACTGTTGTCAGTGCCACAGTGGTTAGAAATTATTCCTCTGCATTTTTTCAGAGAAAAATCACCTGCTGAGGAAGGTGTCAGCAAGACCTCCACTGAAGGAATTGCTAAAAGCCTGTGTCATGACCGAGCATGTGGAAATCACTGATCCTTAAACTTTGAAACACTGGGGTAGAGCACCTAGTGTCCCAAGCTGCCCACACAGTTGGCTTCAGGGTATCGTAAAAAGTGTTTATATCTCAGTGTACAGGGAAGGGGAAAAAAAAAAGTACGGCTTCCGTGCAGAGCCTTAGGGCAGTGGCGTTTTGAATCACTGCCACAATAAGCAGATTGGCTCTGAGAAGAGAATATATTCCGCAACAACACAGAACAGACACGCGCGATCAGCAGACATCAGCGTAAAGCAGGAGAGGTGACAAGATTAAACAAATGAACGTATAGAGGGAAGAGCGAGCGAGAGAACAAATGTATCCAGACATTAGAGTTTGCAAAAGAAACTTCTAGAAATCCAGTATTCACTTACACAGAGGTTCCCTTCTAAAATTCTGAATACCCTTTCCATATTTTCCCTCTCTACATTTGCCCCTATTTCAGGACACCATACACAGCGAAAATGGTAGTTTTTCAATCAAAAATGATGAAGGGCATTTATTTATTAACTTCACAACACAAACCTCGCGGTGCGAAGAAGCCCATTGTCTCTTGCAGAAACCATAACACCAAATTATAAAGTCAGCCTCGGTAGTTGAAATATACACACATTTGAGCTTTTAAAGGAGGTAAAAATCTGACTTGGTTTAGAATTAAGCCTTTTCTACCTCGAGAACTGGTGTATCCCCAGGCGTTCGAGACACGTTTGGCAGGCAACACCTTTGTAATTCACATAAATCATTTTGACTCTGATAACAGAGAAAAATCTATCCTAATTAGTTTCTACTTTACCTCAAATTGAAAAGCATAGTAAACATGATGGTTAAGTCTCCTGTAATCGTAGTTGTTTTTGCAGCACAGTTAACAAAATTAGCTAACAGGCATTATCTTTTGCTGTGTACATGAAAGAGCAGATTTTGTTCTTTGCGGAGGACTTAGTTTGTAAACTTCTATGAATGCCTTTAAATTCTACTCTGTGATAGACGAGAGACATAGCTGCACAGAATTCACTCAGTTGCAGCCATAAAACACACAGCAGGCACGACACATCTCCATACCTTCCACGACATTATAAAAGAGTATTTTAAAATGCCCGTGAAATAAATCATTCATTATAATTTAGCTGGAATTCACAGAGAAGGCTGCCGCCATCCCTTCTCTACGTTTAAAAACAGACTAATTGCTTGCATATTACCCACTAGGTACACCCACTTCCTACTTCCACACTACCTACTTTTCCTTTCATTATTTCCTCTTTATTAAAAGTTTGACCATATATTGACTTCCTCCGTCGTGAAGCCATTTAAAGCACACTTACTTGAAAAGTGTAAAACCGGGTCCCATTAGGAAGATGCACTTTAGGGGAGCCAGAGACGGTGTTCATATCCGAGAAAATCATTTCTGATCACAGAGACAGTATAATCCACAGGAGCTACAGACGCCGAGCCGAGAGCTTAACGTGCAGATAAATCCGTGCATGCATTGAGGGAGACTACAGAGTAAAATGAAATCTGCCCCATCCTTCCTGGATACACAGGAATAGCTTTTAGAAGCTTTCTTCTCCGTTTGCAATCTAAGCTCTAAGGGCACCAGCTACTGACCTTTCATGCAGCTAGCTCTTTATAACGTAGAGTGTTTTTTTTTTTAAACAAAAAAAAGAAAGAAAAAAAGAAATTAAAAACACAGAAGGAAAGAAGCAAGAACCAGGGATAAATGGAGCCTGTGCAGAATCTGGCAGTGCTGTGGACCTGCCCATCTGTTCTCGGTGATAATCACCCCCCTCCACCACAGTCTAGCAGAGTGATTATGCTAAATATCCTGGTTAACCAATAACATACAGTTTCATTTCAGGGATGCATGCACAGTGTTATTCAGAGGACCTCTTCTGACGAACGTGGAGCTTGCTTCACAAGCTGTTAAAGCTGTGTTTAGTAACTGAAGCCTGATTTTATCACTCTAGTTTTTGGTTGGTTATTATTATTTTTTTTAATCCTCAATCTTCCTGTCTACTTCCAGTCTTTCTAATGGTGTCGATTTTTTTGTAAAGCCTTTATAAGGTGAGAATTCTTTCATATAGATCAAAATATAACTAACTACAACACTGGGAGGTAAGATCTACAACCCTTCAAATCTCTGTAATATCAGGAATATTTACCAATAAAATTTAAATTATGTCTTCTCTCTGGAGTATAAAAAAATCACAAATGCTGCATGTTAATTATTCAGTCAATTCTAACTTAGCTCAAAAATAATACTAAAACACTTAAAATGTCACACTTTTTTAAAATAAAGCCCATTTCTTATATAAAGCCACTAATAAATGTAGTTATATACAGAGACAGAGGGACTTTAATGGGGGAGTCATTAAGTGTTTATAAGCATTGAAGTAGTTTGTTAAACGTGCTTATTTTTCTATGTCCTTAAACAATTATTCACTCTGTATAAAAGATCAGAGTTGGATGACTTGGCAAGTTCTTGAGGTAAAAATAAATGTTCCATTTACACATGGTTCAAAGGGTGGAGATGTCAGGAATGAAAGGGATGACCCAGAAGACTGTCTTAGCAGAAATATCCAAGTTCAAACACTGAGACATCATCAAGGTCTAGGAAGCATCTAGGAAGAGGCGGGGGATGAAAGGTGAAGTGGGGAAGGATCACAGCCTGCTACGACCAGGCACACACATAATATTAATACTAGATTGGGAGGCTGAGGCAAGCGGATTGCCATGAGTTCAGGCTATTCTAGGCTAATATAGCAGTTATTATTACTTGCATACACTCACAACACTTGGGAAGCAAATTGGGGACCTCGGTTTTTGTCTTGGAAAGTACCTACCCTTGTTAAAAGGAATCCATTGAAGGAGGTTTGTCAGAAGTGGGTACACTGCTCCGTGTTTAAGGCAAATGTGAGGTGGCATAGCAGCAAGCTGCTAATCCCAGAGACAGGATCTCCAGAGCAAGCTAGCTAATCAGACAATGCATACTGGGGAGCTCTAGGTTGTATTGGTGCTCTCTACCTCAATAGGATGATTCTCAATATCGATCTCAGGACTCCCCATGCAGGGACACACAGACACATAGAGACACACACACACACACACACACGCACACACACACACAGACACACACACTGTAAACATACAAATGTTTACACATACACATGTAGAAATGGGAGAAAAGGTTTACCTATCCTTCATCGATTTTAATCATCTATTTATATTTGTATTAACCGTTCTGTGTATCTGCTCCTTTGCAATGTTACTTGGTAATATCACCCCTACCCACTCTTCTGCTTACATTATCTCCTCACCAGTTTGGATTTTGTTTCCTTTTAACACTCTTGCCCCTGTTATTTCAGTTTTGGCTTGGTTTGGATTTTTTTTTTTTTACTTAAATGAAATTCTAAATATTTTTCTCTACTACCAATAACTTGCTAAGTATTCTTGCATTATTACAAGTAATTTTTAAGAGCATAATTTCAATAATTATTGAAGTACTCATAATATCCCTTTTTTTTTCAGTTAATATACCCCCCTCTTATTTCTTAGCTCACAGGATTCTCTTAAATCGTTTTAAATTATAAATTGGTTTTATAGTCTTACTGTCTGTGATGAACAGACCCAACAGAGAGCTCACATTTAGAGTTGTTCTTTCTACATAATGTTAATCATATTATCTCATTATTCTGAAAACATATTTGGAAACAAGACAGTTGTGTTATCTGCCTGATAGAGGTAGGGAAAGTGGTATTCTACTCTGGATGTGGTCAAGCTGATGTAACAAGCTACATTCACAGAAGTTGCTGAGGCCAAGGCCAAGATTTGGCCTACCATCATTGTGAAAATCAGCAGCATTGTACGAATTAGATCACTGAACAGGGAGAGGTTGACCCTTTAAAAACCGAAAAATGCATCTACTTAGCCTGTGTGCTGCTTAAAGCAAGCATTGAGAATTAAAGTTAGCCCACCACATACATACAATTTCCCCACACTGCTCATCCTTCAGTCAGGCCTAAAGAGCCATGATAGCTCTGGACATAGTATCCCTGAGGAGTTTCAATACTGCTCTGAGTTTTGGGTCAAATACCATGTCCGAAGATGTGGTTTTCAGCCAGTTTATTCTCTTAAATTTATCCTATTTTTAAAAGCTAAGTAGGACTTGTTCATCATAAACAATAGTCAGCTGACATTTAACTTAACAATGGATGTATTCATTTTTACAAATTAATCTGTTATGATATTCTAAAATTAAATTGAGCATATGAAGTAGAAACATCACTGCAATTTAATAGGCATGATCTATTTTTACAAGAGCAAATGAAAGAAAGTTAAAACCGTTTAAAAATTAACATTTTCATACCCTTTTTTAACTCTTTAACTCCCTTCAATTCCCTAATCAATCACTTTGTGTTTAGAAGAAATCCATGAAAAGAATTCACTTCTAAAGCTCAAACCTGCAGCTTCATGGCTAATTGAAGTTCTAGAATTATTCTTTAGTACTATTCAAAAAATCTAAACATTATAGTTGATTTTTGTTCATACATTCATAAACAATAATTTTTATATTTTCTTTGCAAAATTGTTAATGATATAGTATAATTAGTTGTATAGTGTCTTTTGTTAGCCATCATACCGGTAATCCATACTTGAAAGGAAAGGAACTACGAATTATAAGAATAGAGGACTGAAGCACTGAGTGCCAGCAGAAAAGAGGGAAACAGGCAACCTAGGGAGATAGGAGGCTAATGGGACCCTCCAGAATGCACCAGAGACCTGGGAAATGAGAGAGTCTCTCAAAGGAGGGAACTTAGATGGAATTCCAGACAGTACGGAGAGGGAACTTACAGAGCCCACCTCCAGCAGGAAGACAGGACATCAACTGAGAGATGGAGTTGCCATCCTACAGTCACAGCTCAGACCCAAAGTTGTTCCTGTCTGAAAGAACTACAGGGATGGAAATGGAGAGGAGCCTAAGGAAAAGAAGGTCCAGGGAGAGGCCTAAGGTAGGATCCAACTCAAGGGGAAGTCCCAAGGCCTGACACTATTTCTGAGGCTATGGAGTGCTCACAAAAAGGGACCTATCATGACTACCCTCTGAAATACCCAACATGCAGCTGAAAGAGTCAGATGCAGATATTTGCCCCTGACCAATGGTCAGAAGCAGCTGAACCCTGTTGTTGAATTAGGGAAGGCTGAGAGAAGCTGAGGAGAAGGCCGATCCTATAGGAGGACCAGCAGTCCCATTTAATCTGGCCCCCGAGATCTCTCAAACACTGACAGAAAGCATACGCCAGCTGATATGAGACCTCCAGCACACATACAGTAGAGGACTGCCAGGTCTGTATTCACGTCAGAGATGATACACCTAACCCTCAAGAGATTAGAGGCCCTAGGGAGTTTAGAGGTCAGGTGAGGTGGAGGGTGGGGGCATCCATGTGGAGACATGGGTTGGGGAAGAGGTATGGGATGTGGAATAGTCAAAATGGTAGGGGGGATTAAATATGGAGTGTAAAAAATTTATATATATATATATATATATATATGTAACAAAAAAAGAATAGAACAGATATTAACAAAAGGTACCATTAGTAGGCTTGACTTGTGTCTTTCCTACTCACATCAAAAACAAAATTATGCCACTGTTTAGAGAACTTTTGAAACATTTAGAAAGAGAAGATATTTGTAAATTCTTTATGAAAATTGCATAAGTCTAACGAAATTCTGCCCATGAGGAAATCCACATAACATGAATGGTTAGAACTGAATTTGTGGAGGTAAATCATGGGAGGACATGAGAGTACTTTTATTAAGCTGTTTATGCTTCAATCATGTGTACATGCCAATGTGATCTCCGTAGTATATTAATGATATATATGAATTTTTGACTAACCTAAGTAGAAGACTATAGTCCTTGCTTTCTATTCACTTTCCCTCAACATCATAGATTTGCTTCTGCGTATATTAATGGCTAATAAGCAAGGGTATTCACTGACTGATCTTGTCCCCAAGCTCTGAAGAATAATTGTAATATATGCAGTATGATCCTATATTTGGTTGGGCCAATAGTAAATGACAATAGACAATAACTAAGAAAAGAATTGCAGCGCACAGTTTCAAGTACTGATCAGTGTTGCAACCTGCAGAATTCTAAGTGATTTGGTTCAAAAAGTATCTCAAAAGAAGGCTGCATCAGAGTGGTCCCAGAAAATGCAGGTGGATGTCAGCTCCCCAAAGGGCAAGATTAACCTTCAAAAGGCATACAACTTCACACAGAATAGGCAAGCTTTTGGTGAATTAATGAAGAAAAGATTAGCTATAGTCTGAATATCAGTCTGTATTTTAATTTTAAAATGTAGTAGTTCTAAGTATCTTTAAGATATTTAATAGGCTGTGTTATATACAGGAAGGCAAGCATTTGCTAATCTATATGTATCAACTTCCTTACCTATACATGCCTACAGCATGAAGGCATGCTGTAACCAAGAAATACAGCTGATAAAATTTCAAGGCATTGGATGTAGGCTTGTGCATAAATTCCGAAGTGAAAAAACTTTTATCTGGTCAGTATTATATTTCTTCACAATCAAGAATAATCAAACCATTCTTGTCTGGTAAAAAGATTTGGAATTTATAGAGTTATATTTTCACAGTTTTGGTGAATATGTTTTGACATCATTCTTTAGCTTGAGAAACAACTTTTCAAGGTTATTTTAGAATACTAAAATACTTAATTCTTTGATTATTTTCAATCTATCGTAAGATCATTAAGACATTTACTTGTAAATAAAAGAACATATATAACAAAGCCTGTGGAGTTATTACAATGAGGAAGCGCCCTTGTTCTGCAAACATTAGAGAACTGAATTTAAAACACAAGCACACCAAGATTTTTTTTTTAAAAAAAAGCAAGATATTTCTTCATATGCCTGGGTCTTATGCATTGTGGGGAAGAAATGGGAGAGTTGCAAAAGCTCACGGTCGAGCCAGCCTAATAGAAAAACTGAGCTAGTGGTTTAGCAAGAGATTTTTGTCTCAAAGCAACAGGTAGAGCACGGCAGAGGAAGACACCTGACATTTTGCAGGTGAATTTACCTGCACACCCATATGTATGTACCATGCATGCATAAAGTAAATGTATAACACTGATACACAAAATAACCTATATCACAGCACAAAGTTATGTGTAGAAAATGTATAGCATTGTTTTCCAAGCAGCATGAAAGAAAACGAAAGAATCCACTACAATTGCAATACACAGACAATTGCAAAACATATTCTGAATATATACAAAGAGAAGTAAATGAAGAATGTGAACTTTATAAGGTTTAAATATAGTTGTCCCAGACACTTGAAGTTTCATGGAAGTCGAGTGTAAAAGCAATATTTGAAATACATCTAAATAATAGTTTCTTAAAACTTGATAAGCTGAGCTTTGAATTCCAACACTGTTTTTAATTGACTCCCCCAAATCATCTCCCATGTCATTCTGCCTTGGAGGATATCCCACGGCGTTCTAACATGCTTATTACAGGCTTGCACTTAGAGAGTCCTAAAATGCTTTAGAACTTGTCATTATGTAGTCTGTCAATATGAAGATTCAGCTCAAAGATATTGTACAGTACTTCAAAATTATTTTCTTCTCAATTGGTGGTTTTCAATCTGTAAGTTGCCACTCCTCTGAGGGCTGAGAGACCCTTTCACCGGGGTTTGCTAAGAACATTGGAAAACACCAGATATTTACAATACAATTCATAACAGTAGAAAAATATAGTTATGTTGTAGCAGTAAAAGTAATTTTATAGTTGGGGGTCACCACACATAAGGCAGATATTAAAGGGTTATAGTATTAGGAAGGTTAAGAACCACTATTGTAAGCAGTTGTGAAGAGATGGATCAACAATCAAAGTGTGTGCTCCTCAGTGAGGAGACTCAGAGTTCAGATCCAAGAACCAACACTGGTAGGCTTACTAATGCCCACAGCTCTTGTCCCAAGAAACCCAACACCCTCTTCTGCCTCTGGATGGGCTGCCACATGTGGGCATATATAAAAATGTACATAAATTAAATTAAATAAACATTTTTAAAAGTAGTTGTAAGACATATTCCATTTCATGTAGTAATTTTCCTTTAATGCATTCATTTATGCACATGGATAAGAAGCTCAGAAGTTTGCTATGGTGATGAGAATTTTTGAAACTTAAACAACATATTAAATTGGCTGCTCATTTTCTGTTAGTTTGTGGTAAACTCGGAGGTGAAAAGAGGACATGATGAAAGAAGAATGAAGGATGAAAACCAGAGAAGTAAAGGGAGGGGGGAAGGAAAGGGAAGGAAAAATTGTCATATCATTATAATATGTACCATAGCACTATATGATAACAAATAATTTTGCCAGTATATATTCTCTAGTGTACATCATGCCAGATGGAGTGCGTGGTGGAGCCCAGATGGACACTGATTCTGATTGAGTACATGTGGACTATGATAGCTCGCTAAGTTATTGCTAGCTAGCTATTCATTCTCCTTTCTCACAGTTTCTCTGGGGTATTTATCCATTTCCAGATCTAGCAGTATGTATCTTTATGTTCATATCACATATGGTATGGATACAACTTCACACAGAATAGGCAAGCTTTTGGTGAATTAATGAAGAAAAGATTAGCTATAGTCTGAATATCAGTCTGTATTTTAATTTTAAAATGTAGTAGTTCTAAGTGTCTTTAAGATATTTAATAGGCTGTGTTATATACAGGAAGGCAAGCATTTGCTAATCTATATGTATCAACTTCCTTACCTATACATACAGATTAGTTCGTTTCTCTGCAACCACAAAGCATTGGGGGAAAAGTGTCACTGAATAAGAGAAGTGTGATGGGAGGAGAGGCCCTTGGTCCTATGAAGGCTCAATAGATGCCTCAGTGTAAGGGAATGCCAGGGTGGGAAGGGAAGAATAGGTGGGTGGGTGGGAAAACACTCTCATTGAAGCAGAGGGAAGGGGTGGGACAGGGAGTTTCCAGGGAGGACTGGGAAAGGGGAAAACATTTGAAATGCAAGTAAAGAAAATATCCAATAAAAAAGTAGTTTCTTGTCTTCTTTATGCAAAACACCTCCTTGAAGTCATCTCATAAGAAAATGATGCAAATGATGAGAGGGAGGAAAGAGCCAAAATAGATACCAGTCCTGTGGAAAGGACTTGGGTCATATTATGTTGGCATGAAATAATAAAGCTTTGTTCATAAAAACAACAGTCCCAGTGAGTGAACATTCTACTCTGCCTCTTGTGTGTAATAAAGATCAGAATATTATAGAAGCAAGGATAATGTTGGAACAACTGTAGACGACACTAATTCCCTATTCATGCATTTTCTTTCTTATTCTTCATGATATCTACAGCCACCGTTGCCATGGTAGAAAGAACATCATTTCCTGTTTAATTTTACTTTCCCCAAGAATTTTGTTTAGGAGATAAAGCCAATCACTGTCATGTTTTAACTCAGCTAAGAATAATGGCAATAGGTTAACACCTACATTCATCAAAGGACTTTGTATGCCATGGTGTGGACCTCATGAAGAACCATTTCTTCCTTTCTGGTGTATATGAAAAGTTATTTTATTATAATCATCAGATGTATTTAAAATCACATAGCCAAAATGGTGTAAAGTCTTCATTTAAAATCCACTCTGTTTGATTATCAAGTACCTTATTAAAATAAGTTTTTGGCAGTAATTTATCTGACAAAATTTTTACTTGATTATAACAAACAAAAAAAGTTTCTAAATTTATTAATTAATGCATGCTTTATATAAAATAATTTTTAAATGTCATTGTATCTGATTTACTACACATTTTTATTTTATGAAATGAAGCAAAATTTCCTAGCTCACTAGATGTGGATTGTATGGAAAGGGGAAAGGAATCAGAGACTTCTGTCCTTAATAGAGATTCACAATTTCAGGCTAATCTGTGGAAGGATAAAACAGCCATCATATGAGACAAAGATTGCTTTAGAGATTGGGCAAAACCCAAGTGTTTTGATTTCTGCAGGCTGTATTTGAGAGTACTATTACTCGGGAAATAAAAAGGTCACAGTGGAGGACGAATATACAAATCTGGAGCCACAACTGAATATAAATTGAAAACAAAAGACTGGATGAGGTCAGTAAAGACATGAGTGTTCATAGAAAAGACACTCTGAACATTGAGCAATGAAGAGTAAAGAAGCAATTGATGACACAGGGAGCACAAGAAGATGGCGCACGCCTTTAATCCCAGCACTTGGGTGGCAAAGGCAGGCAGATTTCTGAGTTCGAGGCCAGCCTGGTCTACAGAGTGAGTTCCAGGACAGCCAGGGCTACACAGAGAAACCCTGGATCGACAAACAAAACAAAACAAAACAAAACAAAACAAAACAAAACAAAACAAAACAAAACAAAACAAAACAAAAAGAAGAAGAAGATGGATGTGTACTTAAAATCCTGTCAGTCAAGTAGACCGTGGCAGTCAAATGAATTTCAAAGAGTCCTGTGAGAACAAATATGAGGAGGACTGAAAATTAGCAATAGACTATTAAAATACAGAATTTATTTTGGTGGAACAACACAGAAAAGCTGAAACTTATTGGTTCAAATATAAATGTGAATTGGGAGAACTAGAAGCAGTATTTACAAAGCCACTAATTTCGGTAATTATGAGCACGTGATGGGCCTGTATAATATGAGCACATGTGTCTGTGTGCAGCTGCATGTGCCCATGTGTGTGCGTGCTGAGAAGAAAGGTTTGATAGCACATGTCCATTTCAATCGCTACACAGTATGTACTGAGGCAACGTAACACACTAAAGCGCGGAACTTGTCAGTTTGGCTCCATTAGCTATTCAGCTTGCTCTGGGGATCCCTGTATGCTCCTCGAGCACTGGGATGCAGGAAGCTACTTTGCCTGCCCAGAATAAACGTGGGTTCTAGGGATCCAAACACAGTTCTGCACATTTCCAGAACAAGGGCTTTATTTCCTGCACTATTTTCCTGGGCACATAAAATCGCTCTGCAGCATGAGTTCTCAAAAAGAAACCGGTAAGTGAAGGATTTGCTAACAATGAAAAGAGAGAAAGGCACAACACATTCGCATGGAAGGGGAAACCTCTAAGGGTGAAAATGATGCTAGAGCATGCAAAGAACCGAAGGTATAGAGTATGATCACTGAGCAGAGACGGGGAGAATCTGCAACACAAGAGACTAGCTTTCGGGAGGAGCTAAGACTCCCTTGGGAAATAGATGATAAAGATGGGCTTGGAGCTCAAAAGCCACCGTTAGGAGTTGTGGTGGTAGAAGTTTGTATACATTCTCAGGAACTTGGAAGCAAGGATATCAGCTATATAAGACTGAGAGAAAAGGTTTTTCATTCTCAGAGCTTAAAATACTCACAAACAGGCTTCAGCATTATTTTAGGTCCATATCACTGTATTATAAAAAAATATTGTCTTTGTAATGATAGGAACATTGAGAAACATGGACCTGGTATACTTATCTCGAAACCTTGTTGTTTGCTTTATAAAGATCTATATTTGTTTTTTCCCAGTCAGATTTTGTCTCTTAGTCTGATCATCACTATCGTCCCGGTCATGTTATCATTTTCATGTCATTAATGAAACTTGATAAGTATATTCTATGCCAATAATTAAAGAAGAAATACGTGAAGTGCAGCTTAGGAAGGAATAACCTCTAACACATCTTCAATGTACCTGCTAATGCAAAATTATGTAAAAAGGTATCAGATCGTAACCTCTGCCTGTAAATATAGACAAATGAAAGACAGCAATCAAGTCTCCGTTGTTCAGCTTTCTTAATAAGAGGTTATGAGACACAAAATTAAGGATCTGCTATGATATCAAAAATTATATGGCTACATAATATATTCAATTTATCTTCCTTGTACTTGACATTCACAACACGTAAATAAATGGAGGAAACAAATATTAACATTTCATAACTCATGTAGAAAGTCTTATTGCAAATGATCCCCTCTAATATCTCCAGAGTACACAATCAGGAATGTAATTATCGTGCCCTGAAAAGCGTTATCTACACTATATGTCCTATTCACACAAATAAATATTAATTTGATTGAACTGATTAGGTGCAAAGAATTGGACGTTTCCTTCAACTCTGATTGTACCACTATTACGGAGTGAACCGACTTCTGATTGAACAAACTCCTAAGAGCACTGGCCATTATGCCAAACAGTCTCAAGACTCTATTCCTTTCTTTTCATTTTCTGAATGAATAAAACATTGACTTAGCATCCCTGAGCCCACGTTTTCTCCCCTTGAGAGTGGTTTAAAATAAGTTCTAACTCACCTGGACGCTCTGAAAACTGAGATGAGGCATGCATTCCTAATTACATCATGTTGGATATATGCATTTTAAAATGACATCTAAATCACTCACTGTTTTAAGGTTTCCTTTGCTGTGAAGGGACACCATGTCCAAGGCAACTCTTATAAAGGACAGCATTTAATTGGGGCTGGCTTACAGCTTCAGACATTTAGTCCATTATCATCATGACCGGAAGCATGGTAGCATCAAGGCAGACATACTGGAGACTGAGCTTAGAGATTTACATCTTAATCCAACTTCAGCTAGGAGAAATTGTCTCCTGCAGGCATCCAGGAGGGTCTCTCTTCAGCATTTGGTGGAGCTTGCACATAGGAGGAGGCCTCAAAACCCCACCCACAGTGACACACTTGCTCCAATAAGGCTTCACCTCCTCTAATAAGGCCATACACCCTAATAGTGTCACTTCCCATGAACCAAGCATATTCAAACCACCACACCCACTAAGATCCAGTTTCAGTGTCTTTTTTTTTTTAATGCTTCAGCAGGCCAAAATTAGGAATCCTTATCATCTCCAAACTACTGTGTGTTAGCTGCAACACTCTTTAAGATGTTCAATAGACTGTTCATAACTAGTCCCTATGCCTATCTCTCAACGGAGACCTTGGGAAACTTGGCCAGGCTCTCTTGTTTCTGATTTTGCTCAACAGTGTAGGTTAGAACATGTGTGGCCCTGCAAACCAAATCATTCTATTTTACTGCTTTCTATTCTCTGATAATTTGCTGTAATAGTTTGGCTAGCACCCAACTTCCTCTTCATGGCAATTTATATTACTTTGGCTTGGGCCTCTATAGGGCAAGAACCAAGCTCAACCACGTACACACCCCAGGCCTAGCTCCAGGCATGCTGCTTTGCTGGTAAACTCCCCAGAACCTTGCCCACCAACTCCATCCGTAGATTCCTAAGTCAACCTCTTCTCACACATCTCCAGCTTGGTTCTTGCTGCTGAGTTGTCCTAAAACCTAATCTGTCCACACAGTCTCAGTACTCAGTCCTAGCTCCAGACACACAGCATGTGCTGTGGTTTACCTGAAGAATACACCCAGTACAAAACCGACCAAGCATTCTCTACATACCAGGTCACATTCTTGCTGTTCAGATCCTCTACTGGCCCATGCTGAGGGATGTTACAATCTCATATCAGACTAACAACCCATTAAAATCTACATACCAGTGTAACATCACAAAACCACAAACAATATTAAGAGTGAAGGCATTATGTTGTATCCAAACTTACTAGCCCTCTAGAAATTTTCTTTGATAAGTATTAGTTAAATGAACCCCATGATACAGAAGTTAAAAGAGCAATAATTCAAGGGTGGTAAGAAGACATGAAAAGAAACATCAGTGAACTTGGAGAGGATGAAAACAACTCCTGGGTCATGTCTGGGAAAGCACAAACCATTGATGAATAAACTGATAGAGGCGATACATAATCTGAAACTTGAATTCAGTTAATAAACAGAAATACTGAAGCATACTCAGGCTGAAAAGAAGACACATGAAGGGAAAATAAAAACATAAAACTACAATTAAATATAAGATAGAACATCAGAGCTTGAAGACAACGTGGAAGAACAATATCTCTCAAGCACAAAGTATGAAGAGATTTTAAAGCACACAAATGAGTATGGATAAACATTAATTATAAGGCATAGAAAGAGAAAAAAATCTTAGCTCAGTGTCATAGACCTGACCGTTAACAGGTTCACAGAATAGAACTTCCTGCAAGGTAAAGAAAGACATGCCCATGAAGGTACACGAAGCATACTGAGCACTAAAGGAACAGAGTCAGTAAAGAAGCACCCTCCTCATAGTATAGCTAAAATGTTAAATGTAACACACAAAGAAAGGCAATGAGAGTCCTTTCAAAGAATTACTCTACCTCTCATACTGAGGGTACATGATGACGAGGGATGTAATAGTAAGAGAAAGTTAACAAGCCAACGGGCAAATGAAGCAAAGAGTGGCTTAGCTATGCTCAGAACCCTGAAAGGGATGAGGCATAGATGGACTGCGATAACACTTGAAAGAGAGATTTGAATGTGAGGAAAATAAGAACCAATAATAAGTCCAAGAGGTTTCCTAACCACAGGACAGGACAAAGCTGCCCTAAAAACAGAAGTCGTTCATGAGTGTGTCAGCTTCAGATGAAATCTAGGAGGTCCCCTTTTGCAATTAGCAATTTTAAGATACCAATTAAATGTAATTAAATGTTACTAAGTGTATTTGAGTAGAGTCCTCACAGGAGACGGTCATTGTAGATGCCTCAGCCTTTTGGTGTAATGAATAAGAGTGATCCAATAACAGACCCTATAGCACCATGTTATAAAGAGAGTCCAGAGAAACAAAGAGCTGACAGGAAAGGATGCTAAAAGGATAAGTTGATTAGCATCATAGCAGCTCCAAATGTTTAAGCCAAGAACCTGTCACACCCTGGTTCCCGAAATCCCAAAGTTGACACGTCCAGGACCCTACCTGGACACAGTTCTTCCCACGCTGACTTGACTGTTGAATCATGCAGACCAAGAACGTTAGTTTTGCCAGTCTTTCAGATCAGTCAGTTCAACTTTCACAAAGTTTCTACTTTGAATGAGCTAACAGAACAATAATCAAATAAGGAAATCATGCACTTTCAATTCCATCTATGTCTCGGTAATATACCTTACTGACTCTGGAAGAGCCAGAAAGTCAGTTTGCAGTTCCTAGAGGACAGTGGTGACAATATCCCAAGAGAGATAGAAAGCATATGAAAGTGAAGTGTGTTATTTTAAGCAGAGGTAATACAAACAGTAAGCTGTCAAAAGCAAGTTCTCCCTGACACTCTAAGGCATCCTGACACTCCCAGAGCGTACAGAAAGCCTACAGTTCGGCTTTTGCAAGATGAGGCTTGGCTTAAACAAAAATCGGGGGAAAAAAACATGGAATTTTAAGTAATTGGGGAAAGTTTATATTACACAAAAAGGAAAATGAACATACTATGAGATGAGCTGCAAATAACACTTTAACACACTGAAGTATAAACTCTTTACAAACTATGGATTTTCAGCATAAAACCCTAATTCTATGGCTATCACCACATAGTAAAAAAACTTGGGTCTCTGAATTTATTGTCTCATTTTTTCTTTTATTATGATTACACAGTTTTCACATCCATTTTCTCCTTCCAAATCCTCCCATATATCTCTCCTTGCTTTCTTTTCAACTTTACAGCCTCTTATTTTTTAAAGATTATTACATACATATGTGTACATGGATAGCCACATGTATTTCTAAATGTAACCTGCTCAGTCTGAATAATGCTAGAGGAATGTCTCTGTTCAGAGTCAACTATTTGTTACTGTTTAACCAAGTGGTAGGGTCTTGCCTGGAGAAGATGTATCTCCCATGCCGAGCATTTTTTAGTTACCTGTAGTTCTTTGTAGAGGTTTGAGGCCCAGTGGTCCTTGCCCCCGTCCACTTTGGCATGTAGATTAGTGCCTAGTTCAGCTCATGCTTAGACATTTGTTTTAGTGAGACGATTTAGGTGTGGCTTGTAATGATGCCAGGACACAAAGTCTCACAGTAAACTCCCTGATCCCTTGCCTCTTATAATCTTTTACCCTCTTTTCTGTAATGTCCCCTGAGCCTTAAGTGCAGGAGTGCTTTATAGATGTATTAATTGGGACTGGGCTCCACAACTCCACATTTTGATTGGCTCTTACTTTCTGTAATGTTGTCAATCTGTTGCAAAGGGGAATTTTCTTGAAGATGGATAAGGACTACATTTATCTATGGGCACAAGAACAAATGTTTGAATGTAATTGCAGATTATGTTGACCTAGGAAAGTGGTGGCTGTAGCTTGCCACCTACTACCTATGACTTCATGAACCCTGAGGAGCCAGCTAGGTTCCTAGTAACAGGCATGCTTCCTTCTTGTGTAGGTTTTAAGATCAGTTAGAGAACTATTGCTTACCACCACGATATGTATGTTTCTATGCTAACCTTAGAGTTACAATGCCATGCTGTTCATTGCTGTGGTCGAAAAGGTATTATAACTGGGTAGCACAGTTTGTCGATTCCCTCTATTTGAAGCACTTATATCGGTATAAATATTCTGGTATTTAATAAATAAAATCATATTCGTGTATGATATTTGGATATCATGAAAGTTAGTCCTTAGGGTGGCATCATTCAAGTCAGCGAACATTTATGATTTTTAAACTTAAATAAAGTGGGGGAAAGTTAAAGTACAGTCTAAACTGGACCATTTTGAATGAAAGAGTAAGCACACGGTGAAGTTTACCCATGCCAAAAAAAGTGGACTATGAGGTAAAGAGGATTTAAAAGAACTTAAAGGATTCTTTTCATTGAAAAAAGGAAAGCAAAATAATGACTATTATCATTCATAGCACTTATTGTAACAGTAGTTGCAACAACAAACAGATGGAATAATGAACCTATGATTTGTTCCCAGTATCTGCCTGTTTTAATCAAATGGGAGATTAGCTTTGCAAGCAGCAGGAAGTAGAAGTATAAACAGAAAAACAGTTATGTAGGGTCCCTTGAGAGAACTACTGCGGCTAATTCAAAGTAGAGAGAGTTTCAGTGGGCATTCGAAACAGAGAAAAACATAGAGATACTAAAAACGTATGGAACATATTTTAAATGTTGGACAAAAAGAAGTAAGGGTCGTGAGAAATACAAACCCTGGTTAATGAATGCTCATTAAGATAATGGGTATCTTAGGCATTTTGAGTGATCCAGACAGATATATCTTGACCTCATCCATCTATTACGTAGAATCAGGTCAGTATATGTAATTAATTAGATTAAAGCATGTATTAGCAGTTTATAAACATAAGACAGCCAAATGGTGTGCTGAGGTTATCTGATGAATATGTCTTACAATGGAAGGTTACATCCTGTTTTCAGGATGCATTTAATACAGCCAAAGTGGTGTCCTCTAGGTGCCTGTGCATCAGTGTCATAAATGTGTGGTCTCTAAATGAGTCATTGACATCTGCTTACTCAAGGTCAATGACAAACTCATTTCTGAAATTAGTAGAATGAACTTAGTCTTTGCTCCTCTTGAGTCCCTGTAAACAGGAAAGTCTTGTCTGCTCATGGTTGTAACATCAATCCTTCGGGAAATTCCTCACAGAGAAAAACAAATGAATACAATATTTACTGAATAACTGAACTGCTTAGTAGACACAAGCCAGAACGTCAACTCTGGGAGTTTTCTGAAATGTCACTTTAAACAAGCCATTAGCATGGCTGAATTACAGGCTTGCCTAGAAAGGGGGCCTAAAATATATATTTACTCTCTAAGGAAAAGCATTAGCTGTCCCCCGATTATAGATATCACGGTGTAGTTTCAGTGAAAATAGAAACAATAAATATGGTAATCAGAAGTAACTGTGGGTTAAGGAATTGATTTCTTTTTATTTGAGCTGAACATGTTCAACCACAATAGACATGCCAAAGTGGACAGGGGAAAGAGCAGGAGGCCTCATCATAAACGAATAATTGGCCTTTCTAAAATTTTACCCACACAATAAGCAGCAGTACTTAGAGAAGCATGAGAACCGTAAATGCAACGAGGCAGCATTAGAGTTCTCTGTTCAGACTAAAGTAAGACAAAACATGGAAGGGCATGAAAAGTATAAACAAAGAGACACGAACACTCAATACTGGAATCTCGCTCCGCCTCCACAGTGGGCATGTGTACATGTGTCTGTGACCGACAATCAAAAGACAGCAAGGGTGTCATGTCAGGAACAGCAATTACATGAATTAAGATGGGGTCTCTCATTGCTTTTGACCTCGCCATTTAGGCTAGATTGGCTGGTGAATAAATCCAAGAGATATTTCTCTCTCTATCAACCTAACATTGAGATTAAAACACACTATCAGTCTTGGCACTGGTGTGTGCCTCTGTGTGTGTGTGTGTGTGTATGTTTGTACTGAGTGTATATATATGTATGATGTATTTGTGTGTCTGTGTGTATGTATGTGTGTCTGTGTGTGTGCCTGTATGTGTGTTGAGTACTAGTGCATGTATGTGAAAGTCTAAGTCCTTGGGTACCAGCCCTTACTTTCTCCTTGGTTTGTGACAGGGTCTTGTTATTCACTGCTAAATAATAGCTGGAGTGTGAACTTTTGGTAATCCTCCTGTCTCAGTCCACTGCAGGAGAACCATGAAACTGTTGACACTTGTAGTTCTGAATGCAGTTCTTCTGTGGCCTCCAAGGATATGAATTCAAGTAGTCAAGATTGCATGGCAGATGTTTTATCAGCTGGCCCATCCCTTAAACCTCACTCTTGTCATTTTGTACATAGATTCTGAGATCAGACTCAGGCTCTCACACTTGCAAGACATGGTCTTTACGAACTAAACTGTTCCATCAGCCCTTTGATTTTTATTTTTTATTTATTTACTTTTTTTACTTACAACTTTAAATTTTTGAAAAAAAATAACATTGGATGAATAGGTTGGTGCCTGGTTTTCAAAATATGGCAAAGGAACTCATTCTTTTTATTTTATTTTATTTTATTTATTTATTTTTGGTTTTTTGAGACAGGGTTTCTCTGTGTAACCCTGGCTGTCCTGGAACTCACACTGTAGACCAGGCTGGCCTCGAACTCAGAAATTCGACTGCCTATGCCTCCCAAGTGCCAGGATTAAAGGAGTGTGCCACCACGCCCAGCTTAAACCCTCTCATTCTTAATAGCTCAGTTTACCATGGCAACAGTTCATCAGTTGGGTGAGACTGCATCGTTGTGATTGTCATCAGTGTGCAAATATTCACAAAATAATTGCTATTTTTTATGGTAAAACATCAAACCATAATGGGATGTTATGCCTAGGTCATTCTGTTGATAATTTGGTAAAATTTATATTAGAATTATTTGTGTATCTATCTCTCTCAAATCAGTATCAGTATTATTAAAGAAAATCAGTAATGACTTGTGGACGAATCTCTTTAGCTTCTATACCTCTAAATTGAGACTACAAGCCTTATGGTAATGAAAATCCTTACTCTAACTATATCTTTTATACTTAACTGGAGTTAAGCATAAAAATAGTGTGTATGGATCAGCAAATAATGAGTTCAAATTTGCTGTGTTCTTGGGAAGAACCATAGACACAGGGGTAGGTCATATAATGGAGTCACGTTCATTAGTTCGAGAGCAGTCTGAACCTGAAAACTTAAACAGACTTCAGCGAAAAGAACTTAAAGCACTTGAATATTTTTTAATTAGAACTCTCGTGTGTTAGCTAAGGATACTGGTTTTTAAAAAGCAGAACGCCTATTTTGAATAGAGAAGTGTTAACCGCATCATTTTCCACCCAGATGTGATGAATATAAGACTGTGATATTTGGGTTTAAAAAGGGCAAATGTGACTCACTCCATTTATGTCCTCTGAAGAAGAGCAGCAACGTGGATGTTTCTCAAAAATCTGTAAAACCTGATCACAAAGATATTGCTTTTATCACTATGTCTTATTTGTTGGGTATTATATCAAGAGCTATGATCAGGGAAGCGCTGTCATGTTGTTTTTGTGCTGAATGGTTTCAGCTATCTGTCTTTCACTTGCTAAGGGAAATTATTCAGTGCAAAACGGTGAACAGGAAGCTCCAGGTGCAGTGCAAAGGCAGGTGGCTGGAAGAAGGATATTCACGTCTACAAGCTCGAAATGTCAAAACACATGATCCTCGCATCAACTGACGGCAATATATAGCCTTTTATATATACAGCCCAGGTGTTTTCTTTACATTACACCTGGGCCAATGTACAAACCTAGGAAAGCAGACAGTGGCTACGTGCATGTTAATTTCTGTTAGCATTATTCCTGAAGGATTATTTTCTTATGCTCTGTGCCAGGCCAATATTATATTCTGTGGACTGCTTTAGCAACTACCCTAAGATAATAGTGTACAGAAATGATGGGTGCCATTGACACAATTTGTCAATGACACAATGATGATTAATACTATAGAAATCAGTCTTCATCTTTTATTTTTACAACACAGAGAATTTAGAGGATGATATATTGTTTTATTGGCTGTTAGTCTTTTTCAGAATTCTTGTAGCAAAGGTAATTTCTGCAAAGGCGTAGGTAATATAAATAAAAGTATTTCCACATTCTAAAACTGGTTACTAATGACAAGCAGAGGCTAAATTCTAATATTATTTTAAATCATAAAATAGCTTAACTTGTCAAATATGAACTATTGAACACATTTCATCCAGAATGTTATTAATTTAGTATAGTGTTTTTATGCTTAATATAGTGTTTTTATACTTTATAGAAAGTATAGCATTTTATGCTGGTATTTCTCACATTAATTACTCAAGTTTTACTCTCTCTAGAGACACTCAATTTCTCTCTCTATAGTCTTTAAAAGAGCTAGCCTAAGCCAGAAGGGAACTTCACTCAAAAGTATGTTTCAATGAAAATTTATCAACGTATGAAAAACACATTTCCACCACAGAAATAAAACAAAATTGATTTACTTCAAGCTACATATTATTTGTGGTGTATTTACACAAGTACAATGTTTATAAGGATTTGGATATATGATTGTATTAACCATGATGACCACAAACAGCAGGAACTCCCAGGCTATCTGAGATGTGTCTTTTCTGCTTATGAGAATTGTATAAAATCTACAGGGAGGAATAGGCCAGTAGATGATCTGGACTCCAATCTATCAATTCGGGGAACTCTTTTCCAAAGCCAGGCAAGTATGTCTAATTTGCATGTGCATGTCCCAGGTATTTGGAAAGGGATATGAATAAGGAGCGTAAAACCTTTATATAACTAACCTGACACAGGAAAATGGAACTCAAAAACATTATGCGCAACTTCAGACACAATGTTCTGGATCATTTAGCGTTTAACTATTCCTGGATGGAAGCCCAGGTACATGTAGAAATTCAGTGTGTCAGTAATAAACAACAACTAAAAACAAACAAATGCAACAACAACATCAACAAATAAAAAAAAAAAACCCTGAAATCTATGACTCAAAATTAAAGAAATAAAATTATAAATATAGAAGTGGCATGATAAAAGATAGACAACATATACACATACAGACATACACAAATACACACACACACACAAGAAAGAAAGAGGGAAAGGCATGAAATTGAATGAAATAGGAGTCCTTTGGAAGTTAAACAAGATCAGTAGATGTGAAAGAGAGAAAAGAAAGATTAAGGGGGAGCCAGTACTCTCAAAATACACTATAAACATGAGTTTGCATAATGAAACATGTTGTTATATGTATTAATATATGCTAATAAGACTAAAGAATTTTTAAAAACAAAGAGTGAAGATTTCACTCAGTACCAACTGAGAGGAAGTGTTCCTACATTTCATGAAAAGAGAAAGCCCAACACAGACCAGCTTGTTCATGCTTGGAGCACGGTAGCTGAGCATGTGTCTGTAGAACCCTGTAGCAGGAATAAGCAAATGATCAGCCAGGAGCCTCTTGTTTCTTGATTGTGCATTGGAGCAGAACGCAAGATGCAGACTCGAGTTTCTTTACCTCATGATCTGGTCATCATTTTCTTGTTACCTGCACTCAGGCCCTGCTCCTTTTGTTTCCTCTCCCTTCTACTTTGCTTTTCTATTAGGTAATGGGGATGCCTTCTGTTAATCTCAAACTTCTGATGGTTTAGTAATCATCAGTGTAAAGTTTTTCAGTGGCACATGCAGGCACACAAACATACAATAAAATGCAAACATACCATAATATATGTAATTACCTAACTTGAAGTATGACAGCATGAGTTGGCTTGCTGCTTCTTTGCTACTTTGTATAATGTCTAGTTTCCTTAACACTCAAATTTCAAAGCCATGGATTAAAGGCTGTTACCCCTTGTAACAAT
>NW_028227264.1:106117224-106174724 GCF_978045245.1 Mus caroli | reverse complement strand
GTAAATATATTCAATAACTCATAAAAACTTCCTAACAACTGAGGGACCGGACTTTTTAAAATTGTGAAGAAAGCAGGGAGACTTAAGTGTAACAAAGATGAGATCCTATCAACAGTAAACTTACCTTTCAGAACCCAGCAAGTTAGGGCACTCCTTCCAGAAGGGAAGGCCACATTGCTTCCAGTTTTGCACATTCTTTGGATGTGACTAGTAGAACCTAACTCATTATATCCAGTAATAAATGAATATCGCTGCTACTGAGGAGTCATTGGGGGAAAAAATCCTGCAGTAGGCAAAATAAGGAGCCTTCAAAGGGAGTTCACATTTTAACCTCTGGTACTTGTAAATATTTTACTTACTTTACATGGCAAAAGAAGTTGGAGGTGTGAATAAGTTAAGGGTCTCAGATTTCATATATATATATATATGTATATATTATACATATATACATACACACACATATATACACACACACATATATATGCACATATATATATATTTATATATATATGCACATATGTGTGTGTGTGCATATATATATAAAAAACTGGAGTTTCAGTGGCCTCCCTTTGCCATGACTCTTGTCAGAGGAAGACAGGAGGGCGAGTTGCTAGACCAGTTCTAACAATGGCACCAGCAGGGATGAATACAGGAAAGTGTAGGCTTTAGGAGCTGTAGTAAGTGAGGCAACCCCTTCTGAAGAGCTTTATAATGTTATAATTTTTACAGCGTAAGGCTACTGTCAGGGTTCTGCCAGGCAGAAGAATAGAAGATAAAGCTGTAGGGCTTTCAGCTACTACACTGGATCTATAGTAAATTGTTGTGCTTGTAGAAGGGAGTAAATCCAATTGCCCACTACAAATACTTCAGTGATTATTTGCTTTCCATTCCAGACAAGAGCGAATGAATGCATCAGCCATGCCTGGTCAAGAGTGCAACTGCTCCCGACTGCAATGGCTGTGTGGCTTCAGAGGCCACAAAAGGTTGTGGTTCACTCTGACATGCACATGTTGAATACCTCTTCAAAGACGGGTAAGGTTTTCCAGTGTTGAGAAACCTGAGCAGAAAACAACATCTGGCCACTATCACACTTTCCTTTAGACCCATTTCCAGCCAGCGTTTGAGTCACTACCTTACCTTGGAAAGTTCAAAAGAAAATTATGAAACTTCAAAAGGTAAGACTTCTGAGTCAGCCAGGAAGATAAAAGCAAATTCCTCAAGGTACAACTGTTTGTGTGCACATCGTAAAAAAGAAGGATGCTGTTTTACATAGTTGAACAATGCTTTATTTTAAAAATCAGTTTTCTCAGTTCTGTCACAGTTTTGTGAGAATATTTCTGTGACAAAGTGGTTGACATTTTAAAACCCATTTCCTATGACTAGGAAATAGGATGTATGCATTATGTTATACTAAGATATATTTCCAAATAATATACTGAATACACATCATGAATTATGTAATTAAAATGACCAGTGTTTTCGGGTAAAAAAGTATTATCTTAACAGGATCATACACTATCAATAAATTTCCTTTACATGAATGGCTATGATGACGATTCTTTCTGGTTTAGTCCTCTGCTTACTGAATCCAGTGGTTTGCCAGTGAGATAAAAAATACCTCCTAGGATTATACAAAGATAATGATTGCTAAAAAAGCATACTTTGGAAAAAGGAAAAATTCAAAAGACTTTTCCTTGTACTAAGGTGACTTTTGCCTGCTTTGGGACCTTTCTCTTCCTACAGGGTTGACTCTTCAAGCCTTGATAGGAGGGCATATGAATAGGCATATTGGAAATTGTTATGCCATGTTTGGTTGATATCTCTAGGAGCTCTGCTCTTTTCAAGGGAACTGGGGTGCAGTAGATCTGGGAAAGGGGGGAGGTCTGGAAGGAGATGAGGGAGGAGAAACTGTGGTCTGGATATAATATGCCAGAGAAGAATCATTTTAAAATAAATGCTTTCAAGGTGACTGGTAGATATAACACTTATAAACGACAGGTTAAAACTGAAGATTTCATCTCAACTAACTTGTAACACGTATTCATTATTCACACTTTATAACAGGTGCAGAATGCTTAATTAGCATAAACCTGTACCCAAGATCAATGTTTCCATTCCCAACAAACATAGTTTCAAATGTTCACCTTGACTTCTTATTGCTACAACTTATTTTAGTACTATATCCACACACTTGTCATTCCATGTGAAAATGGTACTTCCTAGATACCTCAGAAGTTGGTAACCTAATTTCCTGGTATGAAGTAATGTCATCAGAGATTAAAAACCAGGAGGGTGATAATTTCTTAATACATGTCCATTATTGATAGTAACAATGACTAGTCAAATACAAGTTAGGTGTGTATTTAGCATAACATGCACATGTCCATGAGATACACACTGTCATTAGTATTGCATGTGTTTCAATAGTTGAGTGGATAAACTGCACCTTACAAATTTCATGTAGAAATACAACTCTTCAATGTACTCATTAACAGAAACAGTAAAGGTAAAATATTGGCTTGTGTTTTCAAATTCAAGTAATTTAGATAATGTAAAATAGTGGCTTTGTTGCATTACCAGGTCATATCATTAATTTTTTTTTGTAAGCAGTATTCTAACATCATTTCAAAATATACAACAGATTGTACATATATATGTGTGCTTATGCAAGCTTGTATGTGAAGGTTTCAATGAGAATAAGCCACAGACTCATATATTTGAATGGTTGATTTGTCCCCAGTTGTTAGAGCTGTTTGGGCAGGATGAGGAAGTATAACCTTGCTAGAGAAGGTATGTCATTGGGGTTGTGCTTTGAAGGTTCAAATGCTCAAGGTGCAGTTTGGTTATCCACCCCCTACTTAAAGATAATAATATAAGATCTCAGCTGCTCTGTCAGCACTGTCCTAGTTAGAGTTTTACTGCCATGAACAGAAACCATGACCAAGGCAACTCTTATAAGGACAACATTTAACCCGGGCTGACTTACAGGTTCAGAGGTTTAATCCATTATCTTCAAGGTGGGGAGCATGGCAGTATCCAGGCACACATGGGGCTGGAGTTGCTGAGAGTTCTACATCTTGTTCTGAAGGCAGCTAGGAAAAGACTGGCATCTAGGGAGCTAGAATGAGGGTTTTAAAGTCCATGTCCACAGTGACACACCTACTCTAACAATGCTACACCTCCTAGAAGTGCCACTTCCTGGGCCAAGCATAAACAAATAATCATTTTCCACTCCCTGACCCCCAAAGGTTTGTTCAAACACATGACTCCATGGGGACCATACCTAGCCATGACATAATAAAAGAAAACAAAAATACATTTAGCCCAACATCCAAAGTCCCCTTTGTCTATAGCAGTCTCAACCATGGCAACAGTCCAAAGCTCAAAGTCTCTTCTGAGATTCATTCAATCATTTACCTGTAATCTCAAAACAAGACAGGAAATCAGTTGCACAAACTCCAAACTCTGCACCTCCATGTGTGATGTCAAAACAATCTTCAGATCTCCAGCTCCTTTTTCATCTTTGTTGATGGCAACAAACTTCTTTCTCCTGGGCTGGTTCCCCTCCCTGTTAGCAGCTTTCCACAGTAGATATCCCATGGCTCCAACATCTTGACCATCTTTGGGTCTCCAACTCCAATGCTACAGCTTCTTGTCCCCATATCTGGCATCCACACATGGCCTTCTGGGCCCCTTCAAAGGGCTTGGGTCACATCTCCAAATCTCCCCTCTGTAGAGCTCTAGGCTCTGGTTGAGTCCACTCCACTGTTGCCAGTATTCTTGGTGATCTTCCCAAGGTACTGGCATCTGCAATACACTGGTGTCTGCTGCAACTTGCCATCACCAATATCCTCTCATAGGCTCTCTTCATGGTGCCAAACTTAACTTCTTTGAATGATCCCTTCAGTCCTTGGCCATCATCTACAACTGAGGCTCCACCTTCATAGATGGCCTTCTCTGACCTCTACAGTGCCAAACCTCAGCTCTTCTCCATGACCACTCCATGCTTTCAAAGCCAGTACCATCTGGGTGATTCTTACATTACCATGACCAGCTGCAGCATGTGGTACATAACCTTGACTATCTCAGGAATACAGGTCTGTGCTCTCAGAAAACACTTCCCAGAAGATTTCACCTCAGTGATGCTGGTCTCTTCTCTCTCACTAAAATTCCCTAGCTCCAGTTAACCAGCATCTATTGTCCCAATAGTCCCTTTTCTTCACTATAAAGCCAGAACCATATGGCTGAAAGTGCAGAGTTATGCTACTTGCTAGGGTTGGAACATGCTCCCCCAACCCCCACCCCCCACCCGCTGCACCTTGTTCTATTACATCCTTTGCTACCTAAGAAGACTGGACATTCTGGAACTTGCTCTGTAAACCAAAGATCATAATGCTTCTGTAACCAGAGTTCTGGGATGAAAGGCGTGTGTGTGTGTGTGTGTGTGTGTGTGTGTGTGTGTGTGTGTGTGTGTGTTATCACCATGCATGGACCTAAGCCTTTCTTTACCTGGAACTTGCTCTGTTCCAGAATCGCCTTGAAGGCATAGGTCTGCTTGCTTGCCTCTGTCTCCTGAGATTAAAAGTATGCACCATCATGACTGAGTCTAAGCTTTTCATGCCTACCGTGCCTCAAGGTCTGGATCAAAAGTCTGTGTTTTTTATTTCTGAGCTTTATTTCATTCCAGATTAAAAGTCCAAGTGAGAATAATAATCAAGTAATACGAATGCCTAATGTGATATAACTATTTCTTGTTCATTGGCAAATGCATAAACAGTAAGCTTAGCTGGGTGGGATCTTGTCTTGAGAAAACCACTCCTTTAATCTGTTATCTCTAGAACATGGGATTCTGCTCCATGCTGGTGCCCCTGTAATATTTGAACCATACATTTTGTATTTTTTTACTTCCTCAGCTTGCTTCTTTTCATTAAAATGTTCTTCATAAGATGTGAATTTTAGTAACCACACCACAGACTTTTTACCGGGCTGCTTTAAGATATCCTTTTTCAAAGCAATTGATCTAAATCTCTTCACCCTAGCCTCAGGTAGACTCTTCAGACAAGAACATGAAGCAGGTGCATTCTTCAACACAGTATCATAAAAATGGCCTCTCTGCCACATATTAAAATTCTTCTCCTATGGAATCTCTAGAGACAGGCTTTTACAGTACAAATCACCCCCAGCAACAACGTCTTTCACGTTCCTAACAGAATAGCCCATTGAACCTCACTTAACATATTCTACTGCTTTCCAATTCTAAAGTCGCACAACATACATTCTTCCAAATAAAAGCATGGTTAGGCCTATCACAGAAATACCACAGTACCTGGTACTGATTTCTGTCTCAGTTAGGGTTTTACTGTAGTGAACAGACACCATGACCAAGACAACTCTTATAAGGACAACATTTACTAGGGCCTGGCTTACAGATGCAGAGGTTCAGTCCATTTTCATCAAGGCAGGAACATGGCAGTATCCAGGCGCATATGGGGTTGGAGGAGCTGAGAGTTCCTCTTCTTGTTTCCAACACAGGTAGGAGAAGACTGGCTTCCATGGAGCTAGAATGAGGGTTTTAAAGCCCATGCCCAAGGTGACACATTTTCTCCAACAAGACCACACCTCCCAATAATGACACTCCCTGGACCAAGCATAAACAAACCATCACAAACACCATGCCTGCTTATCTACTTCTAATGCTTCCTGTCATAAGAGTCATGAAGTAAAACTCCCTGGAGCTGTAGCCACAAAAAATTCTTTAGTCTATAACTTACCTTAACTACAATGTCTTATTTTAACAGTAGGAAGTTAACTGAGACAACGTACATAAAATATATCATAAATATATATATGTGTGTGTGTGTACATGTCAGGTGTAAGTTGTCTTAAAATGCAAAGTGGTCAGCAGAGATTAAGTCAATTTTTCCCCAAAAGAAAACACTATATTGAGCAGAAATTCTGTTATACTACTATTTCTCTCATTGTCTTCCAAATTATCTTTAGCATTTTATTATATTACCTAATAATAGGGTTATTATTATTATGTGAATTGCATTCACATAAGGATAAATACAGATATATGTAAGCTACAAATTCAATGCCTCACCATCTTTGAGCCAAGGAGCAGTAAGCAGGCTGTGTCCAAGGGATGCTGTATTTACCTGCAGAGAGATTCTTCTATGTCCTAGAGGTTTGTGTGCTCTGACTGCTGTAACTTTCTGTACAGAGCCATGGTGAACTGGTAAGCCTATGCCATAGATTCGGTGCTCTGAGTCTTCAGTAGACATGGACGCTGACTGAAACCTCAGATTAGTTTTTGCCTGATAGTGACACACAGAGATGACTTAGCATGAATCACTTCGTTATAATTGCTTGCTTTATTACATGTAATATTCATTCATACCTTTCTGGATATACTTTTATTATTGGTGAGGGAAAACAAGCTTTCAGCTTAAATTTTTTTATAAAATCACTTCTGATAAATGCTTATTATGGTATTTGTGAGCAAGCTGTTATTAATATTTTCTATTGAAAATAATTTTTCATACCATGGACACCGTTTTCCTTTTTTCATTATCTCCCCATGTCCCCCCACCTATACAGCTCACACCTTCTTTCTGTCTCTATTTAGAAAAAACAATAAAAATAATTTAATATATTCTTTTTTTAAAAGTTTATTTTATTTATATGAATACACTTTTGCTGTCTTCAGACACATCAGAAGAGGGCATCAGACTCCATTACAGATGGTTGTGGGCCACCATGTGGTTGCTGTGATTTGAACTTAGGACCTTTGGAAGAGCATCTCTTTGGAAGAGCCATCTCTCCAGGCTAATATATTCTTTAGTTTGGTTGTTTTTTTGACAATTATATTTTCTCACAATCTTCAGAATACAGCTTACCATCTTTCACTCCCTCCTAGACTATTCCCACTTCCCCACCTATCCAAATCCATACACTTTTTTCCTCTTGCCTTAGAATATGCATCTAAATAATAATAACAATGATTAATAATAAATAAAAACAAAGAATAGGATAAAACACAAATAGAAATACTGTATTCTTTAATTTTACTGCTGTTTTATCTTAATGTAGCTACAGGAAAAAGAAAATACTATCTCTGTTTAATACACTTGTAACATGCCTGTGATTTCTTATTATTATGCAGAAGATAAGAGAGTGGTTTCTACATCGATTACTGGCTATTAGGAAAATATATTCATTAACAGAATTTATAGTCAGGTGGTGTGCAGTGGGTTATGTGCTAGAGGTCTGGTAACTGCTTCTCATTTTTAGACGGACCCATTTTAGATTAGCAGTTTTGAAGGAGAAGAGAAACATAACAACTGCGAGTCAGCTTAGCCAAAATATTCTGGAAATTGCCTGGAGATATAGATGAGAGAACTATGCTACGGTTTTGATTAGCTTATACAAATAGAGAACCAATGGTGCAAAGAACAGACCATAACAGAGAGAAAGCAATTTGCATATAGGTCCTTAAAAGCTACAGAGGCTCTTTCTTGGCAGAGAAGGAGGCGTAAGGCAGGGATGGAGTATCCCTGAGATTTTTATAAACAGAGATAAATCTCAGCAAATGAAGGATTTAAGATTTACATGAATGAAAGGATGGAATTTTTAAACCTAAATATATGATGAAAATTTGAGAGAGAAACAAATTATAGTTCACAAAGGTGATGGCAAAAATAATTTTGTTTGTGTTTTGGGGGGAATTGGGGATATTGAATAATAGCGTGGATTTTTATATTCTCATAGGAGTGGAGAATATACATTTTTAAAGGAGAGATTGGAGGAGGTCAGTGGGTAAAGCACTTATAGCATATATGTGATGGCCTGGGCTTGGATCCCCAGACCCCCTGAGAATCCAGAGACAGCAGGATTCCTGGTACTCACTGGCTAAGCAGTCTACAAATATCTGTGAGCTCCGCGATCAATCAGATAATGTTTGAAAACCTTAGGTGGAGAATGACTGAGAAAGACACCCTCTTTCACACCCTCTCTCTGTCATCCATATACATGTTCATATGTGTTCCTGTAGCCTTACCCACTAGTGCACATACAGGTGCACACATGTCACATACACATAAAAGAGTCTAGGAGAAGCTTTGGCCTTTGACCATGTTTAGAGGGAAAAAAAATCTACTTATCACTGTCTCCTGTGTTAAGGTAGTGAATGAAGATCACATAATGATCTAGAACACAACAGATTTTTTCACATCAAGTATGGGTCAGAATAAATGAAGAGGCTTCACTTCAGAAATGTAACTTTCACAATGGCCTGTGCAGTTCTTACAGCCTCCATATCCACGTGCTCTTCAACAGTTGTATCTTTTTTTATGTAACAAATTCTGTTCCAAGGCTTTGACTTGAGGCAATAAATAGCCACCCTGCCACTGAATGCTCCTGGTTCACATGACAGATTGATTTTTTTCATGAAACCAGAATGATGTCATGGAATTTATGTAATGGGATGCAAGCATGTTGAATTCTTCACCTTGTATCCTTCAAACCAAGTGGCTCCATCCAGTCTTAGCTTTGTTACTCTATGGAGATGGAATATCTATTAACAATATTCCATGATTCTGGTATTTCCACATCTTACCTATCTCATGGTCAAAATCAGTTTCTCTCCTAAAGGCTTTTGCACTGACCACTTGTGATGAAAATGATATAAAGTTTCTTTGAAGGAACTATAATAATAATATTTTCATCATAAGGAAATATAATAATAATTGTTATTAAAACTTTTTCAGAAGCATTGCTTGAGTTATTGCAATTAATTGGCAGAACTTCCTTAGACAAGTGCTAGGATTTGAATAGAACCTGCCCCTATAGGGTTATGTGCTAAGCAGTTCAACTGATTGTGCAGTTAGGATTGGTGATGGACACCTTACAAGGTGGGGCTTGCTGCAGGAAGTACGTTACCGAAAGTTGGGCGTCAGATGCTACACCTGTTGTTTCTTTTCTTCTTCCACTCCATGCTTTGATGAGTGCCTCTGTCATATGTTGTCACCATCATTACATTATACCTTATCACTGGATCAATGAAGCCAAAGGTGGTAGTCCTGTAACTAAAACTGTAAGCCAAGACAACACAAACCCTTCCTCACTGAAGACCAGCATGTAGGGTATTTTTCTCCACGACAAAAAAAAATATAAATCTGATTACAATTTTTGTTTCAAATAGTAAGCAATTTGGAAAACTCCTGTGGCAAGAGAAAAATCTCTGTTATTCACCCATATTTTTAAATATTCTTTATTTCTCCTTTCTGATGTTTCAATTCCCCTTAGCATTTCCAATGTTATTCCCAGAGTAATATGTCCTCGAAAATTTGTTGTATATGTTGTGTTTTACCAAATAACAACATATGAACTCTTTTATCATCACTAAATTCCCATAGTAATTATCAGGTTCCATGACACATTAGTTTAGAATACAATTCCCTTCCATCTCAGAGTGTAATATATTTTTATTTTCATTACTATATAATTGAGACTATCAGATCCAAGAAATGGAGCAACTATGAAAATTTTAAATAAAAAAGAAATTTAAAATCTTCCCATTTATTCTAAACACAGTACATTTCATCTTCTAAATGTGAGCCATGATGGGGACATTTTAGGTTGAAAAAATCTCTGGGATGTCCCTAACTTTTAAATGAGAGGCAATAGAATAATTAAGTTCTGGTTTTGATTTTAAAAGTAGAAAGGACGGTTATCCACCAACACTGAATTCATTCTACAAAGAGAATAAATACACAGCCATCCTTCTAGTGGATACTGTATGAAAAAAATTCTCATAGGAAAAGTGATGGTCTTCATTACTGCACGTGTTTTGTGGGGTCGGCAATTTCGAAAGATTACAATAAGGTTTTCCTGGCTTCCTTCAATGCTATCTGCTGCCTCAACCAGTAATAAATGAAGTGACCTATGGCTGAAGGGGGAAGTCATCTGGAAGTGCTCTCTTCTCACTTGCTGGATGTGCTGACTGTCAGCTGAGCCCCCAGCTGTGCCTTTAGCTGGAAAACCCCGCTTGACTTGTTCATGCAGCCTCTTTAAATGCACCACTTTGAGTTTCCTTTCTGAAAAGAGCCAAATAGAAGCGATATTGCTTTCTGTGTCCTAGGAATAGAAGCCAAGTGGCATGATTTCTCGTCAGAATCACTCTCAGACACAAGAACAGGAAAAAATAGACTTTTCTTGGGAGTAATATGACAGTCTCACTTTAAGAAAAACATGTGAAATAGGAGCGATGACTGTGGCTATTTTTATCAGGTACTATCCACCATACAACACCGCATCTCGCATGCTTGGATTTTAGAATGAAGATGTCGTATGTTAGCAGCTATTCATATAGTATGCTTTACTGTTAGCTCTCATAGCTACTCAATTCTCTGTGTCCTTTTCTCTTCAACCTTGTTTCTGCCCAACATGATGGTTCTTGTTAACTGTGAGCAACATTTGCAAATACATTGCAAGATAGTACTTGTCTGGTGTGCTTTCATGGTGTCAGACTCTATTCACTCTGTTAGAAATTAATCTCCGTGTTACCAAGAGTGAATTACTTTCAACACCAACTTGACTGTATCAGTTGACAGTGCGAATTAAAGAAATGTCAGTTAAGGCAGGGCTTTCAGGATAATGTTCAAAATCCTTACAGTGAGATTGGATCAGCCTTCCGAATTGTCCCTCAGCTTTCTCTCCTCATGTTTTATCTCCTCCTAGACCTTCATGCCCAGATGACTTATACACAGCAATACAATAATACACAATAATACAAGTCCTGTGAAGCTTTGCTTGTGACATTTTCTTTCTCCAGGTGACTCTCCTCTTTCCTACGCCTTACTTCCCTTGAACAATATGAGGGAGATGTGCCTTCTTCTTCATCTAGCTCAAGATATGACTCCATCTAGTTTCACCTGTGTGGTGTCACTTTATGCAACCATGCCTTTGGATAGTTACTACATAATGACTATTCGTTTGCATAACTGACTCCATCTGTTAGAGTTTAGACCAGCTAAGGCTGGGAATCAAGTTAAATAATAACATCTATTCACCAATTACTGGTGAGAATGAGAAATTATGTTGTTGCGTGGGAACTTACACTCAATAGTGAGAAGAGACAATACTTGACATCTTTCTTTTTATCCTGAATGTGTGCCACATTCCCTAGGCCGTGACTTTGTGTTGCTTGGAAAGGCACCAATAGATTCAACATATCTAGCATCTGTGACAAACAAAGGAACAGGGGATGTAGCTTACTGGAAAGTATAAACAAGTCTTCTGTGATAGTACAGTTTGGCAATGTCTACAGTTCAGGTGGAAACAGAAGACAAGCATCTATGTCACCCACAGATCTGGGAATTCGTTAAGCAGGATTAAGATGTAGTCAAATTTACACTGCATATTAATAATGCTTTGTTGTTGTTTACTATTGATTTTACTGACATTTTCAACATCAAATCCATTTGGAGGCTTGCTTTTTCAAAGCAGAACTCATACTCAGCAGCGGATGGATAAAACAAAATGGATTCCATGGTTTCCATGGTTTGTTGTTTGCTAAGATTTTGGTTGGCACGCTTTCCTTTTTTTAGTTCAGGTTTTGAAAGAGAGGGAAAGGAATGAAATTGGATGAGTAGAGAAGAGGAAATATCTGGGATGAGGAAATATATTATAAAAATATATTTTATGATTTAAAAAAATGGAAAACAATTTCTGGAAGCATTCTAGTTAAATTTCCCCGTAAGGAAGCAATGATATTATGTGATGGTGAAATGTAACTCTCTAAAAAGTAAACTTTTTCTTTTGCTACTTTGCATCTCTGAACAAAGGGACTGTAGGCTGAACAATTAGCTTAACTACGCTTTTTTTTTTTTTTAATCATTTGATTTGTTTGCATTTCAAATGTTACCTCTTCCTGGTCTCTCCGCCTCAAACCCCACACCCCATCCCACTCTACTCTGCCTCTAAGAGGGTGACTCCTCCCACCCACTCACTTCTGCCTGACCCCTCTAGCATCCTGAGCTTTGGGACCCCCATGAGAGTTAGGGGAAGGGCTGAAGGAGCTTGACTACTCTTAAACCAGCACTAGCCATCTTGAGCACACCACAGATGCCTTGAGAAAATGATTTCACAATCTCTCCTGATTTTCCTTAGAAACTTACACTCTCAGTGAGTGTGGAGTCCCACTCCACCAGCAAGAAAGATGCAACCACCAACCACCCGTTCTTCTTAAAGCAGTTTACCCAGGCAGCTTCTCTTTACAAATACCCCCAGCCTTTCTGGTTACAAGTGTTTTTCTCCACTCCAGCCACAACCACGCCCCCACCAATCACCACAGGTCACATCACCTCACCAGGCCGGCTTGCTCAGCCAATCAGGGATTAAGGGCGGGCCATCCACCAAACATGGGCTTGTTTACAGCCTGGATCAGTTTCCATCCGGCTGCCCAGGGAGCCCGAATGGCTCCCCACAGGTGAGCACTGCCTGAAACAGCCTGTACAGACTTTCATCTGTCACAAGCCTCAACAAACTCTGTCCAGCACTAGGACTGGTAACCTAGCAAAGGGACTGTGTGATCTGCAATTATCCCAAATATATTAGGTTCAAACACCCCTGTCTGCTCTATAAACACAGGATGCATGGGTTACTAAGGAGTTGTCTGAGTAACAATCTCCTGTGCTACCTGCCCTGGTGTTGAAGCATAAGGTCTTTCTTTTTTCCTTTCCTTTCCTTTCCTTTCCTTTCCTTTCCTTTCCTTTCCTTTCCTTTCCTTTCCTTTCCTTTCCTTTCCTTTCCTTTCCTTTCCTTTCCTTTCCTTTCCTTTCCTTTCCTTTCCTTTCCTTTCCTTTTTTTCTCTTCTCTTCCTTTCCTCTCCTTTTTCTTTTCCTTTCCTTTTTCCTTTTTCCTTTTTTCCTTTTTCCTCTTTCCTTTTTCCTCTTTCCTTTTTCCTCTTTCCTTGTTCCTCTTTCCTTGTTCCTCTTTCCTTGCTTCTCTTTCCTTGTTCCTCTTTCCTTGCTCCTCTTTCCCTTTTCCTCTTTCCTTTTTCCTCTTTCCTTTTTCCTCTTTCCCTTTTCCTCTTTCCTTTTTCCTCTTTCCTTTTTCCTTTGTCCTTTCCTTTTTCCTTTCCTTTCCCTTTCTTTCCTTTCCCTTTCTTTTCTTCCCTTTCTCTTTCTTTCTTTCTTTCTTTCTTTCTTTCTTTCTTTCTTTCTTTCTTTCTTTCATTATTTTATTTATTTACATTTCAAATGTTATCTCACTTTCCAGTTCCTTGCTTCAAACCACCATGTCATTCCCCTATAATGGCTCATGAAGCCTTCACAGGACCCAGGGCTTCTCATCCAATTGATGCCAAACAAGGCCGTCCTCTGCTACATATGCAGCTAGAGCCATGGGTTCCTCAATGTGTAATATTTTGTTGGTGTTTTAGTTCCTGGGAGCTCTTGGGGAGGCGGTCTGGTTGGTTGATATTGTTGTTCTTCCTATGGGATTACAAACTCCTTCAGCTCCTTCAGTCCTTCCCCTAATTCCTCCATTAAGGTCCCTGAACTGAGTATTCTTTTCCAGGCTGATTTCAGTAGTATGGCCTGAGAGGATAACATAGAGAAAAAGCAGGAGAAAGAACACAAGACAAACACAAAAACAGCAATGCTGGCAACAGCTGTCGGGCTGCATAGTAACAGGCTATGTGACAGCTGAAGAGGCAGCAGCTAAACAATGAAAGGATCCAGGTCAGAAAGGAGGACTGCTTCAGGAGGAGCAGTACCAGAAGTAGAAAGGCTACCAGGAGCTCCAAGACTATTAAGTAGCAACTACAGAAGGAAAATTGTAGACCTCATCAATGGATAGATCCCATAAAACTATCAAGTACTTAAGGTCAGTGGCCTCAGACACTAGTCTGAGAGCTGTAGTCAGGGCTGATGTGAGTGTCTAATGAATCTCGGCCTCCTGGGTTCACACAAGGGTTATGACACTGACTGCTGTCAATCCCTAAGCAATCTCAAGTCGTACCTTTCTAGCCCAGGAGCTATACCACCAGTTGCGAACAGTAACTGAAGAATCCTGACTTCCTAGGGAGGGCCATCCAATGACTGTTACACTTGTAGGAATAAGATCTCAGGACCCAGGCCTGCAGCATTAAACAGTACCACCTCCTGCCACTCTCAGGTACATGGCACTGCTTCTCACTGTTGTCAACTACATGGGAAATGGAAACAGCCAAACTACATGAGGGTCTCTTTTAGGTCCAAGCAAGGCAAACATGGAGCCAGCAAATCCTGTCCTTTCTTCTTCCCCCTCCCTTGCTAAAATGTTAAATCACATTTCTAAAACTATTATTTCCAATAGCCACAAAGGTCTATTCTCTTCTTTGACCACTTTTTCTTTCGAGAGTCTGATCACCAAGATCCAGCTATCAAAAATTCCAATCCCGCTGTCCTAATTAACATGTTCAATTACCTTGATTCATGATTGGGGACTTAGGAACTCATCCTAGCTCATTCTACCAAGTACCTCCCTTAGTGTTCTTAAAACTACACCTGAAAAGCTATTAGCTGCTGTTTCTGCCGGATTCAGATTCAACTACCTTCTTTTTACCTTGCTTAGTAGAGAAACTCTTTGTGTTGAAAATCTGCATCTGGGTGTGGTGTGCGCCTAATATCAGGTCCAGAGGAGACTACCCCTAGAAAACAATATTCTTGCCCACCTCTGACAGCTGACTGCTTGACAATAATGCCACTAATATTTATCAGTCACCATTCTTCCTTCTCATGGTTATCTAGCCCTCCTACCCTATATCTTTTCTCCATAACTCGTTTATTGTCTAGTTTATCAACTATAAGTCTTTTATAGTTCAACCGCAACACCTATTATTGTTCCTTATGACTTGAAATCTACTCAGGAAACCTGTTGGACACTTCCCTTTTCCAGGTGTGTGGTCTGTTCATATGCATTATATCATCCCTGATGTCAACAACCATCTCTTGATATTGTCCCCACCAGGCAGAGCCTCACCCCTAAATCCAAGCTTCAGGAATGCAAACCCCCACTGTCTTCTATACTGCCAATGAATTTTCTCTAACATGCCATTGTAGCTATACAGGAACAAGATATGCTTATTAGAGGACTGTTGACACCGAGTTTATAGATCAGGTTAACATCCAGACTCAGTGGAAGGGCTCTACTGTAGAAACTAATGCGGAGGTACACATAAGAGACATCAGTAATGGCACCCAGCACAGTGGCATTTAAAAGAAAAGCAGTGTTTGGAATTGGGAGGTATTTCATAAATTGAACTGATGCAAGTTGATAATAACAGAACAGTTTGGATAAAAGGAAGATTCCAAAATGATAGACAATGTTTCAACAGGAGTCACCATCATTATCTTTTTTATTCTCATACATTCTTTATCTGAGTACATAGTGATCCTGGTGGTGATTGTGGATTTTTATACTCAGAGATCTTAAGTGTCATTCGTGTAATGTGGTTTCAGATTCAAATAACAAACAAATAAACAAGTAACACTGCTATCTATAGGGAAATAAGTATTTATAGTGAGAGATCATTCCTTCAGCTACACAAAGAGCTGTGGATTTGGAAGGTCCTTTACGTAGACAAAGATGTAAAAATTCATCCAGGAAAAGCAATTGCCTAATATATTTCCCTAGTATGAGAGGTAGGCACTTGATGAGTCTGGATTCTCTGTACAAGGACGTCTTAGAGCATCATAACTACTATAAAAAAAACTGTTTTTCTGTCCTTGTCCTTAGTTCCCCCCTCTCTGTCATTAATTTTTGAACTGCATTCATATAATTTTTCTTTAGGGTTTTTTTTCATGTATTTCTTCTTCTTTTGAAGGAAGTATTTTTCATTGAGGATAGAAAGCGTCAAAGCCCCGTGTGTGACCAAGATTAAAGCAAGGTGCATTTTATCACCCGATGTCTTTCTCATGGAGAAACAAAATAAAACCAGAAAACAATAACAACCACCAGCTGTGTAGTGTAGGAGCATGTGTGACTAGTATCAATTTTCCCACATTTTTTTTCTCTTCAAACCTGTTCCTCTGGATCATATTTCCAAATACCATTTGCAAGAATAACAGATCCCTCTGCATAGAAAATAGAAACTACAATAGAACACTCACTCCCAAACCTGGAAATATTCCCCAACATATCAAAATACCACCCACAGGCTAGAAGAATAAAATAAACCACCTACATTCTTTCGAACCTCCAGCATGATTCAAGCACACACATTTGCTTTATCTACAGTTAACATCAACAAAAAAAATCTACTTACTGCATAATATTAGTCTCCTTAATGTTAACAAAGAAATATAACTCACTGCCCCGAAAAGTCACCACAGGCTCTACCAGTGCTGAAACTGGTATTGGATTTAAATAAAAAACCTTCATATATATATGTGTGTGTGTGTGTGTGTGTGTGTGTGTGTGTTTTCTATTAATGTTAAAAATGTATTAGCTGATAAATAAGAGCATCGTTCATATAATTTATGCTAAAGCTTTCAGTGCAGTCAGACTGAAAAAGAACAGACTATTTCACTGCAGTTGGCACTGATCTAATAACAGATTCTACACATGGCGCCATTTCTCTTGGAAATCTGGTCCACCTCCTCTCTGTAGTGTATAATTTTGGAAGGCCTTTCCTTTTACAAAGCAAGATACATCACCTTAATATTAATGAGCCTTCTCTTGAAGAAGATGATGCCATGGTTGCACACATCTATTACAACTAATATTATGTTATGACTTTTCTCTATTTAGTTCACCGAAGAAGATTTGGGTTTTTTTTTTAAGTTTGTCACAAAATAGCTTTATTATATAAGATGATACCCCGATATGAATGATACTACATATAAATATGTGTGCATATAAGAATACATGAATATCATAATTAAGCAATATTTTTAAGTGGTCTCAAGATTTTGGATTAATTTGCAATATAAAGGTTACATTTTCTTAATCAATTGTGACATTTGCTAAATTGTTATTTACCTACACTGAGGACTGAAAGCAAATAGCACATAAATGAAGTCTTTGCTAAAGATTAGAATTATGTTAGTGCTGCTGGATGGGTGGCACACTTTAAAAAAATGTTTTCTTTATTTACTTTATATATGTAAGTACACTGTTTCTCTCTTCAGACACACCAGATGAGAGCGTTGAGTTCCATGACAGATGGTTGTGAGTCACCATATGGTGGCTGGGAATGGAAATCAGGACCTCTGGAAGAACAGCAAGTACTCTTAACCTCTGAGCCATCTTTCCATCCCCTGTTGTACACATCTTTAATCCCAGCAGTTGGGAAGCAGAGGCAGGTGTATCTCTGTGAGTTCAAGGACAGCCTGGTCTACAAGAGCAAGACTTAGAACAGCTATGGTTATACAAAACAGGGGGAAAATAGTATAGCATTGATGATAGTGTCATGGAGCACAATGGGCAAAAAGTTCCCAAGACAAACAAAAGCTCATCCCACATATTTGATCATATTTGTCCAATCAATGATAATGACATCTTCTCAATACTGGAATTTGCTTTTTTTCAGCCACCCCTGCTTTGCCATCTCTCTAAGGGAGTTCTTTGATTTACATTAAAAAGTCTGGTGGCACAGGCTCAGCCACCATCCCATTCATAATTCAATCAAAACTACTGGGATGGCAGCTGTCATACTGGTGGTGTGCTGTGATTATGTATGTGTGTGTGTGTGTGTGTATTAATGTGTCCTTAATGTGTGAATTTGCATACACACTAAGGATATTAGATATCTCCAATATTGCTCAATGCCTTATTCTCTTTGGGGAAGAGGGGGGGTGGCTCACACTGAACCTGGAGCTCACATTTTGTGTTCCAGTCATCTCCAGCTCTCTCCCTCTCTCTCCCTCTCTTTCAAGTGCTGGAATTACAGGCAACAGATACCAAGCCTGACTTCTTACGTGGGTGCTGGGAATTTGAACTCAGGTCCTCAAGCCATCTGGCACTGCTTCCTGCCCATCAAACCTTTCTCAGCTGCTAAAGGATGACAACCCACACAAGATGTGTCATCACAGAAGAACCATCATAGAGTAGGAAGCTTCCTTGACGCAGTGGCTGATGACAGTCTTATGAACAAATGCAGCTAAACTCAGCTAAGCACAGTCCACACAGCATAACTACCCTATACATCCCCTAATAAACTGTAATTGAATAGAATCATACCTTAAACACATGTATTTTTTTTTGAACCACAAAGTATTGGGTGCCTTCTTAGGCTTTAAAACACAGCTTAATGACTTGCGAACACTGTTCTAGTTAGATTGACCTACTTTTTCTTGCACTACTTTGTTTGCATAATGTATTTCTCACTTTGTATCTTCTTGCTCTAATGATTTTGTATTAATGAAATATGAAATACAAAAAATGATGAATATTTTCATATAATATTGCACAGCTTGTGTTACCCTAAGCTTATAATGTCAGATACTGAAGAATACATTGCTCAATTCCTTATTCTCTTTAGAGAGGGCTCTCACTGAACCCGGAGCTTACACTTTTTTGTGTTCTTGCTCATCTAATGGCCAGTCAACTCCAGCACTCTTCTTGTATCTACACCTCTTTTCTAATATATTATGAAGAATATATATATATATATATATATATATATATATATATGTATATATGTATATACATATATAATCTCTATACAGGGTATATATATTCTATGATTTTCCAAAGAATGTATTATATTATGCATGGCTTATTTAAAGTGAGAAAAGAAAAGGAATAAACAGAATTCAAATAATTTAAATGCACAAAGATTTTTGACACCAATGAACTTATTGATACACATCAAGAAAACATACAACATAAACATAAACAAACAAACATACACGCACAAGCTCAGCTTATATGGAAAGAAGTTAATGATGCACAGCAAAGACAGGAGAACCAATACATTAGCTTAGTAATTAAGCATTCCATTGTAATAAGTCATTCCTATTTCAAGTGTTGTGCACTGAAAATACTACTCTAATATGTGATATATTACCAACTAATACTTTCTCCTTTATCTGAATAAAAGAGGTTATTTGGAATGAATTCAAGATAAGTTATGGCTACATATATTCTCTCCGAAGGATAGATTTCTTTTTTTATTTTGTCTTTTTTATCAGGTATTTATTTCATTTATATTTCCAATGCTATCCCAAAAGTCCCCCACCCGCTCCCCCACACACTCCCCCACCCACCCACTCCTACTTCTTGGCCCTGTCGTTCCCCTGTACTGAGGCATATAAAGTTTGCACGACCAATGGGCCTCTCTTTCCACTGATGGCCGACTAGGCCATCTTCTGATACATATGCAGCTAGAGACACAAGCTCTGGGGAGGGTACTGGTTAGTTCATATTGTTGTTCCACCTACAGGGTTGCAGATCCCTTTAGCTCCTTGGTTACTTTCTCTAGCTCCTCCATTGGGGGCCCTGTGATCCATCCAATAACTGACTGTGAGCATCCACTTCTGTGTTTGCTAAGGATAGATTTCTAATAAATAATAAAAAAATTAAAATGTACTAAAGACCCTTTACATACAAAAATGCTTTCATAGCCCCAAGCTTGGAACCCTCCATGCATAGAGATGCATATAGATTTCTAGAAACTGTACAGTCTAATCACCCACCATTTCTAGTCTTTCACTGTGAGATATTTTTATTAGATGTCATGAATTATTGAGGAAAAGATTTAGAAGTAGAAAAAGTGTTAGAAAAAAAAAGAAGAAAAAGTGTTAGAAACTTCTTTATTAATGAGAATAGACAGATGCCACCCAACAAGCCTGTCAAAGAATAGTTACAAAGTTATTCCCCTTACAGGAAGCATATGGCCATTCAGGATGGAGAGTTAGACAATCAGGTGATCTTTTCCTAGACTGAGTAAGCTGATGTGTAGTCACCTGAAATGAGTTTACCAAAGCCAAGGATCAGTGATTATAATTGATATAACTCACTCTTGTTCTTTCCTATGAAAGGACAAGGAGCAATTCGAAGCTGCATTGCTTATTCAAAGTGAGAGAAGAAAATGAATAAAAACAAAATTTGAAATTTCGAAATTTTGAACCTCACTCTGAACCCCATGACTTCACATTGCTCTGCTTCCATTTGAATGGGGGTGCACTTTACACTTCTGCCAATCCTCCAGCTCCCTAAAATGGTAGACTCAGATATCTGCATCATCCAACCACCTCCTGGGGCAGGTACTTATTGCACAATGGTCTGTGGTCTGTTTGAGATGCTTGCCAACCCTAGGAACCTAGAGGGCACAGATACACTATAGTGACTCCATATCTGTCAGATCATGGCTTCCTGCTTGTTTTCACTGCACCAAGTACAAAATAAAATTCTTGCTGAGAATTTTGGATTATATGCTGGAAGGCATTGTACCAAAATTAGAATCTCCCTCTCCCTCCCTCCCTCCCTTCCTCCCTCCCTCTCCCTTCCCTCTCCTCCTCCCCTTCCCCCTCCCACCTCTCTCCTTTGTTCTTTATCTTTGTCTTTCTCTGTCACCTGACCTCCACTGTGTGTCTGGCCTGTGCCATCACCACGTAGCCCACATGGCTTATGAGTATTTCAGTCTTTTCTCCTCATCTTAAATCTTTCCTACTCATGGTGGTAGAGTGGAGGGTAGATTTCATCTTAAATCTTAAACAAAGGAAACTGAAGAAGAATCAATGCTCAATTACACGAGAAGTATGGCACAAATGTTTTACAGCTTAACTCTCTTAGAACGAGTTTGGAAAACCCCTAACAAAACACTTGTTATTAAGAAAGGCAGGGAGAATTTTGTCATTCTATAACTCCAGTTTAGAAATGCACAAGACACTTAAAGTGAGGTAGCTCAGGATGTAAAGCATAGTCACAGAGCTGACTGTCAGAGGGCAATGTTGTACTCTTTCCAGAGATGGAGATGGAACTAGTATTTGGGGTTGGGCCTCTGTTGAAGAAAAATCTCAATGCAACTTGTTCCAAGCTTTGCACCCATACAGAAAAGAAATGATTTTAAATGAAATGGAAAAAGTGACATTTTCATATTTTTTCGATCAAATTCATTGAATGGAATATCTGATGTTTCGAAGATCCATTACAGAAATATCAAAGTAAATAATAAGTTCTTTATGTCAACAATAGTTCATTGTGTCATACATACTTTTGCTAGGGTGACACACTTATCTCTTTTTGCTGCATCTATCAATGAAGTTTAACCATATTCTAGCATCTGATAGCTGGTATCAAAAAAAAATCTGCCAATTCTAAAGAAGTAATGCTATTGTGACTTTACCTCATAGCGCGTCAGGAACACACTAAAATCCTCCACTCATATCTGAATATTTTCATTCCATATTTTAATGCAATGTTTTTGAGCTTTATGTCACATAACGGATCCTTATAGCCCTATTTGGTATTTTATTGTACTAAACCCAAGGTAGCAAATGTTTACACAGAACAAATTGTTTGCAAAGGCAATTTTGCAAACAATCTTTATTGACTCATAAAGCATTAAAATTTGAATTCATTCATATTGTTGTCATCATTTTTATGAAAACAGATAATGTCTTCTTTACATATCAATAAATTAATACGGTATACATTAGAAATATTCTAAGCAAATTGTTACACCACACCGCCAGCATTTCTATTTCCTCTTCCTGTAATGTGCATATATGTCCACACAGTGGCGCTATTTCTTTAGAAACGCCATTGGGAACCGGTTTTTGCTTTGTGTTTGCATAGTGCTCCCTGATAAGATACTGGCCTCAGAATACTAAAAGTTCTCAGGAAGGAAGCGAAATGCATTTATTTACAAAAAAAAAAAAAAAAAATTGACTGGCTAAAGGTATTAATACCCGAGGAAGTCTTGATAACAATCCATGTTTAAATGTTAAACATGAATCCAGTAATGTGGGCTCAGGCCTCAGCAAGAAATATGGAGAGGTCATGGTAGGAGATAAGTTTATAAGCCAGAAGCTCCTCCAAAAATACACAGAAATTAAACACCAGGATGGAACAGGGCTGCACATATCTAAATCCTTACATATTAAACTAAACCAACAAAGAAGTCATATGTTTAAGTCATCTCATTAGCTGGAATTCTGCTAGTGGTGAAACCACAAGGAATATAGGTAGAAGTGCGAGGGAGGAAGGGAGGAAGGAAGAGAGGAAGAGAGGGAGGGAAGGATGGAGGATATGACAACAGGTATTCCCACTACCACCATCTCAGAGACCTTATTTCTGACGCAGGGGCAGAGGACAATCATCTTTAGGTCCTCAGAATCAAACGCCCCAGCTTCTTTCTTAGTGTGTCACACGGGACCCTGCTGGGACTCAGCCTATTGTTTAGAATGTTTAATGCTTATCTCATCCCCAGCATAGTCCTAACTGCTTGCTTGGCAACAAACCAGAGTTAAAATGATAAAAATAAATTTAATAACTTCTCTGTCCCTTCAAGCATTAAAAAAAGTGTTGAGGGCACATTGCTATTATTCTAACATGATCCTGATTATATAAAAAAGGGGGAGGGGACTTTTTTTTTCCTTTAACAATCAGAAAGTTGAGGACTCTAACACACAGGAAAAAAAAATGGAAAAGATTCAGTCTGGAAATTTTTTTTCAAAGGGCAGATAGAGTCTGCCAGATCACATGGCCCAAGAGACAGAACAGCCTGTTCAACACTCTGGATTAAAGCACCCTCCTGTGTCCCATACCCCCGGTTCCATTTAAAACTAGCAGCTTTCCTGGTCACTTGGTATATGAGCTAGAGTATCATGCTCAAATTTGGAAATATGGTATCTCCAAGCTCCTAATACAGTCAGTAAGCTTCTTACTCCCCCCACACCCCAATGGCAGAAGAACCCAGCTATAGCAATGTCCACACTGGTTCTCAACCTGTGGGTTGTGACCATCTGAAAAACATGTATTTCTGGTGCTTTTAGCAACTCCCAGCCATAAACTTATTTCCATTGATACTTCCTAACTGTAATTTTGCTACTGAGCCATCCATATCTCAGTCCCTAAAACCCTTGGAAATATGTGTTTCCCCTTGGCTGAGACCCACAGGTTGAGAACAGCTGCTGGAAGGACCATCTCTGAGTGCTCTATACCACTGCAATGTTGGAAGTTAACTGGGGTAGAAATACCAGTAATTTTTGTTGAGCTTATTTCTCACCTGTTGGTGTTCATATGCATCATCAAGTCCAAAGGGATTCCTACTACCTACCCACTTGGTTCAATCAGAAAAACATCAATATAATGGATCGTTGTGATATTTCGAGGTCACCAAATTCCCTGCCAAGTAAAATTTTTACACAGGGCTAGAGAGTTAATGGTCCCTTGAGGTCAGAGGTAAAGCAGTGCTTTTGGTCTTGTCAGCTGAAGGTAAGTTGTTTCTTTTTTTTAAAATATTTTTATTAGGTATTTTCCTCATTTACATTTCCAATGCTATCCCAAAAGTCCCCCATACCCCCCCCCTGCTCCCCTACCCACCCATTCCCACTCTTTGGCCCTGGCATTCCCCTGTACTGGGGCATATAAAGTTTGCAAGTCCAATGGGCCTCTCTTTCCAGTGATGGCCGAGTAGGCCATCTTTTGATACATATGCAGCTAGAGTCAAGAGCTCCGGGGTACTGGTTAGTTCATATTGGTGTTCCACCTATATAGGGTTGCAGTTCCCTTTAGCTCCTTGGTTACTTTCTCTAGCTCCTCCATTGGGGGCCCTGTGATCCATCCAATAGCTGACTGTGAGCATCCACTTCTGTGTTTGCTAGGCCCCGGCATAGTCTCACAAGAGACAGCTATATCAGGGTCCTTTCAGCAAAATCTTGCTAGTGTATGCAATGGTGTCACTTGTTTCTGACAGTCCCTAAAGACAGATATGGCTATAAAGGCACTTGCTAGTTTATCAGCTTCATAGAAGGGACTCAGAGATGTGTTAATGTTCTCAACTACAGAAGACACATCTGGTAGAACAGCAAGGTGGGATTACTGCTTAATTGAGTTTCAGATAATCACGTGTCATCCTCCGTGATCTTCGTGGACCACATAAGAGGGAAAGGTGGTGGGAACCAGCGCCCTCGCTTACTTCCAGTCTTTGACCATGGCACCAAGGTCAGTTCCTCCAAGGATGCGATATTGTTTTGGGTTCAGCATTTCCCTTGTAAAAGGAAGTGTTCATTGTGTCTGTTTTTGTCTCTGAAACTGTAATAGCCTGTGCTCCATAGTTCAGAGAATTTATGTAGGATTCTAATATCTATTCCAATTAGTCATCATGGAACCCTTCCTTTTCAGTATCTTGTTTAATAATCCAGCTACTAAATACTAAATAAAGTTATAAAAAGTCACTAAATTAAAATGAAAAAAAAAAAACCACTTATAAGCACACCATAGTATCAGTGATAGTGTTAGGCTTTGGAACCCCCCCTTGAGCTGGATCTCAATCTGGGCCTGTCACTGCACCTCCTTTTCTTCAGTCTCTTCTCCATTTTTGTCCCTGCAGTTCTTTTAGACAGGAAGAATTTTGGGTCAGAGTTTTTGACTGCAGGATGGTAACCCCATCCCTCCCCTTCATGCCCCACCGTAGGAATGAACAAAGGGAAGAACACAAACAGCATAATGATAATGACTGGACTGAAAAAAAAATTAAAGATTAAAAATAAATCACCTATATTCATGAAATGCTCAAATTAATACTGTTAATACCATATATTACCAATAATCACCAACATAGACTTATTATAATTCCTATAAAAATTCTAAACACATTCATCATAGAAATAACGATAATAATAATAACAATAATAAGCCTTAGAGTTGACATGGAAGGACCAAACACTACAAATAGCAGAAACAAATCTCAGTGAAAACAGAGATGCTACAAATTATATTACTTGAACATAGATTAGTTTATACTACAGAGCAATCCTAATTTAAACAGTATGTCACACACACACACACACACACACACACACACACACACACACACACACACACCAGACAAATAAGACCACTGGAATATAATACAAGACACAGAAATGAACGCATAGAGCTGTAGTTATTGAGTTTTTTTTTTTTTTAACAAAGGTACCTAAAATATACCATAGAGAGGAGACACCTTCTTTAAGGATCAGGCAAAGTGGACAGAAATATATGAGAGTAAAACATGGCCCTACCTGTCACTTTGAAAAGCAACCAATAGAAAGCAAAGCAGGCTTCAGTATAATACTGAAACTTTGATGTAGTCAAAGAAAGAATTAGAGGGAACACTTCAGGTATGAACATAGGCTACAGCTTCCTAATGGTTGTACAATAAAGCCCACTATATTATTGATACACTACTAGGAATGGCTAAACTAAAAGAAATGATTTATTCTCATCATAGTCTGAAACATTGAAAACAATTTTTTTAAATTTTCAGTGAGGCTCTTCCCCATTTTCTCCTCTATAAGTTTCAGTGTTTCTGGTTCTATGGGGAGGTCTTTGATTCACTTAGACTTCAGCTTTGTACAAGGAGTTAAGAATGGATCAATTGTCATTCTACATGCTAACAGCTAGTTGAGCCAGCATCATTTGTTGAAAATGCTGTCTTTTTTTCCACTGGATGGTTTTCGCTCCTTTGTCAAAGATCAAGTGACCAGAGGTGTATGGATTCATTTCTGAGTCTTCAATTCTATTCCAATTATCTACCTGTCTGTCTCTGTACCAGTACAATGCAGATTTTATCACAATTGCTCTGTAGTACAGCTTTAGGTCAGGCATGGTGATTCCACCAGAGGTTCTTTTATTGTAGAGATTAGTTTTTGCTATCCTAGGTTTTTTGTTATTCCAGACGAATTTGCAAATTGCTCTTTCTAACTTGGTGAAGAATTGAGTTGGAATTTTGATGGGGATTGCATTGAATCTGTAGATTGCTTTCAGCAAGATAGCCATTTTTACTATACTAATCCTGCCAATCCATGAGCATGGGAGATCTTTCCATCTTCTGAGATCTTCTTTGATTTCTTTCTTCAGAGACTTACTGGCACAGGGGAAAATTTCCTGAACAGAATACCAATGGCTTGTTCTGTAAGATCAAGAATCGACAAATGGGACCTCATAAAACTGCAAAGCTTCTGTAAGGCAAAGGGCACTGTCAATAAGACAAAAAGGCCACTAACAGATTGGGAGAAGATCTTTACCAATCTTAAATATAATAGAGGGCTAATATCCAATATATACAAAGAACTCAAGAGAACTCTTGAGACTCCAGACTAGACTAGACTCCAGAGAACCAAATAACACTATTTAAAATGGGGTACAGAGGTAAACAAAGGAACTGAGGAATACCTAGTGGCTGAGAAGCACCTAAAAATGTTCAACATCCTTAGTCATAAGGGAAATGCAAATCAAAATACCCCTGAGATTCCACCTCACAACAGTCAGAATGGCTAAGATCAAAAACTCAGGTGACAGCAGATGCTGGCGAGGATGTGGAGAAAGAGGAACACTCCTTCGTTGCTGGTGGGATTGTAAGGTTGTACAACCACTCTGGAAATCAGCTTGGTGGTTCCTCAGAAAATTGAACATAGTACTAGAGGAGTATCCAGCAATACCACTCCTGGGAATATATCCAGAAGATGTCCCAACCGGTAAGAAGCACACATGCTCCACTATGATCATAGCAACCTTATTTATAATAGCTGAAAAGAACCCAGATGTCCTTCAACAGAGGAATGGAAAGAGAAAATGTGGTACATTTACATAATGGAACACTACTCCACAATTAAAAACAACAAATTTATGAAATTCTTAGAAAAATGAATGAATCTGGAGGATATCATCTTGACTGAGTTAACCCAATCACAAAAGAACACACATGATATGCACTCTGATAAGTGGCTATTAGCCCAGAAGCCCAGAATACCCGAGATACAATTCACAAACCACATGAAACTCAAGAAGAAAGGAAGACCAAAGTGTGGATACTTCGATCCTTCTTAGAAGAGGTAACAAAATACCCATGGAAGGAGTTATAGAGACAAAATATGAAGCAGAGACTGAAGGAAAGGTGATCCAGTGACTGTCCCACCAGGGGATCCATCCCATATACAGTCACCAATCTCAGACACTATTGTGGATGACAAGTGCTTGCTGATAGGAGCCTGATATAGCTGTCTCCTGAGAGGCTCTGCCAGTGCCTGACAAATACAGAAGTGGATGCTCACAGCTATCCATTGGACGGAACTCAGGGTCCCCAATGGGGGAACTAGAGAAAGGACCCAAGGAGCTGAAGGGGTTTGCAGCCCCAAAGGAGAAACAAAAATATGAACTCCAGAGATCCCTGGGACTAAACAACCAACCAAAAATAAAAAACAAAAACAAAAACAAAAACAAAAAAACACATGGTGGGACTCCAGCTGCATATGTAGCAGATGATGGCCTATTTGGTCATCAATGGGAGGAGAGTCCCCCTTGGTCCTGTGCAGTTTCTATGCCCCAGTATAGGTGAATGCCAGGGCTAGGAAGCAGAAGTGAGTGGGTTGATGAGCGGGGGTGGGGGTGGGGGTGGAGGAAAAGCCATTAAAGGGGATAACATTTAAAATGTAAATAAAGAAAATATCTAATAAAATAATAATAAAAACTGTCAATGAACTCTTGAAGTTGACAGTGTCCCTGTTGTGTTGTGTGAAGCGGGAATTAAAAGTTGAAAAGAAAGTTTTCTTATTTTCCCTTTTCTCAGAAATCTCCCTCTCTTCCGGGTACTCAGCTCTTCTCTTCAAGGTGAATTTCTGACAAAAAAATGTTTTACCTTGTGCTATGTTTATGTTTCTATGATTGAATCTACAAGAGGATCAGTCTTAATTTTAGTCAGCAAGAATTATCACAAATAGACTCATAACAGACAAAAGCAGGTTTAATTTTGTTTATGCTATACTGATGCTCTGGTATAATGAGTAGCTTGTCAAAAATCAAAGAGCTTATAAAAAATCAAATAAACAAAAGCACACTGGTTTATGGTCATTAATCAGACTTCATTCGTAGCTCACATAGTCACAGTATTTAATAAAGATTGTTGTCTCCTTCTATGAAATTAGAGACTATTATTTGACGGTAGCAACCCCTTTTGATTTATTTCACAGAGGACTGTGAAATTTTATCAGCCAAAAGATTAAAATCACTTTTCTTTGTCCCATTTCTTCCAGTGACAGCTTATGACCATTTGTTTCAAGGTTCTCACTGAACCTGGAGTGTACGTGAAAGTGCAGGCATGACCTAGTGGCCAGCCTTCCTGGCACACTATACTTTTAACTAAGAAGCATGGCACCCCATGCTACTGAGTATTCCCAGAAGTCCCAACTCTGAATTCTGTAGTAATGGATAATGGTAAGTTGACCCATTGATGAGTCTGCACTCTCCATGTCTGCTTTCATATGCTTCTTCCACACAGAGACATAAAGCAGACACTGAAGCCTGAAACCATCGCAATGGTTCATCTCCACAAACTTTGCTGACCCAGAGGCCTAGCAGTCTTATCAGGGGATGCCCAGGTAATGACAGCATTGAAGCTCACTGAATAGATAGGCTGGTGACCCACTGTACCTCTGGGGTCATTCAGTATTGACTTTCCTGCCCTAAGATTATAAATGCATGCCACCACACTTAGACTTTCATATGAGTGCCAGCTAGTGATCAAAACTCTGGTACTCATGCTTGCACAACAGGTGTCTACCTACTGAACCATTTATCTATCACTCTAATGTTTTAATATAGAAACGTTATACAATTTTCTCACATAAAAGATGCTTATAGCATGTCTATCCGTGGACCTGGGAAAACAGACCCAATTCTTACATGACTCAACGTGACCTGGCTGTGCTCCTTCATGACTCAATACAATGTAGTTGCTGCCACAGTCTTCTCATGTTTAATGTTACTTTGCCTTCAGTTAACTCGACGTCTGTTGCATTAAGTCCTATCATCTTAGGGGCATTGTAACAAACTCTGCAGGACCTGATCACTTATAGCAACAGGTATTTCTTCTGCCATAGTTCTGGACAGTTATACTCCACACTAAAATTCCACAGGTTTGACACTTTCTGGTGGTTCTAGTAGCTAATATTTTCCATGTCTTTCTACCCATTTCCTCGTATTACCATCATCTGTCTTTCTATTTCTCATCCCCTTCTCATGAGGGTACCAGTCAGCAAATTTAGAACTCCACATCCACAGCCTCTACATCTTAAGATACTTAAACAGTTATAGTGGCAAAGAAGCTATCACAAAATAATATTACACTTTGAAACAGTGAGTGTGCATGAAATCTGAATGCTATGAGGACATATTTACTCTGCTACATATTTGTTCTGATCATGTCTATTTTTTACTCTTAGAAGGTAAACCTTTAAATTTCAGTGGCTCAGTTAGGATTTTACTGCTGTGAACAGAATCCATGACTGAGGCAACTCTTGCAAAGATGGCATTTATTTGGTGCCGGCTTACAGATTTGGAGATTCATTATCATGATGGCAGCATTCCAAGTAGACATGAGGCTCAAGGAACTGAGAGTTCCACCTCTTGTTCCAAAGGCAGCTAGGAGAAGACTGGCTCCCACATGATTAGGAGGAAGATCCTAAAGCCTGTGTGACACTCCTGGGGCTAAGCATATTCAAACCATCTCATTCCACTTCCTTGCTCCCATAGGTTTGTTCAAACACATGAGTCTATAGGGGCCATACCTAGCCATACTATAATAAAAATGACATTTAGTCCAACTTCCAAAAGCCCCATAGTTTATAGCAATGTCAACAGTGTTAAAAGTCCAAGGTCTCTTCTGAGATTCATCCAATTACTTAACTGTAACCCAGAAAGCAAGTCAGGAAATCAGCAGGTCAAACTCCAACCTCTGCATCTCCATATCTGATGTCACTGTAATCTTCACATCTCCAACTCCTTTTTTTTTTATCTTTGTTGACAATAGCAAAATTATTTCTCCTGGGCTGGTTCCACTTCCTCTTTCCTCTGAAGATATTTCATGGCTCTGGCATCTTTAAAATCTTGGGGTCTCCAAGTCAACTTCATCTTCACAGCTTCTTGTTCCAATGTCTGGAGAACTTGCTCTGTGTTTGACCTTAAACTCAGACTACTGCATGCCTGTTTTCTAAATGCTGGGATTACCAGTGTGGTCTACCACAACTGGATTTAAACTTTTCTCTACTTAGGACTTGCCATGTCCCAGGTTGGCCTTGAAGTCAAAGATCCACTTGCCTCTGTCTCCTGGGATTAAAGTCAAGTACATATTACCTTGCCTTCACCTAAGCTTTTCATGGCCATTGTGCTTTGAGATCAAGATCAAAAGCCTGTGTCTAGCATTTCTGGATTGTAGCTCATTGGATTAAAAATGCAAACTATTTCTTGTTTAGCTGCAAACAAAAACAGTAAGCTTAGCTGGGTAGGATCTTGCCCTGAGCTCCATTTCATTTCATGGTGCACCGTTATTACTTGAACCATATATTTTATTGTTTTCCTTTCTATGTTTGCTCTGCTTGTTCAAAACAATCTTCATGAGACTTAGCTTGTTTGAAACTTCCTTTATCAATCCAATTAATACAAATCTCTTTACCTTAGCCTCACATAGACTCTTCAGAATAAGGCAAAAAGCAACCATATTCTTCACCAAAATATCACAAGGACTGTCTCTCAGCAACCTATTAAAATTCTTTTCTGAAACTTCTAGAGCTAGGCTTCTACAGTTCAAGGCACCCTCAGCAACAAAGTCTTCCATAGTCCTACTAGAGTAGACCATTAAGCCTCACTTAAAGCATTCCATGGCTTTCCAAAGTCCACAGGTCAGGCCTATCACAGCAATACTACAGTCGCTGGTAACTTTTGTCTCAGTTATGGTTGTACCACTTTGGACAGACACCATGACCAAGACAACACTTATAAGGATGACATTTAATTGGGGCTGACTTACAGGTTCAGAGGTTCATTCCTCATGTTCATTATTATAAAGGCAAGAGCATGGGAGCATGCAGGCAGACGTGAGGTTGGAGAAGCTGAGAGTTCTAGCGTTTGTTCTGAAAGTAGCTAGTAGAAGACTGGCACACACATGACTAGAAGGAGGATATTAAAGCACATGCCCACAGTGACACACTTCTTCCAACAAGGCCATACCTCCAAATAGTGCCATTCCCTGGGCCAAGCATATTAAAACCACCACATACAACATCAAAGTGGCTTGTTTCGACTCTTTTCTCCATTCATAATCGTAGTTTTCTGTTTTTTCTCTAATAAGAGCCCTAAATATAATTTTGGATATTTATATTTAGATAAAAATTTAGATAGAAATATAATTTAGATTTTATATATATATATATATATAAAGGTAGAAATTTTTGATTGAGGGTATGTATGGTTTCATACTTTGCTATTAGTTAAAACCATAAGAATATTTATTAGTAAAATTTAGTTTAAGTCATACTCTCAAAAGAAAATTGCAAAGAAATACTTGAGTAGTTAAGATATAAAGAAAAATGATTTCATTTGAACAGTGAGAACTACTACCAAGAAGGAAAAGAAAAGAATTGAAACATTGGAAATATAAATAGGCATTTATGGTAACACAGAAAAAGTAATAAAAAGGTACAGACTCCAGATTTACAAAACCACTCATAGATTAGAGAGGTTCTTCAATCCAATCAGAGAGCAGTTGTGATAGTTCCGTGTTGCCACTATTAAACAGGTGGGCACATCTTGCTACACAAATTGCTCTTGTAGATCTTTGTATTGATAGCTGTGTAAGAGCATTGGTGAAGTTTCTCCCTCAGTAGCCTGCGCAGTACCTCTTAGGACTTGTAGTAGAAAGGAAGCTCCCAGCTCAGTTGCAGCTTTCTACCCGACGCATACACACAGAGTGTGTTGTTTTCAGAAATAAATTTCTTTGGGGCAAACAAGAGGAATGACAAGAGTCAATGGTTACATGGATTGACCAGATGAAACTAAACAGTCCTCCATATAAGAAGAAAAGCTGTAATTGTGAGAAATGTGTGGTAAAGCCTGGGAGGTGATTTGTAGAGACAGGAGCAAGACAGGAAAAGGTATGATACTGAGTGATTTTACTTTTATTCTTTACAAAAATGGATTTATCATGCAACAAATCTAATCATGAAAAAAGAATAAATCAAAGTGAATAAGAAGAAAAAAAATGAAGACATTATAAATGACTTAAAAGGTAAACTAAAGAATGAGACTATTTTCTAGTATGTGAAATGTTTTTAAAAATTGTTATGATTTGAATTTAAATGTCTATTTTTAGTTTTGAAATTATGTGTATCTAGGTAGATGCTTCTACCTGAATCTACGTGCCTATAAAAGTCAAAAGAAGGTGACAGATACCTTGGAGCTTTGGAGCTAGGAGAGAGAGAGAGAGAGAGAGAGAGAGAGAGAGAGAGAGAGAGAGAGAGAGAGAGAGAGAGAGAGAGAGAGAGAGAGGAGAGAGAGAGAGAGAGAGAACTATGAAATGAATTCCAGTCCCCGAGGAGAACCTCAAGTATTCTAAACAGCTAAGCCACCTCCACAGGCTCTGGTTCAGATTTTAAGTGTCTTATGAATGCTCATGTGTTGAATGTCTGCTCTCCAGTTATGCTTTGTGCAGAGATGGGCCTCTAGAAAAGTTATTGTGTCATACTAACTGGGACCACATCTGTAGACTAAATGATTTCTGGGTTTATATTCAGACAGTTTATCAGGGGGTGAAGGAAATAAAGGAGGTTAAACAAAAGTCAAAGGAGTAAGTCCTGAGGAGCATTCCTTGGAAGCCCATATCTTTCGCCCTCCCCATTTTTACCTCTCTCTCTTCTTTCCACAGCTGACCATGAGATACACCTTTTTGTTTGTCACAAGCACCCTATTGTATTCTTCTCTCTCATCACAAGCCCAGGTGACTCTTGATCCAAACCTCTCAAGACCTGAACCACAATAAATCCATTTCTCTTAAGTTACTTTTCTTAGACGTTTTGTGTGTTTGTGTTTTATGAAATAGAGATGAAGACAGCGGAGATATTAAACAACAGAGCTGATAAAAGTTGTGATGCATTGAAATAAGGAGATTTCAGCTACTAATCTCAGTTAGGATTATAGAGATCTTTAACCCCAGGCTGAAACCAGGGTCTCATGAATGAGCATCCAGCACTCCACTCATCAATGAGCTACATCTCCATCCCTCTCTTTACTTGGATAAATCTTTTATTTTAAGCTAAAGTCTCACTAAGTGGTGTAGGCCATAACTTGTATTCTAGGATAGTCCTGTAATCCCCCTGCCTCACACTTCATCCTCTTAGAATTCTACTCTTAGGTTATAAAGACATACAGGACTGGTTGGTTGACTGATTAGTTGAGTCATTGATTTCGATGCCATTAAAAGGGGATCTGCAATGCCCAAAATAATCACAGCCTAAGAAGGGAACAAAAAGGAAAACAGCTTTCTGAGGTGTTTCTATCATATGTAACCTTGAAAGGACAAAGGCAGCTTAGATGTAGGTCTGTGAATACTGAAGCACAGGATTCAGACGGATCTGTGCATAGAGCCTTCACACACTTCAGGAAAGCCATTTTCAAAATTGCATTATAGAAACATATTTGAATTCTTGGCACTTCTCCAACATTAATTCAAATGAAATTTCCTTTTGCATACCTACAGATCTTTACTTACAGTGTTGTCTTAAAAATGGAATTATTTTGTATTTAAATAATTATTTTTAAATGTTTAAAGAACATTAATATATGTGGGGTTATTTTAATATGTTGGTTACTTTAGAATTATGCCTCCCACAGACTAGTACATAAAATTCTTATCTGTGCTTATGTGATTATTATACTAATAATCAACTAGTTTAAATTAACAAAACATTACAATGTAATTTAGTACAAATAGTTGCTTACAGTGTACAAAGAAACTCATCACAAAGGAAGGAGCTTTAAAGCTGTGGGAAGGAGGAAAGGGGAGCCGTGGAGGATGGAGGACATAGCTTTTACTATATGAAATTGATTACACTCTCTTTTTCTTTCTTAAAAGCCATGCTCACATCAAATTTTACTGACAGAGTAGTATATATTATATTTGTCCAAAGCTTAACACTGTAAGCTTTTGGGAAGTTAACTCATGGTTATTTTAAACTATGTATAAAAATTGATTACACTCTTTTATTTTTAATTTTTTTATTAGGTATGTTCCTCATTTACATTTCGATTGCTATCCCAAAAGTCCCCCATATCCTCCCCCCCCCCACTCCCCTACCCACCCACTCCCACTTCTTGGCCCTGGCGTTCCCCTGTACTGGGGCATATAAAGTTTGCACGACCAATGGGCCTCTCTTTCCACTGATGGCCAACTAGGTCATCTTCTGATACATATGCAGCTAGAGACACGAGCTCCGGGGGTACTGGTTAGTTCATATTGTTATTCCACCTATAGGGTTGCAGATCCCTTTAGCTCCTTGGACACCTTCTCTAGCTCCTCCATTTGAGACCCTGTGATCCATCCAATAGCTGACTGTGAGCATCCACTTCTGTGTTTGCTAGGGCCCGGCATAGTCTCACAAGAGACAGCTATATCTGGGTCCTTTCAGCAAAATCTTGCTAGTGTATGCAATGGTGTCTGCGTTTGGCGGCTGATTATGGAATGGATCCCCGGATATGGTAGTCTCTAGATGGTCCATCCTTTTGTCTCAGCTCCAAACTTTGTCTCTGTAACTCCTTCCATGGGTGTTTTGCTCCCAATTCTAAGAAGGGGCAGTCAGAATGACTAAGATCCAAAATTCAAGTGACAGCAGATGCTGGCGAGGATGTGGAGAAAGAGGAACACTCCTCCATTGCTGGTGGGATTGCAAGATTGTACAACCACTCTGGAAATCAGTCTGGCGATTCCTCAGAAAATTGGACATAGTACTACTGGAGGATCCCACAAAACCTCTCCTGGGCATATATCCAGAAGATGTTCCAACCGGTAAGAAGGACACATGCTCCACTATGTTCATAGCAGCCTTATTTATAATAGCCAGAAGCTGGAAAGAACCCAGACGCCCCTCAAAAGAGGAATGGATACAGGAAATGTGGTACATTTACACAATGAAGTACTACTCAGCTATTAAAAACAATGAATTTATGAAATTCCTAGGCAAATGGATGGATCTGGAGGGTATCATCCTGAGTGAGGTAACCCAATCACAAAAGAAGTCATTAGAGATGCACTCACTGATAAGTGGATATTATACCAGCAGCCCAGAAGCTTGTAATACCCAATATACAATTCATAGACCACATGAAACTCAAGAAGAAGAAAAAGCATAATATGAATACTTCTATCCATCTTAGAATGTGGGAACAAAACACCCATAGAAGGGGTTACAGAGATAAAGTGTGGAGTAGAGGCTGAAGAAAGGAGAAGCGTTATTTCGTTATTGTGTGTCCACTGGATAGATGTCCTATGCTCCAGTGGATGTCCATTCATATATGGAGAGCATTAACTAGACTTAGATCATAGTTAAAAGAAGGGAGGAGATGAGCATGTTGAGGAGATGGTCATGCTGAGGAGACATGGAGAGGATTAGGGGCAAAGGGAGGGTGGACATTCTACTTCATTGTATACATCCATGAACGTCTCAAAAATAAGGAATGTTTTAAAGAGTGAAAAATACTTTCTGATACCTTAAATTGTTAAGCACACTAATGTAAAACTTAAGTTATCATTAATAATGTTGGCATTTTGCTTTTCTATAAAATTAAAGAGTTTTGTACATAGCATCCAAATGGAAAGCATGGAGTATTACCTTATAAATGACCATTGTTTCTTTTTCTGTCTCTATAATAAATGATGATGCAGCTACTGCTTTCCTGTTAGTTTCTGTTGTCATACATACTAACCCACTTCTCCATTTAAATAACTAAACTTTTGCTTCTTAAACTTGGACTTCTGAGACTTCCCATATGGAAAATTGACTTGTATTTCATTTTGATGTGTTCATATCAATCTTTGTTTAAATTAGGACCCTGTGTGTCAAGGACATCTCATGGTGGGGACCATGTTCATTCTTTTTATCATTTTACCCTCTTGAAGTTATATAGAACATGTGATAGGGATAATTTTTTTATTAAGACATGGGATACAGACAGAGGGGAAGGGAGGGAGGGAAGGAGGGAGAGAGATGTGGGGGACTGAGGGAGAAGGACAGGGAGAGAGAGAGGGGGAGATGGGGAGGGGGAGGGAGATAGGGAGGAGAGAGGGGGAGGGGAAGGGAGATAGGGAGAGGGAGGAGAGAAGGGGAGGGGGAGGGGAGAAGGAGGGGGAGAGGGAGGAGAGGGAGGGGAAGGGGGAGAGAGGGAGGGAGGAGAGGGAGGAGAGGGAGAGGGAAAGGGAGCTGTATATGAGTACTCAGGAGAGAATTAGAACATACATATGAGAAAATACCCAAACTACTTTTACCGTGGTTTTGGTTAAGCATTGTACAGACAATAGAAATAAGCAATTTTACAAACCCTGACCCTCAAAAAATTTAATAAAATGTGTTGGTTATAGTCTATGGAGGTTGTCATAATTTATTGTGCATTAATAGAAAACCACAAAACAACCTAGGGAAATATTTTTGTTCTCTGTCATTTGGAGGTTACAATAGTTGGTATAATCCCATCATTAAGTAATTGCAGAATTCACAGGAAAAATTCAATGAGTCCAAGAGTATTCTCTTTAAGAAAATTTTTGTTTGAAGATTTCATTTCCTTTATGTAAAGTATTGTTTGATTCTATTTACTTTTCATGCAGTGTTGGCTTAAGGGTTAGCTTTCCAGGAATCTGTCAATCTTGTCTATCATTTAAATCAATCAATATAGTAGGTGGTTAAAACATTCTCCCTCTCACTCTTGTTCTCATTGCTGTCTGCAGGAATTTAGTATGAAAAAAAAGTTAAATTCTGCTCTAGTTACACGTTGTAGGACTTGGGGAATAGACTCAAAGCTTTGCACACAGCTCAAGAATTTTCTGCCCAGACCCTCAGATATCATACAGCTGACTTATTAGATGGATCTATAAGAGCGTTACAAACATGAATGCATTTTAAATAATCCTGTTGTTTTGATTATCTTCTACAAAAAAAACATTTATACTCATTTTTGCTACTACTTGTATTTTTCCCCTTTATTTTTTTTTAACTATTTTGGCTCCTTTACTCCAGTTTCTTCTGACAAATATATCATCTTTATTTCTCTCTCTCTCTCTCTCTCTCTCTCTCTCTCTCTCTCTCTCTCTCTCTCTCTCTCTCTCTAAATATATATATATAATTGATTTGTAAGGTTTGGCTGCCTTCCAAATGGCAACATATAAATAGCTTAGTACTATTGAAATTTAAGAAGCCCATTCTTATTTTTTAATTCCTCATTGACCAATGAGTTACGTGGAGGTGTCTGTCTTAATTACTGAGAATTTAAGTATCTGTAGTTACCCTTTACATTATTTTTTAGTGTTGATTTGCATCTGAATTCTAATATTAAGAGAAAACATCCTCGATTGTTTTAAAATGTATTGAGTCTCTGTGTAGAATTCGTGTATGGCAAATATTGAGTAAATAGAACAGATTTTCATACACCCATACCCAAGCTTACTTATCCTATTTGCCTTTACAGATGCTATCTTGAGTCCACTCAATTACTGGAATACATCTATATTAAATTGATAACTATAAAATTTATGAATATTTGAAATTATTCCATTTTGGTAGTACATTAATATTCTGTTGAAGCTATCCTCTTTGCATGCTTGGAATTTTACTGAAAGACTGTGGCGACTGAAATTCACACACTAACCAAGCCTTTGCCTGGTATTATTTCACGGCATGCATTCTCTCTCACTTGAGTTTCAATTTTTCTGTTTTATCATGTATTTACATAAAACTATATTCAGAAATTCATTCTTATGAAATTTTTTTCTGAATTTATTATTTTCCTGCCTTTAGGTAACACAAGTAAACATTTAAAAGTTAGAAACATGATAGTTGTTGAAATACCAACTTTTATTTAAATGAAATTGCAAATCAAATTGGCATCCGTATTCCATCTCACTCTTATCATCTAGCTATCTACAAGAAGACAAACAGTTGATGCAGGTGAGGATAAGGACTGGATCCTTCTACAATGCTGGTGGGAGGGAATTTGGTCCAGCCACCATGGACAACAAGATTAAATTAGTGTAAAAAGCATAAAACTTCTGGGCTGGGGAGCTGGCTCAGCGGGTAAGAGTATGTAAGACTCTGGCAGAGTACCTAGGTTTGGTTACCAAAATAGAATACATATCAGGTAGCATACTACTCTATGAAAACTCAGCTCTTTGGAGATCAGTGGATGCCTCTGGCTTCCTCTAAGAACTTCATACGCACATATTTATACATAGATAAACACATGTATAATTAAAAGCAAATAAATGTATTTAAATAATACAACTTCTACATGCTCCAACTAATCCTAGCTCTATCCCTAAAAGAATCTGAAATAACTTACTGGAGAAGTCACTTGCATGCATGTTTATTACAGTACTATTTAGAACAAGCAAATGGTTGACTCAGCCTAGAGCCCATGACAAGGTGGAGGAATGAAGGAGGCATATAATGGGGTATATGTACACTGGTGCACTCAGTGGGCTTCTACTCCTAGTTATTTTCTTTTCAGGAACAGAGATAGAAGTAGAGAGTATCACCATATTAATTTAAATAAGCCACCTCCAGAAAGTTAAGTGATGAATATCATTTTTTTTGCATGATGACAATAACTTTATTTTTTATTAGCTATTTTCTTTATTTACATTTCCAACCTTATCCCCTTTCCTGGTTTCCCCTCCAAAGAAAACTCCCATGCCCTCCCTACTCCCCCTGCTCACCAAGCCACCCACTCCCACTTCCTGATCTTGGAATTCCCCTATACTAGGGCATCTAGCCTTCACAGGGCCCAGGGCTTCTCCTCCCATTGATGACCAGCAAGGCCATCCTCTGCTACATATGTGGCTGTAGCCTGGGGCCCTCCATGTGTACTCTTTGGTTGGGGGTTCATGGTTTAGTCTGTGGGAGCTCTGGGGGTACTGCTTGGTTCATATTGGTTTTCCTCCTATGGGGATGCAAAAACATTCAGCTCCTTGGGTCCTTTCCCTAGCTCCTCCATTGGGGACCTTGTGCTCTGTCCAATATATATATATGGCTCCTGTCAGCAAGCATTTGTTGGCATCCACAATAGTGTCTGGGTTTGGAGACTGTATATGGGATGGATCTCCAGGTGGGGCAATCTCTGGATGGCCTTTCCTTCTGTCTCTGCTCCACACTTTGTCTCTTATCTCCTCTCATGGATATTTTGTTTTCCCTTCTAAGAAAGACTGAAGTATCCACACTTTGGTCTTCCTTCTTGAGCTTCATGTGGCCCGTGAATTGTATCTTGGATATTCTGAGCTTCTAGGCTAATATCCACTTATCAGTGAATGCATATCATATATGTTCTTTTGTGATTGGGTTACCTTACTTTTGTGAAATGTAAGCATTAAAAAAAATACATAAAATGGTGGGAAAAGCCATGAAACAAATACTAGAGAATGGGAGGAAGCAGAGAAGAAATGAGCATGAGTAATAGAGAGGGTGAATATGCTCCAAGTAGATAATATTTATGTAAGGAAGTGAGATGTTGAAGCTCCTTCCATTGTTCAATTAACGTATGCTAATAAAAACTTTCCTAAATGCAAGATACAGTAATCAGTTCACAGAGTATGTGGTTGGTTCTCACAGAGTAAATGGCTTTCAGAGAACTTTGGTGAATGCTTGTGAGTGAAATACTTGAACTTTTAACCTGTTACCAAGTCTCACCCTATGTCACTCACAGTTTTCTAATTGCACATACATGGCTTCCAATATCTCCTTGAAAATAATTTAACTTTTACAATATGTTTATGGCATCTTTCTGTTTTTCATGATTTTTTATAACATTGGGCCATTTTTATTACATATAATTTTTATTATTTTTTGAGAATTTCTCATCATGCATACAATGTACTTAGGGAATAACCCTATTATATAGTATTGTTTCTAAAATTTGTTCTGAGCAACTATCAACTTACTTATATGTGTAAAAGTAATTGTGTGTATGGGTGTGCATAAGAAATGTTACATACACAGACAGGTCAGATAATAATTGCCTGCAGGAATCAGTTATTTCCCTGGATTGAACATTGGTAGGTTTAGGAGCAGGGTACCTTTAATCCTTGAGCCACTTTGACTGTTCCTTTATGTAGTGGTAGGTCAGTATACATTTTAATGGGAAGCAAGAATTCTGAAAGGTGTTGACTTTAATTGATTATGAATATACAACAGATTCTTCACAAGCGTCTGTAGTGGATATAATTAATGTTATGTAGCAATAAGTAAAAAAAAATGATCATGCAATTTCAAGTGCGTAGAGTGTGGTGATATTTCGCTGCATATATTGGAAAGCTTTTTTATCCTGCAGGAGAGCAACTCAAATAAATGCCTTTCCTTGAAGATGAGTGGGTCTTAAAATAGAGACTCCCAAGCAAGTCTCATCCTTCCTTGTAGCATCTGGAGACTGAAGGAAAGAAATGGGGAGAGTCTTCAGACATAGAGTTGTGTAGCTTCCAAAATGTAATAAATACTGTTTTAAAAGTGACAGAACCCTGAGAATGCCAGCTCATTTCTCCATTGGCCAAAGACATAGAACTTCACATCCCTGGGTCCCAGGAGATATAGGTACAGCAGTTATCTCAGGCAGTCCCATGGTCGGCCCTTACACCATTCTCTAGGTAGCGTCATGACATCCTTTTGGAACAGTCAAGCAAACAGCAGCGTTATCTACTTGACTGACAAATGTAGCCTCACTGACTGTGTAGACATGTGTAGCTGTTAGGTTCACAGTAACATTGAAGTTATAAGGGCTTCCTGATTATGTAACTCATAAATAATTCTGAAAAGATATCTATGAATCAGATTTTACACCCATTCTACATAATTTTTTTTGGGGGGGGGCGGAAAGGGTTTATTCGGCTTACATTTCCATACTGCTATTGATAACCAAAGGATGCAGGACTGGAACTCAAGCAGGTCAGAAAGCAGGAGCTGATGCAGAAGCCATGGAGGGATGTTTTGTTTTGTTTTGTTTTGTTTTGTTTTGTTTTGTTTTGTTTTGTTTTGTTTTGTTTTTACTGGCTTGCTCCCCCTGGCTCATTCAGCTTTCTTTCTTTACTTTCTTTTCTTTCTTTTCTTTCTTTCTTTCCTTTCTTTCTTTTCTTTCTTTCTTTCTTTCTTTCTTTCTTTCTTTCTTTCTTTCTTTCTTTCTTTCTTTCTTTCTTTCTCTTTCTTTCTTTCTTTTCTTCCTTTTTTTTTAACATTTACTCTGTGACTTTATTTTTTTTTTCATTAGGTATTTTCCTCATTTACATTTCCAATGCTATCAGAAAAGTCCCCAATACACTCCCCCCCCCACTCCCCTACCCACCTACTCACACTTTTTGTCCCTGTACTGGGGCATATAAAGTTTGCAAGTCCAATGGGCCTCTCTTTCCAGTGATGGCCTTCACATAAAACTTTTATAAAAATTTTTACGCGTTGCTAAGGTCCAAAAAATTCCAAATATTATTGAGTATTAAGAAAAAGAATTTTTCTGATTTACTCCAACCCAAAAGAATGAATGATTATAATTTAGCACAAATTATCCCTTTAATAACTGTTTCAACATTTATCTCTCAAAAAATCCAATAAAATAAGCAAAATGCCCACAAAAGTATGATGATGATTTTTAGATAACTATCCACCTATCTATATGCTATTTTTATATATAAAAATCAGTTGCAAATTGCAGTGTGAAACTCTGTAGCCGACTTGCTATCTTGTACGTATTTTCTAAAATGCCTAAAATAATACCAAATACACAGTAGACAGTCCAAGATGTTTTCTTAGTAAGCATTTATTTTTACTTCATATTTTCACATTTTAATGAGTAATTATATAAATATAGCTGTATTCATCTCTGTTCTTTGGATAAACATCCTGAATTATAGCATCTTTGATAAAAAATAAAAATAGCTCTGCTTTATTGTGTTAGATAAGAACATTCTAATTAGCAAGTGTCCTCTACTTAGCCAAGAACTCAAAATACACAAAAATCTGTTCTGTATTCTATAGTAGGGAATATATAAAGATGCATCATATATTTATACATATGCAATGTATTTTATAGCTATACGTGCTATATATAAGCATATATAATATGTTCAAAATAAGGAAGTCATACAAAGTTCTAGAAAACAAAATGGAAAAACATAAATATTTATAATATCTTATATAAGTATTAAAAGCATATTATTTATAATAATCGTCTATATTAGTTATAGCCATAATTTTTATTTTAAACGCAAAGATAGCTGTATTAAAATTATTCATATTTGATATCACATAGCATTATGTGATAAAACATGTATTTCAATCAGTTATTTATAATATTACATCGTTTCATTTGCATGCACAGATGCAGATTACATACATGTGTAAATGTCAGAGGAAAATATACAGTACTTGATTCGTTCCTTCGACCCTGTGAGTCTCAGGGATCAAACTCAGATCAGCCAGACAAGTAGGAAGTGCCTTTACCAACTGAGCCATCTTGCTGGCCCTCATTTTTTTTTTTTAGTCAATAACAAGAATGGATATTTATTGGCTATAATACACGTTTCTTGTTTATTTTGATGATCATGTCCTATTACATTTATGGATTGCTCTACTTTTCTTTAGGGATGGAAATGCAACTGAATGCTGGTGTACTTGTCCAGCAAATGTGAGGGGCTCCAATTAATTCCCAGTATCTACTTTTTAAATGTATATATTAATAAATTAATTAACAATAAGAAGAAAACTAAACAAAGACTATTTCCAATGACTGGCCTTCTTCATGATTCTAAAATTTCAAGGTATTAGCCAGGCACTAGAAAAATATCCTTTCTTCCTTGTTTCTTATCAACCACTGGCAAGACAAAAAGTTAGCCAGCATCTAATAATTTTTTGTAAGCCTTAGTAATCACACTAAAAACTACTTCTGTATGTCACACCATACTCTATGTCTCCTATGTATTTTTTAAAGAGAACTATTCATTTATGTATATGAGTACACTGTATCTGTCTTCAGACACACCAGCAGAGGGTATTAGATGTCATTACAGATGGTTGTGAACCACCATGTGGTTGCTGAGAATTGAACTCAGGACCTCTGGAAGAGCCAGTCAGTGCTCTTAACTGCTTAGCCATCTGCACAGCCCCTCTAGCTCCTATGAATTAACTCCATATTTATAATTCATCTCTACAAGTAGTATAATTTAAATCCAATTATTCTTTTCATTATTTTTGTGGTGGTACCTATCAAACTCAGGGCTTTAAAGTTGCTTGGTAAGCACTTTACCACAGAGCCACAACATGTAACCCATAATCTGAATGTATGATTGCTTATTCTAAGTAGAGTGAATTTAGCAAAACTATCGCTATGTCAATTGCCCTGAGAGGCAAGCATTTCAAAAATGAACATGGACATGAGCACTGTGCAGGGCATTCTGCATTTACTAACTCATTAAGTGTAATGTACCTTGTGAGAGAAATTCTATACTTATCCTCATCGCAAAATTCAGGAAACAGTGTCACAAGAAAGAAACACCAATCACTCACTGTTTAGCATGGCTAATAACAGGCAGAGTTAAAAAGCAAATTTGAACCTGATATTCCTGAGTTCAGAGATTTTATATAAATTACAACTTGTATACAGTACTGGACATGTTCTTACTTTTTTTTAGCTGGTGTGAGGAAAGATAGGGTCCTTTCATGTAGTCCAGGCTAGCCTACTCTATCTTCTTGGCTCAAACTAGGCTTGAATTTGTGCTGCTGCTCTTCCCTCAGTGTCCTCACTGTTGGGTCTACGAGCGCATGCATCATTATAAGCCATCATGATTCTATTGTCAAGTGAAGACAGCTTCCATTTCCTCCATCATTAATAATTAAAATTGTGCAGGAGAGATTGGAAAGATGGCTCAGTGGTTAAGAGTACTTGTTTATCTTCTCAGAGGTCTTGAGTTCAGTTCCCAGCACCCACATCAGATGGATTACAACTGCTTGTAAAAGTACTCTCTCTGGCCCTCATGGTCACTTACTTATTACACTCATGTGCATATCCACATTCAGATATGCATGCTTATATACAATATAAAATTTTAGACATTTTGATGTTATTAATATGGCATGACAATTTTCCCAATGTCAGAGAATGTATTAAGTGAGACTAATTCAATTTAAAGAATTAACTACATGAGTTAGATAGATCTCAAGTAATGAACATTCTGTTCTCATTTATTTTACTTTTAAACAGGCTTTTTCCTAAGCTTAACTTGGTTAGTAAATATTCGTCAATTCAGAGTTTCAGGAACAAATATTACTAGGGCATTAAGATGTTTTTCATACTAAGGAAGTTCAGCACTGTTCATATGAAAGCTTTAATCCCATTCAGCTTTCAAGTTTCTCTGAGAATTCTAACTCAAAACTGAGACAAATCTATGAACGAAAAGTGAGTTGGTCCATACTGTTTTACTTGTCTTCTCTCTGCTTCATGTATTTTTATCCCAAGTTGGGACAAGGATAAGATGCTGGCAGCTATGTGTCAGGCACTTAAATTCTAGATTTGTAAATTGAGATTAATTATAGTCGAGCCATTGGAAGTTTTCCCATGAGAACACTATTCATCTTCGCCATGCGTATTTTCTGTGACTGTGGCAGAACTTCTGAAGAAAATAACTCAAATGAGGAAATTTTTCTACAGCTGAGTTTTAGAAGATTCTGTCCAGGGTCATTTTTCTCCATCACTAGCGGGCTGAGGGTGAGCAGAACAGCATAGTCAAGGGGATGTAGTGGATCAGGAAAAAGAGAGTGGAGAGTGAGAAAAAGAAGGCATAGACAGGGAGAAGTAAAGAATAGACAGAGGGAGAAACACGATAAAGGAAGGAGAGAATTGAAGAAGAGGGGTGGAAGAAAGGGAGACAGGGAAGGAGAGACAAAAAGAGCGTGACCAAGAAAGAGACAGAGAGGAACAGAAAGAACAGAGAAGAACGCGGCGCTTTGGATGAGCAATACTAGCCTGCAGAAGTATGCCCTGTGACCTACTTCCTTCACTAGGCTCTACCCACTGGTTGTTACCCATTGGTATAGCTAGAGTGCTCACAATCCAAACACCATTCAGTAGTTCATGATGACCTGAAAAACAAGTCTCAACACATGAGCTTTTAGTGGAGTATTTTATTTTAAATCTTAACTGTCTATTATTCATTGCAATTCATTGATATAAGCAGTTTCCCATTTGTTCCTTTCGCCCTTTCAGCTCATGCACCATTTTCTATGACTCTTGGTCCTGCAACCTCAGTAACAAGTTACTGGGGAATTGAAATCTTGAACCTTCCTTCACTTGACACATAGGAAATGCCCACCCATTTGAGCCAGTTTTTAGCTTAATTGTCAACTTTATATTGCTATGGCTTCTCACTCATCTGGCAAAAGACAGCTCAAAACAGATTTCTATTTTCTATATTTACTGGAAGTTAAGAAAACATTTGGGCTGGAGAGATGGCTCAGTCATTGAAGGCTAGGCTCACAACCAAAAATATAAGAAGACATTTAGTTGTACATGTTCCCAGACAGCCACTAATTTAATTTACTCCTTACCTTTAATTACTCCTTACATGAAGTCTCTCCCATTGAGTCACCTACTCTTTTCTGCTCATCCAAACCTGGACCTATAATTGTCCATTCTTTGAGGCACTGCTTTGGGCCAGTCTCATTGCATAGAGGACAAGTGTTCTTCCTTGTGTCACAGAATGTAAAACCTCTGCGGCTCTGCTTACCAGCTGACAAGACTTTGCTGTCATCTTTTAGATCACTGATAACTCACATTGCCAAAGCTTCGCATGATTATTAGTTACTAAGCTTGTTGTGAATACACTTAATCTCCCAATACACAGTGGGGAGCTAATTCCTGCCAGTGGTACAATTTAGGGCTCATTCTGATTTAGATGTTGTTTGTTTCCCACAAGGTCATGTACTCAAGGACTGAACCGTAGGTGGTAACACTATTTAGAGAGGTGGTAGTGATTGCATATGGTAGAGTGTAGCTACAGGAAGCAGATCTCTGGGCTGCTGCGTGCATCCCTGCCTACCCTGTTCACCATGATGTACAGAAGTTCTTCTACCACACTTTTCTTGCCATTGTGATGCTCTGTCCAAGTTTACTATCCCAGTTAACACTTCCAGAACCCTCTGCAACTCTGAACTGAGATAAACCTTTTCCACTTTACATTTTTTGTGGGGGGGGGGTGGTCTGGTTTTTGGCTAGAATTTTGCCTTTCAATGAAGGCACAGAACTTCCACTCCGTATTTTTTGAGCTGCTTATTTATTGAAGTGTTAGAAGCCTTGATCAAAGTTATGCCATCTGCAGATCTATTGTTGCCAGGTTGCTGGACTGTCTTATTTGTTCATCAAATATTCATCAATGGCATGAAATATTCTAGCCATTCTTGAGAATATTGGGCTTCTGACCACAAAGAGAATGCACTGCACTAAAGAGAACTCCTGCAATAAAGAGACACAGATAAATTGCCCTTGTTCTGCTGAGTAACTTCCCACCCACGCTCAAGCAAGGAGCTCTAATTATCAGTAGGCCACACACAAAAAGAAGATGTGAATGTAGGAGGGAAACTCGTTGGAATGAGAAGCATCAGTGGGTGAATAAGTGGGATTTGGGGGGCGAAGTACAGAGTGAAAATGACTAAAATTCATTAAATAAATGCATGAGACTTGTCAAACAATTAGGAAACTCAACTAAAAACAGGCAAAAAATGGTTCTCATATCCAAGTAATATTAAACAATGGAAAGATAAAAGAAATGGGTCCATGCATAAAGTGATAAGTTTGCAAAGATGAGTGCCTGAATTTGGATACCAATCTACTCCTGCTCTCTCCCTCAATAAAACCTGGACATGACAGTGAATATCTAGGATGCCAGCATTTTATGTATGGAAACAAATGTATCTCAGAGGTTTGTGGAATAGCCTGTCCAGCCTAAATGGTAAGCTCTAGACACCAGAGATTGGTGTCATATTAAAATGATGATAAGGAACCGAGAAAAACATCTATAAATCTCTGTTTTCATTTGATTTTCTTTGTTGTTATTTCTCCTAATAAAAGGTATTTGACATTTTCTTGAACCCCTATTTTTTTCCTCCACATAAGATGTCAGTGTCCAAGTTTTATAGTTTCTTAATTCTTGCTGACATTCTTATATGACCAAAGCCACAAAATCAACTTTTACCCTCCACTGAGCTAAGAAAATTTTATATTAGTGGGAACCCAGCAAAAATTTAAACATAAATGTGCCATGATCTTACTGACATACAAAAATATTAATCCTCCTGCATTCGCTGAAAACAGATGTTAGGAAAGATTGTAGATGTGAGCATCAAGCTAGTTTGAAAGAAGTGGTAAGAACCTGGTATATTCCAGGATAACTGTGAAGAGACAGATTATAACTCTGTAGCTATGGTTTCTAGACAGAGTAGCTATGAAGTAGCTATTAACAGATACTGGCAAACTCTGTAGCCTTGCACAAAGGCGAACAGAAGGTTAGAAACCTTGCAGTGGTTAAAATACTGCTGAAGAACCCAGATAATTTGTCAGATATTTAGTTGGTCACAAGTCTAAATGTTATCGATATGGTTTACATGTCCTCAGTTACCTATTCAGTTGTTATTAATAAAAGTAGTTTAGGTTCAAAAGAGTAAATACAGGTAGCTAGGGTGCAATGTATATACAAGCAGCATCCAACAACCTAGCCTGTAAGTTTGTTGATTTAACCCGCTCCAGTGAGATTAACTCACACTGTGCTTCATCATACATGTCCATAAGCACACATGGATCTTCCTGATACCAAGAAGTGTTTTCATCCTCAGGTTTATGACATGGAACCGTTCAAATTTGTTTTCCATTTCATATCCTACATTATATACACACATTTCCTTCATAGCAGAGCTTAATATAAAATTCTAAATCCATTTTTTTTTGGTCTGCTTAATCTTTTAGGCCATTGCAAATGTGATTTCCTGTCAAGTATTCCACAAAAAAAAATATCATTCTCAGCTACATCCCCATTTATCTTCTTGTCACCCCATGCAAAGGACAGTACTCTTCTGGAACTTTCTGTAACATGGAACTGCTAATAACCTTTGCAATCAGTCTTTGTCCAACCTTGGTATTTATCATTCCATGATTTCTTAGGATTTGTGCGACATTCTCTCCTCTGCTTTGTCCCTTAAGGGCACAGCTTCGACATTTCACTTTCTTCTTGACTTTATTTAAAAACTTTCTTCCTTAGCGCTTTATTGGGTGGTTCTTTTCTCATCTACCTTTGTCTACAGCATTACGGCAGAATGATCTCTCGATCTCTGAAACGTCAATGAGTTCTTCCACATATCCAAGTCAACTGTGTAAAAGGCAGACGTCATGATAAATTCCAGAACATTCATTTTTCTCAACTCAGCTATCATGAATTTGTCTATAGATTCATCATATATCCTAGAAAATTCTTCTCTACCATTAGTTTGTCTCACTATGAAAGGTCCCTTCTTTAGTCATTGACCAAAGTAGAAAGCTAAAATATATATTTTTGCTAATTTTCGTTCACTTTTTTCTGAATAAAAAGCTATTCGTGAGTAACTACTGTGACCTCATGTCTCTTGAGTGAATCCATTCTTATCTGTTCACCCTGATGAAATGCTTGTATTACTATGTATTTATTTGTTATTTTAATACATTTTATTGATTCTTGATAATTTCATACAGTATATTTTGAACCAATTCACTTTCTTTCCACTACTTCTCCCATAACCACTCCTTTTAACCTTCCTTTTCTTCCTATTTTATAGTGAGTTTATTTTATTTTTTCCCTCTCCTCATCAAGTCCACTTGTGCTGTAGATATAATTTAGGGAATGGAACCTGTCCTACTGTGGGGTTAGCCTACCAGGAGATGCATTATTTGAAAATGGTGACCCTACCTTCACAGATACTCAGACACTTAAAATCTTCTAAAACAGTGCTCTCAATTTTTTAATTACTCAGTTTAAATGTTTTTAATACAAAATTACATGTATTCATGGAGCATGGTATGCTATTTCAATATGTTCTGATAAAAATCTATTGTAATTTACATTTCTATTCTTTAATCATTATGCTGTGCTTGAAGCTTTTCAGTCTCCTCTCTTATGGTTTGTATACAAAAAAAAAGAAGCCATAATAATTCCAATAAGCCACAGTCCCTGATCTGTACTCCATGACTTAGAACTTCCTGTTTCTATCTAAACTCTTTGGAACCCATTATAAATTCTCCTCTTCTATTCCTTTTGCCTTTACTAAGCTCTCATGATTACTATTCCACACAATATTTAGTTTAGCATCTATATATGATAAAGATCACAAGGGATTTTTCTCTCTTACATTTTATTTATTAAAACATTACCATGATAATTTTGTGCCATTCCTGGAAGACTTCACGATCTTATTTACTCTTCTCTGGTTTATTCTCTAACTACAGTCAAGAAAATATCATGTTACAAAGAAACATCCAATAAGGTTGTTCTCATGTTTGAAGACCCCAATGGTTCCTAAGAAATGAATAGATATTCCTCCCATGTGCTTCCTCAAACTTCTATCCCTCAGTCTAACCATATCTCGCATCCCAGGTTATTCCATAGTTGTGTGCACACACATATATTTTACTTTAGGCCTGTATAGGTGCAGTTTCTTACATACCACATCTCCTCACTTGGAAGATTTCTACTCATCCTGCATTTCTAAAGTGGTCCTTTACTTTGTTTTCTCTGTGTTTTCATCAATTAGACTTTGTGGCCTTTTGACTGGGTTTACACCTGACACTTCAGTAGACCATTACATGATAATGTAATTAGTTGCTACAAAGTTGTCTGCCTACTACATTGTAAGATTCTGAAGTTAGGAATTCCTTATCTGAGAAGCCTAGTTGCCATGATGTGGGATGGGCAGTTGGGAGCTACTCAAGATGCATACCACAATGCTGTGAGTCAGATTCCACTAGGGTGGGCAAGGAAGGGTGCCATGTTGAGATGGAGGAGCAAGAGAAGTGGATGGTTTCTGCACTATGAGGGAAGGCAGAACTGGAGACATGAGATCAGATGCATGATTCAAAGGTCACAAACAATAAAAAGTTCTTTTACAAAAGGTGTTACTCATCTCTAAAATTTAGTCAAATATTTAGCACATAATTTACAACCAAGTGTTCAACATGTTTGAAGCAGAGAGAATGAAAAATCTACAGCAAAGTGCTCAACAAATTTGAAATAATATAGAATAAAATACTAAATATGAAATTTATAATGAAAAAAGCTGAATTAGTTAAAAACTAATATCAATATTGCCTCATTTATTGCCATGAATAAACTGAGGGGACTTTTGAATTATAAAACTCAAAATGAGTTCGGGAGGTTTTAAATTTTTAAGTACATTTACAGTTAGAAAAACATATATAACCTCATCTCAGCAGCAGCCTCAGGAAATTGAAGTTCTAAAAGTTGTGCTGTGTGTGTACCGAAATTGCAAGAACTATTAAGATGCTATAAAATTTGAACAGAAAGTACAAAAACACAGAATGTGCAATTTCTGCTACTCGGTGGGGGAAAATTAACAGAGCTAAAGGATGTTCAGGACACTGTGTGCTTCAAGCTCAGGACAAACCGAATGGGGACTCATTTATTCATTGCACTCCAGAACTTGAGAGATCCATTGGCATTTAACAACAAGAGTCTTAGAACAATTAAAAATAAACCCAGTCCAATATTCAGCAAACACAAATCTTACTGCTTATGGTGGGGAAAAAAAGAAAGAAAAAACAAAACACACTCCCACTGGCATTCTTGCTGTAATTTCCGGGTGAGGCAATGAGATAGATTTAAAACTCAATTACATCCTGGAGTAGAATGAAATGTTTGCGTTTGCCTCATATGATATACGTTATCATGTATTCGGGAACATGCTTTCTGTAGTCTACATTCTGGCCCACATCACATCTTATCAGAATTTATTCACAATGACCTTAAGAAAGATCAGGTTTTTTTTCCATACTATAAATGCTAATTAAAGAACAGAATATATCTGGAATATTATCAAATTATAAAAATCAATCCTCTGGTACATGGTCTGCTGAGATATGTATTACTACCATTGCCTTTTGTTGTCAACCTGATTTTCAAATCCCAAATGTGGTCTTGTATTTAGCTTGCAGTTTAGGAGTGTGCCAACATTCTTAGGATGATAGAATTCATGGCAGGGATGCTTTCTACTGTGTGTGCCAGAGGGAAGTGCACATAGTTACCTGCATGCCAGATGCCTAGTTCTTCAGTTTCAAATTCTCGTGGCTCCCTGAGAATTCCTAAGATGAGATCCTAATGCCCACCCCAACCTTTGTACAAATACGGTAATAATTGGATCCCTCAGGTTCTTGTGGGTTACTAAGTAGCTTTAATAATTTACATCTTAATTTTGGTAGCAATTTTGAAATGCAATCATCTCTACCTCGAAAGGGACATTTGGTTTTAAGATTCCCTGCCTTAAGAGACAAAAATTCTCCAGATACTCAATTATTTTACAATAAATAGTCTATTTGAATGTAACCTATGTACATTGTCATTTTCTTTTTGTAAATTACAGGTCATCTCTAATAACTATTACAAGGTATATTCTATGTAGACATTTGTTATACTCTATTATTTAAAAGATCTTGACAAGAAAAACATCTGTGACTGTTGAATATGTATTTAATTTGCATTTAGTTAAATCTACAGATGTAGGAGATATACATTTTGAGGGGGAAATGTATTTTTAAATTATGAATTTTGGCTTGAAAATATAGGTTGGTGGTAGAACACATACTTAGTATGTACAAACAAAACTATAGATTTTTTTTTCACTACTGTTGCAAAACAAATCTATGACCATTATTTAGCTATTGAATATTGCTCTTTGGTGAGTAATTATCTAGTTTGCTTTACTAACATTTCTACCTAAGCATGTACCTATGTAAGTATGTTTATGCTGAGTAATTTGCGATCTAATTTCTATGAACTGAAAGCATATGCTGAATGTAGAGAACCGTTGACATAATTCTTTGAAGACAGTTTTAAGTTAGTTTTAACAGAAATTTTTCTTAGTAATAGAAGTTATTATTCTAAAATAAATCTGAGACTTAAAAATAACAGAAGCACCATTCTCAGTGACATCGTTTCTAGAGTCTATATTTTAAAAGATCCTTAAAAACACTTTTGAAAATATAAGACAATTCTAAAATGTTCTTGGAATTGCATGTGAAGATATTAACTTATTTTTTCTTTAGTGATGAAACAGAAGCCACTTGAATTTTCAAAAATTGTACTGAACATTTATTATCAAAACTACTAAGCCTATTGGTGATAACACATGCCTTAATCCTAGCACCCTGGAGGCAGAGGCAGGCAGGTCTCTGAGTTGGAGGCCAGCCTGGTGCACAGAGCAAGTTCCAGGAAAGTCAGGAATAGACAGAAAAACACTGACTCAAAAATAACAATAATGAAAATACCAATACCAAACATTGCTACAATCCTGAAAATTTAATCTTTCCTGATATCCCATTTTATCAGTACTGTCATTGGATACACTAAATGAACAACCCTACTCTTTGAATTGAAACAAGTTTTACAGTTTCAATCTTTAAAATTAATTCTTATGTGCACCTAAAACATAACTTTCATTTCTAATTATTTCATTAGTGTTTCAAAACTTCTCAGTGCTATGTTATATTAAATAATAAATTGCTACACTGTATTGCATTCTTATAAGAGACCATTCATCTAGTAATTCACAGATCCTGCTCCTTAAATTTTCCTTGTTAAGTGAGGTTAAATCTTTTAGCAATGAAAATTTCATTGGTAAAATTGATAAAATGGTATTATAAACATTTAGACTTAACTGTTGAAAATGGAAATTAGTGTTTGGATGATCTATTTTGTTATATTTTAAATTGAAAGAAACAAAAACACCACCTGGATTAAAAATACATGTAATTTGATCTAACTTTCAGTGTTCTTACTTTATTTTCATTTTACAGTTCTAGGAATCAAACTGTGAGCCTCAGACATATTAAGATGATAGTTTGTCACAAGGCACAACAAATGTTAATCAGGAAACATCTGCAAACCTGATGCTTTAGTGGATACAGTTGACTTATCTAAGTCTAATAAACTTGAGAAACGTGTTGTCCTAATTATGGTATTGCTATGATGAAACATGACCAAAAGCAAGATCTGGAGGGAAGAGGCTTTCTGGTTTACCTGAGCACACTGTGTCCCATCATTGAAGGAAATCAGGACAGGAACTCATACAGGGAAGGAAACTGGACAAGTTCTGATGGAGAGGTGCTTTGAACACTCTTGTTTCTTGTAGCTTGCCCAGCTTGTACAACTCATAACCACAACCACAGGTATGGCATCACCCACAGTGGGCTAGGTCCTTCCACACCAATCACTATTAAGAAAATCCTCTAAAGCCAGATTTTATGGAGGGATTGCCTCAATTGAGGTTCCCTCCTTTCAGATGACTCTACTTTATGTCAAGTTGACATAAAACTAGCCAGCACATGCATACCACTCATTAAATCTCACCATATTTAAATAAAGCCAACAGTGATAAAGTTCATTCATTGGCTATTTGCTAATATAATCTGCATATGACATTACTTGATTTAAATACTTTGAATTTTGTTTCTCAAGACTGAAGTCACAGGAAAATAAATCATCATAATTAATGTCTGTTAAAATCAGATGCTCAGAACACACACACAAAAAGCTACAATGTTCCAACACATTAATCTTATCTTACAACTTAAAACTTACCCTCAAGGGCTGAGGAATTTATTCAGTGGTTAATCCCTTCCAACACAGATAGTAGGACCAGAATTTAGGTGCCCAGAACCTATGTAGCTGCACGGTAGACACAATGCCACCAGTAATTCTCGATTTGGAAGGACTCAGGGTTTGCCAGAACAACCTGGCTAGTAATTATGGCTCTACAACTAACTTCTGGTTTTCCATGAGAGACCATACTTTGTTGAGAAGATGAAAAAGTGATTTAGGGTTGTTTATAACATTCAATGTGGGTCTACATGTACACATGTTTCTACACCCATGTACCCTAAAACATGTGCCCATATACATGCAAACATGTATGCACATACATACATCCACATATTAAAATGGAAAAGTACAAAAAACTTGACAACTCATTCCTTAATTGTGTAAAGTACCTTTGAGATAAAAAAGGAAGAAACAACAGTATAAAGAATCAAAGCAAATCATTGCTGTATTTTTTATCTGTAAATTCAAAATGGTGTGAAATTAAAATCTAATACTTGTTGAGGCCTGCCCCCTTAGCTTAGCTGTAACTCTTATGTTTAATGCCTGCCAGCGATCCTGTATTGCTGACATAAAAGCAGCTTGACTCTAGGCAGACAAAAATAGTTTGGCTCGGAGAAAGGTCAAGTTGAGCATATACTCTGAGGCTTATTATTATTATTATTATCACTGTTATTGTTGTTGTTACTATTATTTGAAAATCCTCAACTGTTGCCTTCACTCAGGACCCATCAAAACAGAGGTCAGCCTGAATTGTTATATCTTACCTACTAAAAATCTTGGAAAAAGGCTGACGACCCTGTAGCTCTCCCTACAATCATGTATGAGTGTATCAGTTTTTTCCCTATGCAAACTGGCCCTGAAAAATGTTCGAGGCTATAACTTTCAGCTTTTAATTTGAGCTATGGCCCTGATCAATCAGTTTGGGGTGTGTATTCAATAATCATTCCTGTTGAACTGGATTAATGTCTGAGTTGTTGGTACAGCAGTTCCCAGACACCAACTATACTCAAATTTAGAATTACGAAATCTCAAGCTAATAAGATAATAAGCTAACCTCAAAGTGTGTAAATGGAATAGAAATCATTTATGATTTCAGAATGAAATATTCATTTCTCTCTTTTGTACTGGAAATTGAACCTAGGGCATTGTGTCTGCTAACCACGAGTTCACCAGTAAGCTAGAACCCTAATTTTTTTATTTCTGTGCGACCAGTTCGGGTGTAGATTAACTATTTGATAACGTACCACTTTTAAGCCTGCAGAACACTCTTGAAATAAACTTTACTCTTTTTGTTACTTAATGCAGTAACTGTATTTTAATAACCCTCAGTACATGCTATAGTATACAGCAATTCTCTGTTCAGTGCAGTACTTATATCTAATAAAGAGTCTAACTTACCGGTGGATCAGCCCCCTTAGAACCAGTCAGCCCTCCTGTTAGGGATTCGATGTCCTGGAAAGGGGAAAAGTGATGATTGTAAATGCTACTCAATATAATGAACAGTACCCAGTCACACAGTGTATTGTCAATGGCAACAAAGCTAGGGTGCTTCAAGTGTGTGTGTGCACGTGTGTGTGTACGTGTGTATGTGTGTATGTGTGTATGTGTGTGTGTGCGTGTATGTGTGTGTGTGTGTGTGTGTATTGGATCCCACAAAACTTAAAAAATAGACTATAGGAAAACATCTTACTATTTAATCTAACTCTCTACAGTAAAAGCAAAAATAAATGCAAGTGGGCAATTATTTTTGAAATATGAATAGAAAATGGATCCAGAGTTTTATATATATATATATATATATATATATATATATATATATATATATATTCTTAAAGATCTAAAGTGCACAGAACAACTGAAGAAATAACCTCAATTAACTTATTTCCAAGAGCATAGCTTCATGATGCTATTTTACCCACAAAACCTTTAAATTATTTATGGTCTATTCTATTAATAATGTGTAAAATGTCAGAAGATATGACTAGATTAGGTGTTCTTATACAAAGATCAATTCTTAATTTTGAATTAATAGCCATAGAAGTAATACATAAATAATGATCATATACCTCAGAGTTATTATGAATGGAAAAATGAAAGATACTTTAATAAGTTTTACAAACATTGAAAGTTATACAAATAATAACACCTGTCATAGCAATTCTTGTGGTTTGATGTAATTATTATCAATTATATAACATTTACAAAATAAAATTAAATGTCAGATTTTAAAATAAAATCTCACAACATTTTAACAAATTGGCAACTGATTTAACTTTGGAATCACCTGTCATAAATGAATCTGCAAACACATGCACACACACACACACACACACACACACAGACACACACACGGAATCAGAATGTTCACAGGCATCCTGCTACTAGCCATACCTGACACTAACATCTTGATATGTTAAAATATTTTATCTCTTGAGATATGTGCATTCAGAAAGGTCTAATTTTATCTTGATAAGCATCTACTTATCAGTGAGGAATAAGACCTCCCAGAAATGGACTGAATAATGCTTTATTAATTTAAAAATTTTTGAATGCCAATGAAGCAGGAGCAAAAGCTACTGAAATATACTGGATTATAGAAAGAAAGAAAAAACATACTGAATTGCATGCACGAATATATTTTAAAGATGTTTCAACATCAGAATGGAATAAAGGAACATAGGTAAGACATTTTGTTTAGATCTCCACAGGTGATGAAAGACTATAGGTTCCATCAAAATTGAAACAAATCTTATATGAATAAGAGAAGCGTCTACATGAAAGGCTGGCTCATAGAAGGGAGGGACGCAGAAGGAAAGCAATTCAGATGACACAAAAAACTGAAACCCCTGCATGCAGACAGCTCAACAAACTGGCTGAAAAAAAGACAGATCATTCCTTAGCCCAGCAGACTGAAAAACCTCGGTGTGGAAATGAACATTGGCTGAAGAACAGATGATCATCAGGACTGCAGTTATGAAAGAAAATCACATCAACGGATCTTCATAAGGACATCTGGACTGTTAAGTTTATGGAATTGATCATTGTTTCTATGGTAAAAGCTAAAAAACTGTGTACAGTTTTTTGGCTCACACAGAAAGGGTGAAAATATAGAGAAATTTTCATCTAACAACATGGCTCTTCTGGAAAAAGATCGCAACCAAAGCCTTCTGGGTCCATGTGATATGACACACGCTTCATTACAGCATGTTCTGGCTGAAATACAGACTTGTCCTTAGTATACCTTTAATTCCTAACAATGAAAGTACAGTTAGTTTGTAGAAACAGCCATGTGTAAAAGTGATGCCTAAGTGAGGGGCAGACTAAGTAATGAATCAGAGGAAGATTTCACAGAATGAATCAGAGCTAGGATATGCCCAACTCTCAAGAGAACAGA
>NW_028227264.1:105884724-106112224 GCF_978045245.1 Mus caroli | reverse complement strand
TAAGGAAAAATGGTTAAACTCAAAGAGATTTAAAATCCAGGTTGGTGACTCACGCCTTTAATCCTAGCACTTGGGAGGCAGAGTTAGGGGGATTTCTGAGTTTGAGTCCAGCGCCTGGTCTACAAAGTGAGTTCCAGGACAGCCAGGGCTATACAGAGAAACCCTGTCTCGAAAAACAAAAGAGTAGAGTTTTGGCAAGTCCAGGTGAATGGTAAGTAGCTGAAAGTACTAGTATTTTTAAGTATAAAAGAATGCAGTATTAAAAAAATTCTGTTTGTCAGTGTCCAGTAAGTAATGAATGCCTCCCTGAGCCTCTACCAAGATCACCACACAGGGAAGTTCAGTAAGTATTGAATGTAGAATGACTGAGAGAAAGAATACTCATGTGCCATCATTCTGATACAATCTCTGAGACTCCTGGGATGTGCGTGCGGATAAACATTTCTTACTTTTATAGAAATGCATTCTTTGGAAAGTACAGAGCAAAGCTATTGTGTTTGCACAATGAATCGTCATAAAACTTAGAAATGAACAAAATAATGAATTGCCTTCCCAAGGTCACGCAGCTGTTGAATGCAGGAAAGTGCTCTGAAACCCCTGTGTTATAACCTCAAGCCTAGTTTACTTCTGATTCTGTCGTATATCACTAATGAGACAGCTACTCAAAAGAAATGCTCTCGGCTCTGTCTGATCTCATCTTGAATCAATAAATTTCGATACATACCAAGGGTTTTATGGCTCATAGGAAGGGATTTTAAAAGGACTTAATAGGTAACACCATTGTACAATGAATAAATCAATATTTAAACCATTTACCAAACAAAAGTGCCTAGTATAAGGATATACTTCAGAAATATTAAACTAGTGTCAATAATGTTTACTTTGTGCAACATTTTTTGTAAGTTTACAGAAGAAGGAATGGGTAACAGAAGACAAATTTCCCTTTAAGGAATCATTTTCCCCCACATGCTGCTTAATGAAACAATTGTTCATCAAAAAGTCCCATCTCCTTAAGGCAAACATCAAAAAAAAAAAGTTGAATTTCTTAATGAGGATTAAGCTGGTAGTGCTTCCTTGGCTACATTACAGGGCTAATTCCTTGGGGGACAGAGAATTAGAAAACATACAAAACAAAATAAATCTTACTTGGAGAAGCAAAATTTCATTGCTCAAAGTTCAAGAAAGAAAGAAAGGAAGAAAGAAAGAAAGAAAGAAAGAAAGAAAGAAAGAAAGAAAGAAAGAAAGAAAGAAAGAAAGAAAGAAGGAAAGAAAGAAATTATTTTCTAAGGCTTTGAACATAGTCCATTGCAAATCTGAATTGTCCTCCAGTTCTATAATGAGCTCATGTTAAAATGAATGGCTGAGTATATATTGTGAATTTTTCATGGGAGAAAATGACGGTAAATAAACCAAGTCAAAACTTTCATAGCATTTGGGATGTTGTGGGGAATCATAACAAAGAAAAGTCAGTCAACAAACATACTTTGAAGACTTACAGACATGAAGTACCACACCAAACCTGATGTTCAGTATTCAGTCTTTGAGATACATGTTTTATTTTAATCTAAGGCAGAGCCCAGAACAACATATGGAGGAAATCTGAGAATGAAGTATTAAATTAAAACATAGTAGTTGTGGTAGTAAATTGAATAAGGTGACAGTAGTTCAGATTTTGGTATTTCCATAGTTGTTTTTTTCTTTTAGAATACATATTGAATTCCCACAGAAACTAGTTGGGCAACACTAATTGGCACTGACTGGATACTTACTGACACTCACACCACATTAAGCTCTCCATTTCCTCATGAATTAGCATCCCACCGCTCTTAGCTTTCATTTTCAAGATGGTCAGTCAGGGACATTTAGACTTTAATGACTTGACAAAAGGTCACACAACTAGCTACTAGTGGTTCAAAACCAAACAGTGCCTTCTGAGGCAGTATATTTCCGTGGCTATGAGCTCCTGAATCAGATGGAGTATGAGAAAGGAACTGGAAGGGATTGCTGAGATGCTCTGTACTGATATGAATTTACTATTTGAAGAACTGAAACTTGGAGAGGCACCATTTGAGCTAAGCATTTGACTTGAGAAAATAGAGAGCAGGTGCTGACTTTTCAAAAACACATAATTCACACTTTTACACAAGTTAGCCTAGAGATACATTCCAGATAAATATTAACTACTACATATGCATAGCTTAATTTTGGAAGTTATAATGCAGCAAAATTGGATAAATCTAAATAGTGAGATGAAAGCTTTGGGCAATATCCAAAAACATAAGTCAAATTTTTCTAAGGAATTTGAATTTGAATCTAATTGGTGGGAAAAACAAAACAACAAAAACAAAAACAAAATTCTATTGCTATATCTTTCCTGAAAAATGAATCAAAGCTGGAGTTACAAGATGTGTATTTATAATTCAATTTCTTATTGCAGTTTTAGAGTGACAAATTGTTATTATTATTATTATTATTATTATCATAAACAGCAGTAGGACACATGATATGTATGCTTCTGTTTAGGGAGCTGTTATAAGGGATGTTACTAATGACTGCAGTATTATCAGCAGCTTTTTTAAAAAAAGATTTATTTATTGTTATATGCAAGTACACTGTAGCTCTCTCAGACACACCAGAAGAAGGCATCAGAACTCATTGCAGATAGTTGTGAGCCACCATGTAGTTGCTGGGATTTGAACTCAGGACCACCAAAAGAGTAGTCAGTGCTCTTGACCACTGAGCCATCTCTCCAGCTCCCATCAGCACCTTTTTTAAAACCGTGAAAGGAATGGGAGCTATAATTCTACACTATTAATTTAACTGAGTCTATAGCATAGAATAGGATTATTAGAATAAAGAATGGTGGAGGTTTAGCATCAGTGACAGAATATTTTATGGCCATGGCATGGTACAGACAATTTTGTTTTCTTCTATGCACACAAATAAATAAGAAATCAAGCTTCTACACTAGCAGCCTGACAGCACCCCGAAAGCTCTAGAACAAAAAGAAGCACATACACCCAAGGCGAGTAGACAGCAGGAAATAATCAAACTCAGGGCTGAAATCAATCATCCAAATAGAAGCAAAAAGAAAAATACAAAGAATCAACAAAACCAGGAAAATGAACAAGATAGATAAACCTTTAGCCAGACAGAGGGCACAGAGACAGTATCCAAATTAATAAAATCAGAAATGGTAAGGGAGGCATAACAATGAAATATATCTTAAAATAATTATTCTGTCTGTTGAATATTAACAGTTGAAAATATTAAAATCATGTTCTACAATCAAACAAAAAAAATCAAACTTCAAAGTTTGCCACTCTGTAATTTTTAGCGATTATCATGAAATATTATTCATTCAGAATACCTCTTAGTATTTTTCAAACACGTTTTAATTGATTGCTATTCTCAAATGTAACTATTATTACCATTAGTTGATAATAAAGAGTTAGTATTGCAGCTTTCCAGTTGTAATTGACAATGCCTGATGGAGGCACACAGACAGTTAAGACTTCTGAACAGCATACCTACTGTTTGGGGTAGTGCTATGGCAAGGAAATTAGAATCCTATTGCTTAAAATGAGGCAGAGAGAGAAGACACATGGCCTTGTACTTGCACACTTGTACAATACAGCATTAACAGAAACTATGGGATGTATAGTGGTGTCTTCAGTTCGAATAGCTTCATTGCATGTCACTTGTGTAAAATTACTATGTAGAGTGAAGATATGGTTTACAGTTTGGGAGGATAGAAGACTGGAAAATTAAAGCGTTGTGTTTCTTTTTTAAGAACTCAGAGCAGAATAATTTTCTTGCCATCCCCTGCTTCTAGAAACCACCTGCATTCCTTGGCTTCTATCTCCATCTTCAATCATGAAAAAAAAAAAGTATCCTATTTCTAACTCTAACCTTCTTGCTATCTTCTTTTAACGACCCTCATGAGTACAGTGGAGCCAATCAAGTAATTCTGAGTAATCTCTTCAAATTAAAATTCTTAAATTTGCCTGATAAATCGCCCTTAACATTAAAGGCTGACAGTGAGAAGTCCTGTGATTTATGACATAGAAATATATGTAATTAAAAATATAAGGCATGATACACTTGTCCTGAACTCAAGAAATATGTAATAATATCTCAGATCCCATATAAAATAACACTTCCTAAAACTACCCAGTGGGAGTGTCCACTTCATCTACTGAATTTCCACATTTCCTGTTACTCTCCATATATACTTTAACTCCTTTAACAGACAGTTTTACATAATTCTCTGTATTATCAGGTTCTCAATCCATATTTTTTTGTTAAAAATAATCAAAGAAAATTCTGGCTGTGGATGGATGTTCTGCTCTGAATAGACATTCCTGGGAATGCAGAATTCTAGACTTTCTTTTAAAATTATGTGTATATGTGTACCAGGAAGGTATGTGCTGTGGGGTGGGTATGTGCTGTGGGGTGTGTGTGTGTGTGTGTGTGTGTGTGTGTGTGTAGATGTCCGTAGAGTAAAGATAGAGCAACACATATTGGTGATTATGAGTGACCTTATGTGAGTTATGGGAACTAAACTCAGGTACTCTACAAGAACAGCACTGTTCCTAACTTCTGAGACACCACATCTCTTGCTACAATTGTAATTTTCTTGAAAACTCTGTAAAACAGTACTTGTGTGTAGTAATAATTCTCTTAGGATATATCCCTTTCTGTTCTAAGGCTTTGAGACCTTAGCAACAATCATGTGATTTTCATGACAAGAATTAGTCCCAGATTTCAAGACAATCATACCAACAGATTTTCACCAGTTAAACGCCTTCACTGCAAACTCATTAAGAAGTGGGAAGTGAATTTACTTTATTATTTAGGCAATGTAGATAGGGCCTTTCACATAAAACAAGAGTACATCAATATTAGCTTCACTAATACCTTAAACAGAAAAATTATGGTTTTTAACTTTTAGTGAACACATAGAGCAAATGACAGATGATAAATGTGTAGCCACATAAGTACTTTTAATGGATTTGCAAGTAAGCTTTATATTTTGTAAACTCCTTGTTCAATTTATGATTTAAATTTATGTGAAAACTTGTGATGAAGGTTTTACCATGTGATCACTTATTCTGAAAGACGTAGGTAGGAGTCCTGTGGACAAAAAGAAAAGGAATCCCCTTTGTTCTTACAGAACTGAGGAAGGATTTTTTAGAGAGGAAAACCTTTGAGAAGACCTTTCTTAGAGAACTTTCATAGAAAGATTTTTAGCAAGAACGTGTTAGAGAGAACTTAGAAATAAAGATTAAAATCACTTTTCAGAGTGTCCCTCTTTTCTTTCTGTGACTTCAACTAGCAGACTAGAAGTTAGAGTCAGGAGGTTCCTGAGGAGATAGAACAAAGGATAGTTTATCCAATCCATTTCTGGTTTATATAGAGATGCTAAACAACAGAGGCTGCATTTTCTAGCCTCAGAGGAACTCAGGCAGGTCAGGTAAACATTTTATTATTAAACAGTAACCCTAAATATTTCACAAAAACCAAGACTTGCTCCTGCCAACGTTCTTCCCTGTCTGCTACACCAGGAGAGAACCAAGAAGAAAGAAGAACAGCTAGGGGGAATGCCAGGGCCAGGAAGCTGGAGTGGGTGGATTGGGGAGCAGCGCTAGGGTAGGGTATAGGGGACTTTCGGGATAGCATTTTAATTGTAAATGAAGAAAATATCTAATAAAAATTGTTAAGAAAAATAAAAATAAAAACAAGCAAGCAAACAAACATACAAACAAAAAGAACAGCTGGGTCTACCCGCTCTACAGAGCTCCACCATCCTTCCAGTCAGCACCACCAATTGAACCCCTGGCAGATCAGTGTGTCTGACCCTGAAGTCTGCTTTTTACCTAGAAGGTCTGCCCTAACAAGGGACAACCCTGGCTGCCTCCTAGGAGGCCTGCTCCAGTCTGTGACACTCAGGCCAGTTACTACCAGAGATAAACACATAACAAAAGGCAAGTACAAGGACATAAGCAACAGAAGCCAATATAATTTGGCACCATCAGATTCCAGTTCTCCTACCAAAACAAGCCCTGGATACCAAACACAACTGAATTCCAAGATTCCAGTCTAAAATCCTACCTCATTAGGATGATAAAGGTCTTTAAGGAGGATATCAGTAACTCTTTTAAAGAACTGCAGGAAAATACAATCAAACAGGTGAAGATATTAAACAAAATGCTCCAAGACCTTAAAATGGAAATAGAAAGAATGAAATCACAAATACAGGCAACTCTGAAGATGAAAACCCAGGAAAGAGATCAAGAGTGATGAATGCATGAATCTCCAACAGAATACATGGTATGGAAGAGGAAATCTCAGTATAGAAGATACCATAGAAGATATCAACATATCAGTCAAAGAAAATACAAAGTGTAATATGTTCCTAACCACAAACATCCAGGAAATTTGGGACACAACAAAAAGACCAAACATAAGAATAATAGGAATAGCTCTGGGGTACTGGTTAGTTCATAATGTTGTTGCACCTACAGGGTTGCAGATCTCCTTAGCTCCTTGGATACTTTCTCTAGCTTCTCCATTGGGGGCCCTGTGATCCATCCAATAGCTGACTTATGTGTTTGCTAGGCCCCGGCCTAGTCTCACAAGAGACAGAAATCTAATTGAGGAAAATATGTAATAAAAAAAAATATTAAAAAAAAGAATAATAGGAATAGAAGAAGGGAAAGATGCCCAGTTCAAAGGCCCAGAAAACAAACAAAACATTTGATCTTCAACAAAATCATAGAAGAACACTTCCCTAACTAAAGAAAGAGTTGGCTACAAATGTACAAGAACCTTACAGCACACCAAAGAGATTGTAATAGAAAACAGAATCCTCCTGCCACATTATACCAAAACAGTAAATGAACAGAAAAAAAGAAAGAATATTAAAAGCTGTAAGAGAAAGGGGCCAAGGAACATATGAAGGCAATCTTATCAGAATTATACCGGATTTCTCAAGAGAAATGCTAAAAGTCAGAAGATCCTAGGCAGAGGTCATGCAAACCCTAAGAGACCACAGATGCTAGCCCAGGCTAAAATACCCAGCAAAACTCTCAACCACTATAGATGGAGAAACCAAGATATTTCTGACAAAACAGAACTTAAGCAATATCCTTCTACTGATCCAGCCCTACAGAGGATACTAGAGAATATTTCCATAACAAGGAGAGTAACAGCACCCAAGGAAACACAAGAAATTAATCATCTCACAACAACCCCAAAAGAAGAGGATCATGCATATGTAATATAATCTCCAATAAAAATAACAGGAACTAACAATCATTGTCCTTTAATATCTCTCAACATCAACAGACTCAGTTCCCCCAGTAGAAAGACACAGGGTGATAGGCTGGACACACAAACAGAATCAATCATTTGGCTGCATACAAAGAACACACCTCAGGAACAAAGACAGACCTCAGAGTAAAAGGCTAGGAAGAAAGTTTTCCAAGCATATGTTCCCTAGAAACAAGCTGGAGTAGCCATTCTAATATCCAATAAAATACATTTTCATCCAAAAGTAATCAGAAGAAATGGGAAAGAACACTTCACACTTATCAAAGGAAAAATCCACCAAGAGATAGCTTCAATCGTGAACATCTATACCACAAATGCAAGGACATCGATATTTGTAAAAGAAACTTTACTAAAGCTCAAAGCAGAAACTGAACCTCACACAATTAAACCAGGGGACTTCAACACCCCACTCTCATTCTCACAGGTCATTAAAACTGAAACTAAACAGAGACACAGTGAAACGTACAGAAGTTATGGACAAAATGTATTTAATAGATATCTACAGACCATTTCATCCCCAAGCAAACAAACAAAAATAAATAAACATTCTCAGCTTGGTACCTCATAGAATCTTCTCCAAAATTGATCAAATAATCAGACAGAAAAGAAGGTTCAACAGATAAAAGATGTTGGAAATAACCCCATGTACTCTATCAGATCACCAGAGACTATAGCTGAATTACAAAAACAATAGAAAGCCTACATATTCATGGAAACTGAACAACTACCTACTCAAGGATAACTTGGTTAGGGAAGAAATAAGGAAATTAAGGACTTTCTAAAATTCAATGAAAATTAAGGCACATCATACCCAAATTTATGGGACACAAAGAAAGCCTGGTTAAAAAATTCATAGCACTAAATATTTTCATAAAGAAATTGTAGATATCCTATACTAGCAACTTAAAATACACCTGAAATATTGAGAACAGAAATAATCAAATACACCCAAGAGGAGTAGATGACAGGAAATAGCCAAATTCAGGGCTGAAATCTAGCAATTAGAATCAAAGAGCACAATATAAAGAATCAACAAAACCTAGAGCTAGTTCTTTGAGAAAATCAACAAGATAGATAAACTCTTAGTCAAACTGACTAAAGGGCACAAAAGACAGTATCTAAATTAACAATATCGGAAATGAATAGGGAGACATAACAACAGAAACTTGGGAAATTCAAAAAGGTCACTAAATCTTACTAAAGCCTGTACTCAGCAAAACTGGAAAATCTAGACGGAATGGATGACTTTGGTGACAGTTCCCATGTCAAATCAAGAGCAGGGTATACTATCAAAACAGTTCCATAACCCCTGAGGAAATACAAACAGCCATTAAAATTCTCCCAATAAAAAAAAAAAAAAGAAAAAGAAAATTTTCAAAAGCCCATAGCCAGATGCTTTTAGTGCATAAATCTAAAAGCTCTTGAAAGAAGAGCTAATACCAATTCTTCTCAAAATATTCCACAAAATAGAAACAGAAAAAAAAAAAAAACAACTACCTAATTCAGTTTATGAAGCCACAGTTACTCTGATAGCTAAAACACACAAAGACTCAACAAAGAAAGAGAACTTCAGACCAATTTCATTTAAGAATATTGATGTAAAATTACTCAATAAAGTTCTTGAAAACCAAACCCAAGAACATATCAAAACCCTCGTTTACAATGATCAAGTAGACTTCATCCCAAGGTTGCAAGTTCAATAAATAAAAACCTATCAATGCAATCCTATATAAATAAACTCTATATAAATAAACTAAAGACAAGACAAAGCATCCCACTCTTTCCATACCTATTCAATATTGTACTGGAAGTTCTTGCAAGAGCAGGTAGACAACAAAATGAGATAAAGAGGATACAAATTGGAAAGGAATAAATCAAGGTATCACTATTTGCAGATGATATGATAGTCTACATAAAAAAACCAAAAATTCTACCAGAGAGCTCCTACAGCTGATAAACAACTTCAGCAACATTGTTGGATATAAAATTAACTCAAATCTGTAGTCTTCCTTTATACAAATGATAAATAGGTTGAAAAAGTAATTACGGAAATAAAACTCCTCATAATACCCACAAATAATATAAAATATCTTTGTGTAATTTTAACCAAGCAAGTGAAATATCAGTATGATAACTTCAAGACCCTGAAGAAAGAAATTTAAGACTATGAAAAAATGGAAATCTCTTCTATGATCTTGGATCAGTAATTAATAGAATAAAAATGGTCATTTTACCAATAGCAATCTACAGATTCAATGCAATCCTCATCAAATTCCAACACAATTCATCACAGGCATGGAAAGAGCAATTCTCAGCTTCATAGGAAAAAACAAAAAATCCAGGGTAGCCAAATATTCTCAACAATAAAAGAACTTCTAAGGGAATCACCATCCGAGACCTCAAGCTGTACTACAGGACAAAAGTGATAACTGCAAGGTATTGATACAGAGCCAGATAGATCAATGGAATAGAATGGAAGACAAAAAAAAATAAACCCACCAATCTATGGACACTTAATCTTTGACAGAGAAGCCAAAACTGCACAAAACAAAACAAACAAACAAACAAAAACCAAGCATCTTCAACAAACATTGCTGGTCTAACTGGCGGTCTGCATGTAAAAGAAAACAAATTAATCCATATTAATTACCTTGCACAAGCTCGAGTCTAAGTGTATCAAGGACTTCAACATAAAACCAAATACAACAAATCTAATACAAGAGAAAATGAGAAACAGCTTTGAATGCATTGACATAGGGGAATTTTTTTCTGAACACCAGTAGCTCAGGCTCTAAGACTAACTATTGACAAATGGGACCTCATAAAACTGAAAAGCTTCTGTAAGACAAAGGACCCTGTCAATAGGACAGAATTGCAGCCTACAGATTGAGAAAAGATCTTCAATAACCCTATGTCTGATAGAGTGCTAATATCCAGACTATATAAAGAACTCAAGAAGTTAGACCCCAAATTAAAATCAAAAAACAAAAAGCACATAACCTACTGGAACATTATGCACTAACCAGTACCCCAGAGCTCTTGACTCTAGCTGCATATGTATCAAAAGAGGGCCTAGTCGGCCATCACTGGAAAGAGAGGCCATTGGACACACAAACTTTATATGCCCCAGTACAGGGGAACACCAGGGCCAAAAAAAATGGGAATGGGTGGGTAGGGAAGAGGGGGGGAGGGTATGGGGGACTTTTGGGATAGCATTGGAAATGTAATTGAGGAAAATATGTAATAAAAAAATTAAAAATTAAAAAAAATGGGATGCAGAGCTAAACAGAATTCTCAACAGAGGAATTTCTAATGACTGAGAAGTACTTAAAGAAATACTTAAATATAGGAGAAATGTAAATCAAAATGACCCAAAGATTTCACCTTACACCCACTAGAATAACTAAGATCAAGAACACAAGGGACAGCACATGCTGGTGAGGATTCGGAGAAAAAGGAATACTCCTCAATTGCTAGTGGAATTGCAAGCTGGTACAGCCACTCTGGAAATCAATCTGGCAGTTCCTCAGAAAAGTGGAAATAGTTCTACCTGAAGACACTGATATATTGCTTCTGGGCCTATACCCAAAAGATGCTCCACAAGGACAAATACTCCATTATGTTCATAGCAGCCTTATTTACAATAGTCAGAAACTCAGAACACCCCAGATGTTCTTCAACCAAGGAATGGATAATAAAATGAGATTCATTTATACAACGGAAAATGTTTGGCTATTAAAAATGGAGACATCATGAATTTGGCAGACAAATGGTCAAATGCAGAGAACAGGTGACCCTGAGGGTCCAACATCTGATACATCAACAACAGGACCCTATATCTAAGGCTCAGGGATCATCATGAAAGAGGAGAAAGATAGTACCAGGGAAAACCCAGGATGTCTGCTGAGAGACAGGGTGTTCTATCTAAGACAAGGAAGCTGTCAAAAATAGGCTACCTAAACATGTCCTGAATGATGATAGCACCAGTTGACATGCTATCATGGATGAGGGGAATCTCACAAGGTCCCCACCTCATCCCCATGGCTGCTGAGATTGGGAAGATAGTCTTCTGCCAGCTACAACTCTCTGATAGGTTATCAAATCTCAAGTAGTCAGCTTTAAGCAAATATAAGCACAAGCAACACTAATTGAACTCTCTCTCTCTCTCTCTCTCTCTCTCTCTGTGTGTGTGTGTGTGTGTGTGTGTGTGTGTGTGTAAACAGTAATAATTTTTTCAGACAATTTCTGATTTGAGAGAAAGTAGGGAAACAAAGGAGGGGTGAAGGGGAAACAGAAAGGTTGTAAATTCTGTACTATAGTACTCTCTTATGACAATTTCAAAAAAATAATTTTCTATTGGGTAACTGTGAAAGGAGTATTTTTAAAATCCCCAAATGGTCTCCTCTGTTTGGTAACTATGAGAGGAGTATTTTTTTAAAAACCCAAATGGCCTCCTCATACCGCATGCTCTTTCTTAATCCCCTATCCTTGATAAACCTCATACAAATATGTGAAAAGTCATGGGATCTCTCTTCTGAGGTAGTTACAGAAAGACTTCTCCCCCTCATTTCTCCTGTCTCCCCACTCATGCCAATGATCACCCCTTACCCTAAGCACACCAAGCTCAGGCTAATTGGACACAGCATCATCTTCTTATCCTCAAAACTCCTGAAGACTGAGATGAATTAGACCCTCACTAGTTCATTGATTGCAGCCTTGTATGAATCCTTAAGGCAGAAGGCCTGCATAAGTCACACTCAATTCCTACCTGTAGATTATCTGAAATAATTAATGTTATTGTAACCCAGCAACTGTTCCTATTTACACAGGAACAGATTACTAATACAAAAATAAATATTCATACACTCCTACAATTCATGTGCCCTTACAACATAAGTGTTTATTATAAAATAAAATGCTTTAAAATATGAATACTATGTATCAATGAATCAATGAAAGGAATAAAAACTAGAGAAAGGAAATGTTCTTTTTCTACAAATTATATTTCTCCCATCCAAGTACTAACCAAACCTGTCCTTGCTTAGCTTATGAAATCAGATTATGGTGGTTTGACCATAGACAATTAATTATATTTCTCCATGTGACATAATATTATGAAAAAATAAACTAGAGTGATTAATCACCCACTTATATTGTTGCTAAAATTATCAACATAGCTCAGAAAAATAGTATAGACAACTTACAGTATAGTTTATTGCACACACATCTTTATTTCCTTGGCCAGTTCTGAATATGTAAGGATCGCTCAGTTTTTCTGACAGTCAGTTTGTAGTAATAACTGTTAAGTTGAGTTCTGATACCCAAAAGCTGTATGACTATCCAAGCAGATTTAGAATATCATGAAAAAGTGTTGCGTTTCAATAATGTATGAATTCATTGACTCACTCATGAATGAACTGACAAGAGACAAGAGTCAATTTTCTTGAGAGTTAAATGATCCCAAGTTGAGAATTGTCCTTCATGAACAAATGATTCATGTTTACTTTGCATAGAAAGCCACCAATCAGAATTGCATATGCATTATCTTTAGCACAGTGAGTTACAGTTCATACTGCCCTCTCTATGTATCAGTTGGTTTCACCTTTTAATTGGATTTTTATTTCATATTTTCCAGCTCTAGTTCCCTTAGGCAAACTCATGACCTCATTCTACAATTCCTAATGTTATGTTATATAATAATCGTTTGAGCAAGCAGGGTCCCCAAAAATGAGAATTTAACTTAGTAGTTTATAGCCAGAAAATCAGTTGAAAATATAATTTGACATCAAAAGGTTATGATTTCAGGTCATGTATTTTAATGCTGATATTACTGCTTGACATGTAGTCACAACTATGAACTTTCAAGTAGATATTCTGATGTCTGTGCACTCTGTAAAGGTCTAGATATAAAACCTTGGCATAGTTCTGTTGTTTAATTCTCCATAAAGAAGTCACAGAAAATAATATTAATCTCAAATTGTTGTTTTAAAGGAAAATGTGTTTATGCAACAGAAAGGAAAGTAATTTAGCTGGTAGCTTCATTACTTAAATTTTAATCTACATTGGAAGAATCCAGGCTTGTTGGTGTCTCTATCAGATCTGTGGCCCTGGTCTCTCTGCTGTCATCAAACTGCAAAGGGCACAACAGCAGAGCTTCCAAGAGAGGCCCTGTGACTTAATGAGTGGTCAAGAAAAATGTCACATACTGTACAGACTCATATTTACACTTAACTCACACAATCCCAGAAAGTAAAGGTTTGGTTTATAATGCAGAGACATGATCTCAGCATTTCCACAGATTTGATTGGAACCTAATTAAGCAGGGTCTTTTTGAGGACTTCTTGTGTGCAATGCTTTCAACAAAGCATTTTTCTTTGTAAAGAGCATATATCTATGATTTTATTTGATTCACTTGATTTACATCAAGTAGTTTTATGAGCCAGGTCATGAATTCTGTGAGAAATAAATTAAAGCTTATTTTGGACACTTACTTGAAGATATTCAGAAAATAATTGAGCCTATTAAAAAGGGATCCAATTATCCCTCTCCTAACCGATCTCTTGCTGCGCTTTCCTACACAAGATGAAAAGATATAGTCCTCTAGATAAACATCAGACACTTGAAAGGAAACAGGGTTCTACCTTTTGACCTTGAATTCCCTTCCTTCTACAGCAGTGGTTCTCAAGCTGTGGGTCGCAGCCCTTTGGGAATCAAATAACCCTTTCACAGGGGTTGCTTTTCTGATATCCTACATATCAAATATTTACATTATGATTGGTAACAGTAGCAAACTTACAGTTATCAAGTAGGAACAAAATAATTCTATGGGTGGGGGTCACCACAATATCGCAACATTAGGAAGGTTGAGAGCAGCTGCTCTGGAGGTACACAATTCACACTTACCATTAAACTGGAATTTTTTATTACTGAAAGACCCAAAACCATGTAATGATCAGAAAAAAAGTGCCTAACTTGCTAGAAAAAAAAATACAGATTCTCTTGATTACTTCAGTGTTTTAATATAATGAAATAAACAAAAATAAATGCCCTTCCTTCTTTTGTTAAGTGGCCCATTCCCATTGAAAATGTTCATTTCAAATGACATATTACCAGTTAATTTTTCTAAGACCTTAGTATGGTGCTAACTTGTTAAATTTTACATTCTATGAAGTGACAAACTTATCTTAAAATATTAAAAACCTAATTTATAAGAAAAATTGTTTATTATACTTATAATGACTCTCAGCTCAGATCAAACACATACTGAATTTCTCAGAGGAAGGAAATGAATTATTCTATTTTCTAATAGAAAATAGATAATTGTAATTTTTTAAAAAAAAGAGTTTTCTAGAACATTTATGCTGAAAACTCAAAGCACTGGATTAAAATCTGCTTTTTTTAGAACTGGAAATTTTTAGTATTTTTTTAACAGTATCATAGATATGTATTAAAAACAAAACAAAACATGGTGTCTCCTGTAAGAGCTGCAAAATCAGTCAGTGGAAAGTTTTCTGGATGTTTTATGTGTTTTCCTGGGTCTCCCTCCATGATTGCTCAGTGCTTCTGTCTTCCTAGAGACTTGTCGGTTTACTGAGCTGTCTCATGACACCCAACTGCTCCTGTATAAGACAGGAACTCAAATATGACTGGAGCTGGAGGGGACTTAAGGTTCTGGGGCATTAACTACTCTTACAACGACCCATGTTTGATTCCCTGTGTCCACTTGGAAGCACACAACTCACTGTGCCTCCATTTTAGAAAAAAACTAAAACCCTCTTCTGACCTCCACCAGCACTAGGCACCAGCATGTGCGGGGAAAGCAATTCTACCTACAAACAAATCTAACGAAGGCTTTAAAGAAACATGAGCTTATGTTAAGATGAATATATTCCTTCGGTTCAAGTAAAACTAGAATGATCAATCACATAAATAAATCACGAAGTTTTAAACAAATTACATATTATGTGTGGAACCTGAGCACATGGTGAACACAGTAACAACACACATGTGAACACTGGGACAAACGCAGTGAGAATAAATGAAGACGTAGGCATTTGTTTAGAAATGTTTCTTCTATGGTGATGTTACTAAAAATTAACATATTCTATTCTGAAATATGCAAAAAACCTTACATTATGTATATATTGTATATTTCTATATGAATGCTAATGAATTTCACTTTACTCTCAGAGTAATGTTTGGAATCTGAGTTCCCAAACCTTCTTCTGAGACTTACTGATTTATTAGATCAGAGATTAAAACTTTGTTATACAATAAAGACTTTGGTCTTCAACTGAGTATAAAGTTAGAGAAAGAATTTTATGTTTTGGGACCTATTGGGCATAAATATTTTATGGTTTTTGTCATGTCCCTTCTGTAAATTTGTTTATATAATTTCTTACAATTCTTATACCTATAGTGGAAAGATTAGATGATGTATATTTAAATTTAATTATACTTAACCTATTTACTCTCTCTCTCTTCCTATCTTTGTCTCTCCCTGTTTCTGTCTCTCTGTCTCTGTTTTTGTTGCTGCCTTTTTTTCTGTCTCTCTCTTTTTCTCTGTCTCTGCCTCTCTGTCTCTGTAATTCTCTCTGTCTCTCTCTTCTCTATCACTCTCTTCTCTGTCTCTCTCTGTGTCTCTGTCTCATGTCTCTGTCTCTCTCTCTCTCTCTGTCTCTCTCTCTCTCTCTGTATGTATAGTGTATATACTTCTTTTTTTTTTTCGTTTTTTTGAGACAGGGTTTCTCTGTGTAGTCCTGGCTGATCCTGGAACTCACTCTGTAGACCAGGCTGGCCTCGAACTCAGAAATCCACCTGCCTCTGCCTCCCGAGTGCTGGGATTAAAGGCTTGTGCCACCATGCCCGGCTGTGTATATACTTTTATCAGTAGATATTTATTGGAATGTATGTAAGGGTGACTCTGACCATGTATATGTGGACATTCATATGTAGGCCAGAGTTTAACAACAGTTGTCTATCTTACTATGTTGCCTCGCTCTTGCCTTTTTGAGGTAAACCTGGAGTCAAAGTCAGTGAGCTTTAAGAATTGTCTTGTCTTCCCAACACTGGAGTTATATATGTGCTCAGCCTTTAGCAGCCTTGTATGCATATGCTCTGAATTTTAATGTGTCCTTATGCTTGTACAATAATCATTTTATTAACTAAGCCATCTCCCAACCCACAGAAAGATATTAGAAAGGAAATATTATAGGATTCAAGAACTTGTGACAAACTACTAATAATTAAATAACTTTTCTTAATGAGTGAATAATCTAATCATTTTCACAAACATGAGCCAAAGTTTTAGTGGTATTATTTTTATAGCAATTCAAAATTTCTGTGATAGAGACTTTAGAATATGTTATATATAAATATTTTAATAAATATATTATTAAATCAAACTTACTTTAACTTTTTAATGATTTTAATATTATAGAAACATGGCTTGTGTGGAAATATTTTTGTTTGTAAGAATTTTCAATATCAACATAAAATTTTTATGTAACCAAATTATGTAGTAGTTAAATTACATTATTCGGCCAGGCGTGGTGGCGCACGCCTTTAATCCCAGCATTGGGGAGGCAGAGGCAGGTGGATTTCTGAGTTCGAGGCCAGCCTGGTCTACAAAGTGAGTTCCAGGACAGCCAGGGCTATACAGAGAAACCCTGTCTCGAAAACCAAAAAAAAAAAAAAAAAATTACATTATTCATGAGGGCCATAATGTAAGCTCTTCTTAAGGTTTTTTTGAGTGTATAAAAATATATGATTTCAGCAACAAAAGCTAGTGCAATCTTAAATTGCTAGGAATAAACACATCTTAGGTTTTTGTGACCAAGTGAAAGAAACAAAAACAATTTATTGAATTAATCCATAAACTCCAATCTAAATATCTACTTTTTTAATCCCATCATCATGACTTTTTCCATACCTTATAGCATTATACAACAACTAATATCTGTGAGCAAATATCTCTTAACCTGTTCATTCCTTCAGGCATCTATTTGTCCTGTCTATTCAGTCTGACTGTTAAAAACACTATAGATGCTCTCTTCCCTTGTCATTCATTTTCTAACCTGTTTGTTTCTGACAATATGTTAGTATAAAGTCATTGATAAAAACAGTTTCAACTAAATATTGATTTTTGGCTCATTTTCTGAGCCTTCAGTCAGTGCCGCATCACTGTCCACCTGACAAATGTAGGATGTTGTGATAGACATGGTCTAGTACAGAAAAGATGCTTCTGAATGATGTCTAGAACCCAGAAAGCAACAAGGAGTTGCTACTTTAAAGTCACTCCACAGAGATCTACTACCTCCGACTAGGTCCCATACCCTAATACCCTGTTCAGCTAGCAAATTCATTCATGAATTAGACAATTGATGAATTCAGCGGTCTCAGAAACAGATCAATGCTGCCACCATTTGAGGACCAAGACCTCAACATGTTACCCATGAGGACATTTTATACTTGAACAACTACAACTATTCTATCAAATATTATCTCACCCAAAGCATCATGACCTCCTTATACAGCTAACTCATTGTGTGTGTGTGTGTGTGTGAGAGAGAGAGAGAGAGAGAGAGAGAGAGAGAGAGAGAGAGAGAGAGAGAGAGAGACTTTGAAACTTTAATCTATAAAAATAATGTCATTCATAAATAGGCTGTCACTGTTCTGTCCTTATAAGCTTGTATTTCAGGAGACAATAATGATAGCTCTTCCTCTCATTTCTCCTCTTGTGCTAGATTTCCTCTCAGTTCAGTAGCTGACCCGTCTGGGGTGTTTTCATTCATTTGTATTCATTATCACAATATGAGATAGACTAAGGACTCTCCAATGCTCAGAGACATTTCAATGGAATATATCCATACTGAAGCTCCTAATTTTGTAGTTTTGATCTGCCCCTGTTACTTCAATTAATAATTAAATTATTAGTCACCTAAGCCAAGCTTCTAGAATTACTTCTTTCCACATCATATTTAATCATTCACCATGTCCTGCTAATTTTACATCTTATAAATGAGTCAAAATTTTCTGTGCATAATAGGAATTCATAGCATGGGTGAAGGTGAGAATTGCATAGGTCATGCAGAAGTTTCTAGCTCAGAAGATTCATATACAGAAATCTAAATTCCTAGTGAAGGAGCTGTATTTTATATGATGAGCACTACCTTAGGAATACCTAAGTATTCCTGTAAGGCATATTTAGGATAAAACTATTCACTGGTGAAAAAATGTGTTGTTAGGTATTTAGGAATCTTCTGTCCTGAGAAAGTACTCCTATACATTTTGATGATTTACTGTGCATTGGGAAGAATGGGAAACAAATTACATCATTATGTAATTTCCTCCCTGTCATAATTTATTGTTTTAAATTTTATTCATTGAATTTTTTTATTATCATTGTGTGTGTGCATACAATATGTATATGAGAAGTGGAAGACTGTGTGTGTGTGTCTGAGAGAGAGACACACAGAGAGACAGAGACAGAGAGAGACAGACAGAGAGACATAGATACTTTAGATTCTAGATAGAAGAACTCAACCTCTAGTCTGTGTTCGAAAAAGTATGCCTGAGAAATGGCCTGAGAAATGCATGAAGGTGAAAGAGGAACTGAAAACAGTCAGAGGAGAAGCTAGGGGTAGCTCAACAAATTATGATAGGGAGTTCTTAAGTACACAGACTGAGCTTCTTGCTGAAAGGTAAATCCAAACACCAGAGCAAACAAGGCTATCCAGTTGGTTGCTTTGCAATGACACAGGGCTATTTAACTTCCCAACTGACTCAAGGCCAGCTCACTAGAAAGAGGCATTAGGTTTCTGGGATGTACAAGTCTGTGGATATACGTTTTGTTTGCTTACTCTAAAGCGGCTCAGTTCAATTTGAGAGCTACTAGCCACAAAGTTTTGACACAAGTTGATTTATAGTCTGGATGCATAGGGCTATGCAAAATGTGTAATTAAATTCAGAAAATAGTAAGACAAAAATGTGTAAACAAAAAACACACACACATACAGAGAGAGAGAGAGAGAGAGAGAGAGAGAGAGAGAGAGAGAGAGAGAGACTTTGTGTTAGTCAATTTCTGTAGGACTTCAGGTCTGCCTTTGAGTGTAGACCAATGACGCTCCATTGGGGGAAAAGAAAACCTAATTTTTAATTTCTCAGTAGGTATCAATACAAATAGCTTCATGGTTAGGGTCCTTCCTTCCGTCCTTTCATTTTCATTCTTCCTTTACTTTTTTCTTCCTTTCTTTCTCTCTTCTCTCTTTTCGTTTTCAAAAGAGAGGAAGAGCAGAAGTGAGAGGAAAACAGAGAAGGAAAAAGCTGGATATAGAATGAGGCGAGTAAAATCTGGTAACACTGAGTGAAGGAAAACCATGATCAAACGTATTGTATATATTATCAATAAATAAAATGTACATTATTTCTTGAACTAAGTTCTCACAGTTTCCTCAGTTTGTCTGGATCACTGTGTAGCCTAGGATAGCTTAGAATTTGTGATCTTCCTGTTTCAGCCTCTTAGTAGGTGGGTTGAAGGAGTTTGCAACTATACCCATCTATGATTTTCAATGAGTGATCACTTGAAAATGCAACATTACATGCACAGCCACACATAACTCCCACTTTATTTCTGTCTGTTACTGCTGCTCCATGAGTTTATTAAGCAAGTTTGTATTCTTTTCAAGATAGGGTCAATCTCAATTTAGTTGTCGGGATTATATAAACACTGAATCTATAAAACACTCCTTGAAGGAAAATATAGTTTAAATAAACCCATGAAAGTTTCACACTCAATAAAGCCTAAACCCCCAAGTATTAGAAAATACATTTTGTCAAAGTTATTGTTTTATTGAATTAATTAAATAGAGAATTTTTGAAAAATTCTGTACTAACCTGGTGGAAATTGTTTTAAATATCTACTATGATTATCTTTACTTTTTATTCAGAAAGTTATTAAAGTCTAGGGGCTAATAATTTAAAAATAAAATGATATAAGGTGTTCATCATTTATTTGCAAACATTGAACCAGACACTTTCCAGCTCCTTTATCAGTTCTTCTAAAATTAACAAAAAATCCAGTGAGAATTTACTTGTAAGTCAACACACCACATTTAAAACTCTTGTTATCTGGGCCGGGCGTGGTGGCGCACGCCTTTAATCCCAGCACTCGGGAGGCAGAGTCAGGCGGATTTCTGAGTTCGAGGCCAGCCTGGTCTACAAAGTGAGTGCCAGGACAGCCAAGGCTACACAGAGAAACCCTGTCTCGAAAAACCAAAAAAAACAAAAAAACAAAAACAACAAAACTCTTGTTATCTTGACAAAAATCACCACTTCTACAAATATTACAATTAAAATTTGCTTAACAGAGTTAATGAGAAGAGATAGCATTGAACCAATAATGCAGCACAACATTTATTTCTGTTAATTCCCTTAAAATAAAATTGCTTGCTGCTATCTGCTGTGCTTAGTGAATCTCTGCTAATAAAGAGACTTGGTGTACAGCCTTCCTCAAGTGCTTGGGTATAACACAGCTGTTAAAATGCATGAGACTATATGGTGGTGGCATTCTTTACCAAATCACAAATCAGGCCTCAAATACTAATAACCATAACCACTGGGGCCTTAATGGAAGATTTCTGCAAAGAAAGCTTGATGGTTATCAGCGATAATGGGCCTGTGTATCTCTGCTAAATTAAATTCTTGGGGAAGCCAAATTGAGTCTCCTGTTTTTAAAATACAAAGTTGACAGTTGTAGAGCTGAAATTTTGTTCTTCAAGCAAGGTATTGTTTACGATAATTTTTTTTTCCTTTTCCTTTTTGTACTTATAAAATTAAATCCCACTGAATCTATACACTGTAGCAGGACTAAAATTCCATTTCGGTTTTGTTTCAGGTTCATGACCATCAGGCCTCTCAGATTGCTGAGGTCCTAGAATCCCCACCCCCACCCCTCATTTCACTGATAGCCCAGTCTGCATCCACCTCCAGCCTGCATGCTGATCTTAGGCTGAAGTTCTCACCTGTGGTGTCTGTGATCTCTCTTGTAGAGGAGTCCAGCAACATGGCTGCTCTGGCAAAGGATCACACCCAAAGACCTTGTAGGTCTATGTGATCCAGCTGGAATACAGAAATGTCCTGGAGTGCAGTATACAGAATACAGATACACCCTTAAGATACACATTTAATTGCTAACAGTGAAGGTAAGGTTAGTTTGTAGAAGGAAGCAGCCAGGTTTGAAAGTGCCATCTAATTGAGGGGCAGACAGTGTTGAATCAGAGAAAGTTTTGACAGAAGGAGTCAAAGGATATGCCCAATTCACATGAGAACAGACAGAAAAGAGAGGCTGCTTAGCAGCAGCAGCAGCAGCAGAGAGAGACAGAGAGAGAGAGAGAGGAAAAAGAAGAAGAAGGAGGACGAGGACGAGGATGAGGACGAGGACGAGGACGAGGACGAAGAGGACGATGAGGAAAGTGGTGGTGTGGATTGTGCGTAGCAGTTTTACCAGAATAGTTTTACAAAAGTATGTGTCAGAGAGAGAGCAAGCTAGACAAGGATGAAGACAGAATGAGACAGAGCATGAGAAAGAACAAGATTAGATCACATTGTCAAAGTTAGTATAAGGTCAAGTAGAAGTTGAGAGAAGGCAGGTTAAATCAGTCGTCTTGGAGAGGAGTTTGGACCAGAACAGCTGAGTTGACCCAGCCAGCCAGAGTTCAGGAAGAACCAGAAAGGGTGAGCTTATTCAGCAGTCAGTCTCAGAGGCTGAAACATTTTATGCCTAGGTTAGCAGATGGAGGCTGGGGCTAAAGTCTTCAAAATTCAGGTTTGCAGAAGATTAGATTGTATGGAGGCTAAAACCTTCCAGGAATAAGCTTAAGGACGGTTAGAACAGAGAAATGCATACTTTGTGCTCTGCCTTCGGTTTGGCTCTCATCTCACCCCTCCATCTGAGGAAATAAAAGTGACATTTACATCCTCCTTCTAAACTTTACTTCCCAATCCTCTCACCATAGCTTCTTTTACATCTTTTGCTCATTTACATCTTTGTCCAATATTTAATGCAAAAATCCCTTTAAAATTGTTACCATTCCCTCTGACTTAGAATTTAGTGTAGTGTGTACGTGTGTGAGTACGTGTGTGTGTGTGTTTGTGTGTGTGTGTGTATGTTGCTTACAATATGAATATTTAGTTTTGATTGTTGAACTTTTCCCCATGGGCTATATGTTCTAAGAGCAGAAACTTACTTGAGTCAACCATTTACCACTAATTAATCACTGCTGATCAATTGATTGCATACACAAGCATACTCATGCACATTACACACATACACAAAACACCCATTATTTATAAGTATATTTAACACAACACATACCCTATTTTCTTGCTATTTCCAGCAATTTTTCATTCTAATCAAAATCAATTATGAAGGCCTTTAAAATCTATAGGTGCCATGTGGTTTTATTTGGAAAAAAAGCAAATTACCTATAAAAAGAATATTTAAGTTAGTATCATATATTTAACACTAGTGAACAATAGTGAAGTTTATTTCATTGCAGAAAGATATTTCATCACCTTCCTGATAAATCTCTATTAATGAAATTGCTGAGCAAATGTTGTGTAGGTATGCATGTTTCTGTGTATATATGTATGTATCTATGTATCTATGTATGTATGCATGTATGTATGTATATTTAGGAGGAGGCAGTTCCTGCTGCTAATTGAACTCAGAACATATTTACAGTTACCTCCACAATCAGTGTTGTATCAGTGACTCACCACACTTAACATGACTAAATCTATGACTATTTGCAAACTCAACAGTCGATGACACATTCATTTTCACTTAATTCTTTATTGAGTTTTTCCTCTTATCTATTTGAATATTTATGGGTTGGGTTAATTTAAAAGTTTCATTTATATATTAAAGACATTTAATAAATATAGTAATAAGTTCACTAAATTTTATTGAATTATTAATAATATCACTGAATTATGAATTCACAACATTATAAATTATACATTATACGTATAAGATTATAAGTTTTTCATATGTGATATATCAATTTTGGGTTTACAGATTTGGCTCTTTCACATTTAACGTTTATTCTCCATCAAGATTTTTCGAAGTAAAACTGTTTGAAGAGGTCCACTTTGTCCAAAGACTACAAAAATTGCACACAAACATACACTGTATAGATAACATATCACATGTACATTATGTAACTACACATTATTCTATAAGCATAGTCAATGTATTTTTTATAATTGTGTAATTTGTGTGTGTGAGAGAGGTAGGAGATGGGTAGGTGGTCCCATCCCTCGACTGACGTCAGTGCCTGTCTAGGGCAGGTAGTCTCTACAGGTTCTATCTCCTCCTTCTCTGAGCATTTCAGCTAAAGCTCTAAAGCATTTCGATCGGTCTTATTAGGTCCTAGAAGCCTCTTGCTTGCATGGCTTCTGGAACCTTCCAGGGGTTATCCCCAGTTCCTCATCCCACACTGTTACAGATCTTTATTTGATTTCCTGACCCTCTGTACCTCTCATGCCCACACTAGTACCTGGTCCTGCCCCTCTTTTTCTCATCTCCCTCCTCCCTCTCTCCCAGATCCCCCCTCCACCTCCCATGATCATCCTGTTCTCCCTTCTATGCAGGACTGAAGCATCCACACCCTGGTCTTTGTTTCTCCTGGCAAAGAACACTATCAGAATGACAAAACAGCAACCCACAGACAGAGAAAAGATCTTTACCAACCCTACATCCAATAGAGGACTAATATCCAATACATACAAAGAACTCAAGAAGTTGGACACCAGAGAACGAAATAACCCTATTAAAAAAATGTGGTAGAGAGCTAAAAAGAATTCTCAGCTGAGGAATCTCAAATGACTGAAAAGCGTCTAAAGAAATTTTCAACATCCTTAGTCGTCAGAGAAATCAAAACGACCCTGAGATTCCACAGCACACCAGCCAGAATGGCTAAGATCAAAAACTCAAGTGACAGCAGATACTGGAGAGAATGTGGAGAAAGAGAAATACTCCTCCATTTCTGGTGCGATTGCAAACTGGTAAAACCACTTTAGAAATCATTTTAGCAGTTCCTTAGAAAATTGGAAAAAATTCTACCTGAAGTTATACCACTCCTGGGCATATACCCAAAAGATGCTCCAACATATAACAAGGACACATGCTCTACTGTGTTTATAACAGCCTTATTTATAATAGCCAGAAGCTGGAAGCAACCCAGATGTCCCTCAACAAAGGAATGGATACAGAAATGTGGTACATTTACACAATGTAGTACTACTCAGCAATAAAAAACAATAACTTCATGAAATCTGCAGGCAAATGGGTGGAATTAGAAAATATAACCCTGAGTAGGGTAACTCAGACATAAAAGAACATATAAGGGATGTACTCGCTGATAAGTGGATATTAGCCCAAAACTCACAAAGCCTATGCTACAACCCACAGACCACATGGAGCTTAGGATGAAGCTAATTTGGGGATGGAGCCTACTCTTTACAAAAGAGTGAGCATTTCCAAAGCTTCCTCATGAAACCCAGAGAAGATAATTTCCTCACAGAAAAGTTCTAACCCATAGAAACAAAGAAAAATATATTATAAATATTCTATGAAAATTTTCTTGCAATTCTTGCACACTGAGAAAAATAAAATTTTCATAAATTCTCACGTAAAATAAATAAAAATCAAATACTTAGTAATAATAGAGGAATGTATTATTGTATTTTACTAAGTTATTCTTATAAATTTTATTTTAATACATATATTTATTTGTGTGTACAGTGTATTCATGTGTGCACAAATACATGGTAAGAGCCAATGTTCCATGCCTTGTTATGTTGTTACTTTGTTAATTTTATTTTACACATTTTTGGCAAAGTCTCTCTTTGTCTTTCTCAGATTCCTCTCTCCCCCTCCCCCTCCCTCCCCCTTCCCCTCCCTCTCTCCATCCCCCCCCCCCCCCCAAACTGATTGTGCTGGCTCCTCCAAATAGACTGGATGAGCAGTCAGTAAGCTCTGAGACTCCTCTTGTCTGAATCTCAGCACTAAGATTCCAGGCAAACTATACTGGGAATTTTACTGACTGTCAAATAACCTACCACTAATCCCACTTGGTCATTCATTCAATAAACAACAAGAGAGTATACAATATAGTGTCAATATAAAAATAATTGTATTCATAGTGCTTGCACTCTCTACTGATAGAGTTCATAGAGAACTTTGGTAACAATGTCTATGCAGAGGAAAAAAATGCTATAAAAGGAAAGAGAATAATAGCGAATGAAAACAAAAACACAAGACAGTCTTTGCTATGTCCAGATGGGCTGCTTTTATCATGGACCACAGAGGTAGCTGTCCTGCTGAGGTGTGGGCCTTCCCCAAATGTTCTGATATCAGTCATTCCTCTGAAAACAGGTTCCAACCTGTTCAGCTAACACTGATTTCAGTTTATGAAGATTTACATGAGGACCAGTGAGATGGCTCAGCAGGCAAAGGTGCTCAGTGACAACCTAGCGTCCGGGGTTGAATGTCTGGTCCTGACACAGTGGACAGAAAGAATTGACTAATGTAAGTTGTCCTCTGACCTCCACTCCTGCCTATGACCTGGCACATAGACAATCACACCTGCACACACATACACCAAGAAATAAAAGTAGTTTTTTTTTTAAAACATCTACTTGAAAAGTTGGATTGTCTGTACTAAATTAACAAGAAAACTTAGAGTGGACTTAGAAAAAAACAAACAAACATAAAATGGAGACAGTGCATGTTAACTAAGGGGATACTTTTAGGATTTAATGATGCAACAAGAGAAATATAAATATAGATGAAAGTAAAAAAGAAGTGTATGAGAGAATACATAGTAATTCTTGATATAACACTCCAAGTACACATCAACAATTACTAGTGAGATGTAATGATGGATGACATGCTACAAAGTTATCTGTAATGACCAGTGACTATTAATGAATGGGAAAGTCCATTTTCTAATTTCATACTCATATTTCTTTATATTGTTCTGATGGCTTGGAGGAGATCAAAGTGGTAAAAGGCAATGAATATTTTCATTAATTTTGATATCACAAGGTGGCACAAAACTTTAGTTTAAATATCTGATAATTTCATTTTTTTATGCTTTGTTTTTGGGCCTTTGGTTTATTGAGACAGAGACTAACATAGACCAGATTAGCCTCAAGCTACCTATATAAGAAAAAGAGCTATGGCCTTCTGACTATTCTTGATCCACCTCCTGTTTTCTAGATTGCAGACCTGTAACACCAAGTCTAATCAACTTCATGATGTACGTGTGAGGCAGTAGAAATAAAAACACTATAACATAAGTCCTGGTAAAAATGTATGTTGAATAAAATTCTTAACCATTTATTTTCATATACATCATCTGTCCTTTATTAATCATAGGATACTTTAATCATTTGAAGAAATTACAGAAAAATTCTTGCATAGGAAGAGCTGAATCTTGTACATGATATTAAACATTTCCTTTTCTCTAAGTTTCAATGCATAACTTCATTACTGGTTGAACAGTGAATTACAGACAAGATTGTGTTTTCTCAGATGCTGTCATACTCCAGCCTTAGGACAAAGAGAGAAGCTAGAGATGAGCAGCTTGGGATCTGGTCAAAGTTTTATGTGATTTTTTTTTCTCAGCTTTTTTCAAGACTTTGAGAAAGATGTAGCTGTACTGTCATTTTCTGTGAATATCAATGTCAATACAAGGGTAAATAATGGCAAACACATTTATCACTTGAGAAACTTTTAAAAGAAATGTGAATTATGTGAAAGAAATGTACAGTCATTGATAAAACTTCAGAATTCAAGGATAAGCATGGTAAAAAATAACCGAAATTCTAGGTCTTAAAAGTATGATGTATGAAGAGGAAGAATTAATATAAGGCTAGCTGAGACTACATAGAGAGTTTGAGACCAGCTTAGTTAGTGACTCCTACACCTTCAATACACATGCACACACACAAAAAAACCACATACACTCAAACAAACATACATGTGTGACTACATAGAAAAGATAAAGGCAAAGGCTTCCTTGATTTCATTTTACATATCTGTTTAACACTCTAAACATAAATAATGAAATCAGATTAAAATATTATTTTCAGCACAATTACATTCTTTTGTTTGTTTTATAAGAATAGGTCTCAAATGATATGTACTCACTGATGAGTGGATATTAGCCCAGAAACTTAGTATACCTGAGCTATAAGATACAATTTGCAAAACACATGAAACTCAAGAAGAACGAAGACCAAAGTGTGGACACTTTGCCCCTTCTTAGAATTGGAAACAATCACCCATGGAAGGACTTACAGAGACAAAGTTTGGAGCTGAGACAAAAGGATGGACCATCTAGAGACTGCCATATGCAGGGATCCATCCCATAATTAGCCTCCAAACGATGACACCATTGCATACACTAGCAATCCTTTGCTGAAAAGACCCTGATATAGCTGTCTCTTGTGAGACTAGGCTGGGGCCTAGCAAACACATAAGTGGATGCTCAGAGTCAGCTATTGGATGGATCACAGGGCCCCCAATGGAGGAGCTAGAGAAAGTATCCAAGGAGCTAAAGAGATCTCAACCCTGTAGGTGCAACAACATTATGAACTAACCAGTACCCAGTAGCTCTTGACTCTAGCTGCATATGTATCAAAAGATGGCCTAGTCGGCCATCACTGGAAAGAGAGGCCCATTGGACTTGCAAACTTTATATGCCCCAGTACAGGGGAACGCCAGGGCCAAAAAATGGGAATGGGTGGGTAGGGAAGTGGGGGAGGGGAGGGTATGGGGGACTTTTGGGATAGCATTGGAAATGTAATTGAGGAAAATATGTAATAAAAAATATTTAAAAAAATAATGATAGAGGAAAAAAATAAATAGGTTTGTGCCTCAGAGTCACATGGTACAGAAGTTCAGGTGCACAATGGATTTTTCTGTTTTGTTTTGTTTAGATTTATTTAATTATTTTATGTATGTGTATACAATGAAGCAGTCTTCAGACACACCAGAAAAACAGCATCAGATCCCATTACATATGCTTGTGAGCCACCATGTGGTTGCTGGGACTTGAACTCAGGACTTCTGGAAAAGCAGTCAGTGCTCTTAAATGCTGAGCCATCTCTCCAGCCCTCACAATGATAGTTTTAATGTGACTAAACTTACTATACACAGAACTTTAAAATATAAATCAAAATTTAATGGAAATGTTTGAATAAGACCCACAAAGACTAATGTTGTATCTAATCACACACTTGTGTTTCCTGGCTCCAAGTTTTCTGATGTGAATATCTAACCTCGAGCAACCAAATAAACTGGGAAAGTGGAAAGAGATCATGGGCAGGGACATAGAAAAATAACAGGGTAGGAGTAATATAAATAAAATTTGAAAGAAAAGAAAAAAGGAAAGGAGTCTTTAATTGGGGAGGGGGAGGGAGGTCAGTGCAGAAGAGAGTGTGGGAAGAGAGATAAATAACAGGATTTTTAAGAAACATACGAATTATTATTTTATATTAACCTGAATTACACATAATAAGTATAAATGTAGTTTTGTGTGTGTGTGTGTGTGTGTGTGTATGTGTGGTTTAATGAAGTGGTGTCACTTCTTGTGATACTGCTTATACCAAGAGCCACAGATGACCAAAAAATTCAGTGGCAGGCATAAGACACCTCCTTCAAATAGTAGGTCAGAGGAGTCCAACAGACTCCAAAACCTATGGACTTGGGACACAGGACTCAAGAGTATTTGACCTGGGTCAGTCTGGATAGCTTCCTTCTTGAGGATTAAGGAGGGAAGCAATCCTTGCTCCTACCCAGCTGTGATGTGAATGAATCACAGTAATGACCAGCAAGATAAGACACTCCTACTGGGGCAATTGTGTCACCTATGTCTTGGTAGAAACCAAAAATGTTTCAATTAGACTTAAGCCCGCTCAAAAGGAGGACATAATGCCTAAGACTTTCGACCTAGCAAACTACTCCGGCCTAGAGAGTTCATGAATCTTAGAGAAGAACCTACTCCTATCACTTTGCTTAGCTAGTATAACTTTTTTGGGGGAGGTGGGTGGGGGGTGGGTTGGGGTTTTTCGATATAGGGTTTCTCTGTGTAGCCCTGGCTGTCCTGGAACTCACTCTGTAGACCAGGCTGGCCTCGAATTCAGAAATCCACCTGCCTCTGCTTCCCAAGTGCTGGGATTAAAGGCGTGCACCACTAACTTTTAACTGCATTCTAAATGCTTATCCTTATGGCCACAGGTAAGTATAACTCTCATCTCTCATCCTTGAAACAGATGGAGACCATTACAGAAAGCCACTACTGGTCAAAATGCAAAGTTTGATTATGAGATAGTCAGTCCTGTTGGGCCTTATTTGGCCTTGGTTTGGGTCTTGAGGACAAACTGGAGCCTGGCTGGATTTTCAAGACCTATCCTTCTCCTCTGCTTGAGAATGACTCAGCAAGACCTAATGACCTGAATGAGACTGTCTCTGCCTAGCTACCATTGATGTGTCAATTTCTTATAGGCCCCGTGAGAACACCCCACACCCTTCTTCATCTCACTCCACCCCATACATCATCTCACTCCATATACCTATCCCCACCTCCTTGCCTTGCCTATATAAACAAATTGCTGCCACATTAAAGCAAGTTCCTGCTTAACAAGACTCCTGGCCCCAGTGTGTTTCTTTTGGGGCATTGACACTCACAATCCCACTCAGCACTGGGCAGAGCTGTCTGGACTGGGTTCTCTTCTCTTGACTGGACATGCCTGCAAAGAGCTGACACAGTCCCATTTGATATGTCTACAATAGGACCCCCTTAGGGAATATCACAGAAGGTATGCAGAAGAACTGGTGAGTCAGAGGACCTGGGAATCTGCTGTGAAATTGTGACTTCTCAAAGTGACGGGGGAGCTACAACCATGAAACCTAGGCAATATGGCTACCTAAACAACAACTAACAGACATGCTTATGTAGGATAGGCTCCACCCCTAAATAAAGAGCTATGGTCAATTAAGCACTGCTGTAGGAGTGAAGAATAGTCTTCTTCAAGGATGAGTGCCCTAATTGGGTATTCTAACTGGTTATCCAATACCAAGTGACAAAGAAGGTTGTATTTATCTATTATATTTATGTCCCCTCTCTTATCTCTCACATTTGTATGAATCAGTTTTAAAATAGAAGGCTATACATTTGACAGAGGTTGCAGGGGTGAGTGGGAAGGAGAAATGATATATTATGTCTTAATTTTTAAAATTACAAATAAGCATGTAGAGAAAGAATTTTTTGAGTACAAATCAATTAGGTGCCTTAATTACACCTTCTTTTATAAAACCTTAGATTTTTCAAAGAAAATAAATGATATGTAACATCAATGCATTTGCAAAAATATTTGGTTTTGTACTAACTATCCTGACACTTGCTAGTAATAAGAATGAGTCTTTCTTGTTCTTTTAGAAATTTTATTTGTATACAATCTGGAATATGAATTTTAGAAATATTCAAACAGATTAAATATTGTCATTAAAGTTATAAAGTATTAATACAAGCTGCAATATTAATTATATATATATATTAATGAAATGCTTTATTTTTGTACATATGTATTGGATTTTAACAGTAAAATATTTGGCTTGAAGCTGTTAGGGCCTAAGATGGCTATAGTGCTATTTAGTCTTTACAGAGAAGTTCTTGTAGCCAGACATCCAACACCTGCTATAGTTTCCAGCATTAGAATGTTGACGCAGAAACATTATAAATTTGGGACCAATCTTGGCTGTCTAGAGAGAGAGAGACTTCCTCTCTGGGTAGGGAAGAGAAAAGAAAACAAAGTAAAGCTTATACTATCAGTTCAGGACAACAGTCTAAACACTATCTAGGTAAGTTTAGATTTGAAGTTTAAATTGACTCCTTTCTTTTTTTTTAATTTTTTTTAATTTATTTTTTTTAATATTTTTTATTACATTTTTTCTTCAATTACATTTCCAATGCTATCCCAAAAGTCCCCCATACCCTCCCCCCCACTTCCCTACCCACCCATTCCCAGGTTTTTTTTGGTCCTGGCGTTCCCCTGTACTGGGGCATATAAAGTTTGCATGTCCAATGGGCCCCTCTTTCCAGTGATGGCCGACTAGGCCATCTTTTGATACATATGCAGCTAGAGTCAAGAGCTCTGGGGTACTGGTTAGTTCATAATGTTGTTCCACCCATAGGGTTGCGGATCCCTTCGGCTCCTTGGGTACTTTCTCTAGCTCCTCCATTGGGGGCCCTGTGATCCATCCACTAGCTGACTGTGAGCATCCACTTCTGTGTTTGCCAGGCCCCGGCTTTTTTATGTTTCACACATGTACTGAATGCACACAGACTGCTCTCAGGTCCTCATCTGCTGCCTGCTGCTATCTCTCCTCTTCTTTTTTTTTATTAGATATTTCCTTTATATCTAATAAAAATATTTCAAATGTTGTCCCCTTTCCTGGTTTCCCCTATGAAAACCCCCTCTCCCATCCCCTCTCCCCCACCCACTCTGGCTTCCCTGCCCTGGCATTCCCCTACACTGGGGCACAGAACCTTCACAGGACCAAGGGCCTCTCCTCCCAATGATGTCCAACAAGGTCATCCTCTGCTGCATATGCAGCTGGAGCCACATGTCCCACCATGTGTACTCTTTGGTTGGTGGCTTAGTCCCTGGGAGCTCTGGGTGTACTGGTTGGTTCATATTGCTGTTCCTATGGGTCTCCTTTGGTCCTTTCTCTAGCTCCTGCATTGGGGATCTTGTTCCGTGAAACTCTCTCATGGTCTTGACCCGCAGAGGTTAATCAAAGTCACCTGTGTGACTATGGATTTGCAAGTAGGTATTGGAGCCTCCTGGGATTTTCAGTGATTGCACATCTCAAAGAAGATAATTTCTCCCCATCCCAGATTCTATCAATAGTTGATAGCTCAGTGTCAAAGGGAGGGTGGGCACTGGGAGCTGTACCCCTTCCTTTTAAAAGTCACATTTAATATCAAGTATAAACTATTCATGACCGAATTTCTACTTTTTATATGGAGTGGAGTGGAGTAGAGTGGAGGAGAGGAGTGTACGTGCCTCTGTGTGTGTGTGTGTGTGTGTGTGTGTGTGTGTGTGTGTGTGCATATATGTGCGGGCCTGTTGGTATCCAGATCATTGCAAGACATTGTATATCTTTCTGTATTCCTACCCATCTTACTTCATTAGAGAGGGTCTCTTATTGATCTGGATTTAAGTGATTTCCTTCAGTAGACTAAGAAATCCAGAGCCGGGCGTGGTGGCGCACGCCTTTAATCCCAGCACTCGGGAGGCAGAGGCAGGCGGATTTCTGAGTTCGAGGCCAGCCTGGTCTACAAAGTGAGTTCCAGGACAGCCAGGGCTATACAGAAAAACCCTGTCTCGAAAAACCAAAAAAAAAAAAAAAAAAAAAAAGAAATCCAAAGATGTGCTTGTCTTTATCTCCCAAGTGCTAGAACTATAGATATAAACTGCCTTACTGAGATTTTTAGACACTTCACATGTGACCAAGACAAAACTATCTCTCTAGATTCTTGAAATTACATTTCTAAACTAAAATTAAATCAACAAATGTTAAACTATGTCTTAATTAGAAAACACACGGGGAGAGAGAGAGAGAGAGAGAGAGAGAGAGAGAGAGAGAGAGAGAGAGAGAGAGAGAGGAGGGAGAGAGAATATTCTTTCCATTTCTTTTGAAGAAACAAACAAAAACATTTCTCTTTTAAAAAATATTAGAAGTCTTTCTATAAATACTGTTCTGAATAAGTTATTGTAGAACTAATATCTGAAAGTAATGAAGATGTATCAGAAGAAAGTTGTCCTAAAGGCACTTTTTTGTTTGTTTGTTTGTTTGTTTGTTTATTTGTTTTGACTTTTGGACAAATTCTGATCCTGAAACTTTCTTTATAGCCCAGGCTGAACATAGCAATCTCTCTGTCTTTGCCCCCAGGTATCTGGGATTAAAACTGTGTACTATCAAGCAATTAATATATGAGGGATTTTTCTGTTTTAATGTTTTCCACATTTTTATATTGCTTCTGGGTTTCAGATTTCTACAAGCAATATTCCCAGAGGTCAGATAGCAAATGTTCTTAAGATTGAGAAAGCTTGGCTTAAGTAAGAAACTTTGCCAGATGGACAATTATGTGCTGATAACCAGGACAGAGATAATGAAAGTTTGCCTATGAAAGAATGAGGTTTACCCTGAACATCCTAAAGAGAACAGGTAGGTAACATGCAAGGGAACAGTGCCTTATTTCAGTTAAGAATCTTTCTCATCGGAAGAGACAGTATTTTAAGAAGCCAAGGGGCACTGGGACAGAATGAAAGTCTCAATATGGAATCAGAAAAGGTTTTCTGTGGTGACCCAGATAATTATTTTAGGCAATGTGGGCCACATGGTCTCTGTTGCAGTGACTCAGCTCTGCATGTGTAGCAGCCAGAGAGAATACATAAGTGGATGAGCAGAGCCAAGTCCTGACACTACTGTATGAGTCTGTGCTCCTTATAATTTTCATGTATCCTGAGACAGTGCTGGTGTTTTCATCTTTCACAATCTTTTTAAAACGTGAGGAAAAATATTGTATCATGAGTGACTCGAAGCAGCTCCAGATTTATTTAGATATCAGCTTACTAGCTTCTGCTTAAACCATCACACAGATGCAGAAAATAGAATACTGGTGAATTGTCATAGTGTGGTACTGCGTGAGAAATGTGAAGAGATGCGAGGAAATTGAACCCAGGGTGTGCAGTTATCTCAAAGAAGAACCTTGAAAGCAAGACAGACCTGGCCTAGGAATGTTACACAGATGGACAGAGAGGTGGTAACTGAGGTTGAAGATGAAAGGGGTGGTAAGAATCTCTCTGAGGGTTGCCTGGCAGTGTAGACCACTCAGCTGTTGTGCCAGTAAAACGAAATCACCATGTTCTACAAGATTGCTGCATCATAATTTTAGAACCAGAAGGGCTCTTAAAAGACATCTGGTCTAACTTCAGATTTTTAGAGCATTTTTATAGTGGGAAATCTCACTGAAACTAAAAGGCAAGGAGAGAGTTTTAAATGTGTGCAAAGTGACTTCCCACTCAATACATTTGGAGAAAAGTCTGTTAAATGTTTGAACAGTTTCTACACATTATATTTCATTTGTTTAAGTCCTGAGTCTTAATGTCATCCCATCAACGCTGAAGCTGTGAGAAGAGCAGAACTTGCTGCTGTGTACCGCAATTATGCTCACAGGCTGCCCCTAGCTTAGCATTTATTCTAGCTGGAATTTCAGCACCTGGGAGAAACATAACGTGATAATATTTTCAAGCGTGTAAGCCAGATTTTCTTTACATATAATGGTCAGCCATTGCCAAGATGAGTATGGCCAGGAAATTATTGTTTCTGCTAAATTCAGTGGGGATTTTTTTTTTTTATCATTTTAAGAATGTATAACATTAAGAATGTAGACATTTCACTGTCTATGAAAACAACACACCGAACATGGACACATTGTATCTTATCAACTTGAAAGAAATAATATACATTAGTATTGGATGAATAAAAATATTTATGACAAGCCTCAGATTTGCTGTGGTTAAGAAATCATACTCTAAGAAGGGGCAAAGTGTTGGGAAAAATCACCCATGGAAGGAGTTACAGAGACAAAGTTTGGAGCTGAGACAAAAAGATGGACCATCTAGAGACTGCCATATCTAGGGATCCATCCCATAATTAGCCTCCAAACAATGACACCATTGCATACACTAGCAAGCCTTTGCTGAAAGGACCCAGATATAGCTATCTCTTGTGAAACTAGGCCGGGGCCTAGCAAACACATAAGTGGATGCTCAGAGTCAGCTATTGGATGGATCACAGGGCCCCCAATGGAGAAGCTAAAGAAAGTATCCAAGGAGCTAAAGAGATCTGCAACCCTGTAGGTGCAACAACATTATGAACTAACCAGTACCCAGGAGCTCTTGACTCTAGCTGCATATGTATCAAAAGATGGCCTAGTCGGCCATCACTGGAAAGAGAGGCCCATTGGACTTGCAAACTTTATATGCCCCAGTACAGGGGAACACCAGGGCCAAAAAGTGGGAATGGGTGGGTAGGGGAGTGGGGGTAGGTGGGTATGGGGGACTTTTGGGATAGCATTGGAAATGTAAATGAGGAAAATATGTAATAAAAAATATTTTTAAAAAATTTAAAAAAAAAAGAAATCATACTCAGTGTTTGTATGGACTCACACCTGTGTCCTGTGCTCTAATGCAAAGCTACAGCTTTTCTGTTCTTGAAACAGAATGTTCTAAATTCCAGAATTACTGTAAACAACTTGTATTTTAACCTAATCCCACTTCTGTCCCCAGCATGGGCTTTGTTTCCTAATTCTTCCTCCCTATTATTTGACTTTAATATCTTCTCCTCTTATGATTGCCCCTTAGCAGTGTTTTCTTGAAACAGAAGATTAAATTTCACATCAGTGTGTTGCATCCTTTTCTATAATGTTTGCCGTGTAATGTCATGTAAGATCAAGATGAATGTAATTATGGGAGTTAAAACATTTCAGCATAATATATTTATCTATATAAATTAAATTTGTATATAAAACAAGTCTAATCATATATCTTAAAAGAGAATAGAATTAGATTTGACATTTAACATAATTGTAATAGACATACACATACAACATGAAGGAAAAAAGCCATTTTACATTAGGGTTATTAATTTTCACTAGCAATTGAACTATGTTATTCTTACAAATCCTAGCATAAAATTACCTTAATTTACTAAAATATTCCTATTTCAGACATACACAGCATCGTGCTGAGACACAACACAACGTGAGTTATTTCATAAACAGTATTTGTCCTGTGAACATTTTAATTACATTTAGATCTAGCACATTTCAAAATCCCAGTGCCATTTAATTCTGGTAGTCACGACTTTTAGAGATCAACCATAATTCTGTTTTGAAAAGAAAGAAGTTCAGGAGTGGCTTGTGAGAAAACACGGGCTGCATGTGCCATGACTAAAATTTCAAATGTAACCAAATCTCTTAACTGTGTTCTGGCAGAAACACTTGCGTTGAACAGAATCCTTTAATTAGGAAATGAAGTGGTTTGAGCAAAACCTCTTACTGATTATAAAATATGTTTTGGGGAAAAAGAGCTGAAAATGACATGTATAAAAAATGCAGTTGGGTCTGCCTATGAAATACGTACACATAATGAGTATTACTGATGGCAACAATTGAACCCTGTCTGTCTGTCTGTCTGTCTGTCTGTCTCTTTTCTCTCTCTCTGTCTCTCTCTCTGTCTCTCTGTCTCTGTCTCTGTCTCTGTCTCTGTTTCTGTCTCTCTCTCTCTCTGCCTCTCTCTCTCTCTCTTAATCTCTCTTTCTGGAATGTGTTAATATGAGGTATCTTAGTTCAAGATCCAAGACAAACTGAGGCTTATTAGGAATGACACCAAATATGTGGACTATCATGGAACTAAACCAAAATCTAAACCACAAACTTTACCATTTAACAAGGGACTAATACATACAGCCTACATGTTATTTTAAACATTATTTAAAATATGCTTATATGAAATAAATTTTCATTTGTGGAGGTTTTCCCTTGTGGTGTTTGTGCTTCAAATATTTCAGTTAAAGCATTTTAAAATTCATCGTTTTCAAATTAGAGATCACCAACTTGAACACTTTGCTTGAGAGTATTTCATTTAATTTCCACAATCGGGCCATTGAAAAATATTGGTGACAAAATTTCTATCAAGATAATGGTGCTTTTGAGGGACTTGCATTTTTTTTTTCTGCTTTTGTTTACGTTTTGTTGGGTTCCTTGTGCATTGCTCGGGCAGGAGTGGTAGTTACTACCTGTTCTGTATCTGCCAGAGTAATTGTTCTGAAAGAGCATGCTATAACACTGTTGACATTATGTCAGTCAGACACACACACACATACACATTATAACCCAGCTAAGATGTAGCTACTGTTACTTCACAGTTTAAAAAGAGTTGATCATCTCACAAAGCATATTTATCTTCATGCGTGATGCATGGTCTATTTCCTAATATGCATATCAAATCTTAATAGTATCTACAAATTTTACTATTAAAATAGTATTTTTACTGCAATGCCTTTAAAGAAACTTCACTCCCTTACCTATAACCTCATACAGTAGCATTTATAACTATTCTGTCAACATATATTTTCATGACAAAAGCCTCTTAAATTCCACAAGAGCACACCTGATTGGGTAGTTTGAATCTGAATGGCCACCATATGCTCATTCCTTTGAATACTTGGTCCTCAGTTGGGGGAGCTTTTGGAGCAGGATTATTATTCCTGTTACTACACCATTGTTCTGCCATCATTACCTGTCACCTCCTAAAACCATAAGCCCAATTAAACACTTCATTTTGTAAGCATCTTAGTCATAGTGCTTTGTTACAGCAATGGAAAAGTAGCTAAAATACCCAAACAATAAATGTTGCAACACTGTTTTGACAGCACTGAAGTGACAGTTTTTAAATCAAAGGTCATCCATTTGTTCAATTCACTCTTACATGGCCACGAATAGTCATATATAAGTTGATCAAAAGAGAGAAAGAAAAAAAAAATACCCTAGCAGGAATGTCACAGATTTCTTTCCCTGAACAACCTTTACTCTTCTGTACTGCTAGAGAGACTTCCACTGTTCCATCACATACACAAGTAATGCCCATTAGCTCTTTCTGGCCAAAGGAGATCAAATATTCTATGAAAAATCTCAATGAGTATTCAAAATCCAATGACTTTGTATAAAGATATCATCCTGGATGACTGACATTTGACTGATAAAAATCTTTAGGTATCTTGGTTAAACTGAAGACAGGAAGGAAAACATGAAACAAAGTTGTAGGTGCTCACCTAGTCACTGTGGCTGACATGGGACTGCCGTTAACAAAGGTGGTTCTGAGCAGTTTAGTCAGTAAAGAACAGAGAACAGTCACTATTGTCTTTAGGGATCCTATCTTTGAACATACACTATTCAGAAAACGTAACATATCTTTAAGATCCATAGCTGCCCAGCTCAGACTCACCTGTTCCAGAACAAATATTAGCCCTGGGTATCAGATTAAACAGAATTGGAGAGAGACTAAAATTATAGGCTTTCAGTGAAATCTCTCACGTTTCCAGCTTTGCAAATAATGCAAAGTGAGAAAGTTAACGTAATTCGGTATAGTTAGATGGACTGGACTTATATTTTAGCTTCCTTGTTCATCTCATCTGTAACCGTTTTCTTTACTCCTTACTCGAAAATATGAAACAGTAGCAACATTAACTTCGTGGGGGAAATTCTGAGTATTTCAGTGTGATATAATTCAGTATTTGATAAATCATAAGCATTTAATAATTATGAACAAATTTTTACTATATATAAAGAATATTGCAAAACCAAAATGTATCTTTATATGTTATAGTTTTATAGTTTTCCAAATTTGATGTTGTTTCTAGAAACAACAACAACCATAGGCTTTTCAAGGAAGACCTTTCTACGGTGCTTATCTCTAAAGAATCATTTTTCCTGTAGAATTTCTGTCCTTAGCGCAATATATGAAGTAGGTTGAGCACACACAGAATTTGGCACTATAACTAAACCCTGACTTTTCATCACAAGTTCCACATTTCAAAAATCAGAGACTGGTATCAACAAGGACCAAGTGGTCTCAAATATTTCTGTAGTATTACAAGACGATATACAGCAACCTATATTTAGAATTAGTTGCCATGTATTGTAAGCAGGAATCACTGCCCATGTAGCCTGGTGAGAATTCTGCAATGTTTTCAGGGTACTGCATCCTGTCTCTAAGTCTAAATTGGATACATCTTACATTGACCACATAATTAAATATTATTAAAATAGAAAAGAGTTGAACCTCTTCAGCTTCAATGTATAAGTGAAAACAAAGTTCCTCATCCATCAAAAAAGATTTCCCTAATACGACAGACCCCAAGAGAAACAGGAAGCACATCTCACTTCTATTTTAAGTACAGCTTTCCCAGAAAAATCCCTTGAGGAAATGTTCTTTATTTCCTTCCTTAAGCCTTCAAAAATGCAAATAAGGACATGGCTGTAGGCAACTCCTGCTCCCAGAAAGGAAGGTGTTTGTACATTTATTTTTCCAGATCACCCCATTTCAACCCTGATAAGGAAGACCCACATTCCAAAAAGAACAAAAGATATTTTTTTAAAACTCTGTGATGCTGATATTAACTGGCAGTATGGTCTGGCCCTTTTATCATTTGTTTTTTAAATTTCTCCTCAAAAGTTTCTATGAGTGCATGAAGGATACAAATTACCCTCAGTGTGGCAGGCTTCCAAAGCCTATGACTTATTGATCAGCTGCAATTAATTCAATACCAAAGTATAGATCCCAGCCTTAAGTTAGGATCTTTTATTCGCTGCAACCTTCAAATAAAACTATAGGGTGCACTTCTGTACATGTTGAAGCATACAGGCTAATGTATGAAAGCTTTTGTTATGCGAAGGCTGTAATCTATGTTGTTGCTTCATACATCACTAGCCTACTAACTCCATGCAACCCATTAAGCCCCAGAATTAACCTGTCAAAACTGGCTAGTACATTGCACAAGCTGTAGCACACAGATGCATACCCATGACTTCACATACTATTGCAGAGTTGTTGGTGAAGGCTAAATTAAATGACCCATGACATACATGCAATTATTTCAAGTACAGAAAGGGCATTACTAAACCCAATAATAATAAACAGAAATACATAACCAAATAAAATATAAAGAATAATAGCCAATAAATAGAATGATTAATAGGCAATAGATATATGAGTACTACTATATAGAAAGTTGATGAATTTTAAGTGTTTTCTAAACATTTTAAATGTATTGCTCCACAGGAAATTACCCATATTGAGATATCTAGAATCTATGAAATACAGTCTCAATTGCCGTTATAGTCAACTGTTCTGTCGTTACTACTTTAATTTTAACAAATTGCTCCAGGTGTCCACAGAAAAATAATGATTTTTCTACCAAAAATTAAACAAACAAAAAATTATGTCACTAATTTATAGCCTACAGCGCTCCATGTACACTGAAATGCTTCTTGTAGAGCTTGTTCAATCCTTGCAAACACATGTATTGTTATGTAAATTATGAACTATAAAGATATTCTACAATTTCTGCCTATCAAGCAAGCTCATTGAGAAAATTCTGCATGCAACAATGTAATAATTCCCCCCAATTACGGTGCTTTATTTCTAAAAGCACAAATTAGAGAACAAAATTGAGACACTTCTTCAAGATTATAGATGAAATAAATAGCAAAGGTTATTTTCTCTAATTCCTTATAAATTTATCAACTAAAATATCTCCAATTGAAGCCTATTTTGGGATCGCTCATATTATTCATAACTTATCTTTTTTTCAGTAGTAGCATTATCTGCAAAGAGAAGAAAAAAATAAAACCAGCTGTTCTGGCTTGCTTTCTGATAAAACATTTACCAAAAACAACTTGAGAACAAAGGGTCCATTCCACTGAGAGAAGCCAAGGCAGGAACTCAAGACAGAAGCTTGAAGCAGGATCTATTCAAGAAAGGTGCATATTTTCAGTCCTTGGCTTATTCGGCTTGCTGTTTTATTTTTTTAATCTTTTTTTTAATTGGACATTTTCTTTATTTGCATTTCAAATGTTTTCTTCTTTCCAGGTCTCCCCTTTGGAAACCCCCTATCATCAGGACCCCCTTCTCCTCTCTCTATGAAGGTGCTTCCCTATCCACCCACCTACTCCAGCAATCCTGCCCTGGCATTCCCCTACACTGGAGCATCAAGCGTTCACAGGACCAAGGGTTGCTTTTCCCACTGATGTCCAGCAAGGCCATCCTCTGCCGCATATGTGGCTGTTAGAGCTATGGGTCCCTCCAAGTGTACTGTGGAGCAGAGACTGAAAGGTCATCCAGAGACTGCCCATTCTCGGGATCCATCCCATAAACATCCACTACCCCAGGAATGGCACCTCCTTCAGTGGACTGGGTTCTCCCATATCATTAGAAAGCAAGAAATTCCATAGGTCAGTCTAAACTAGGCAGTGCTTCAGTTGAGATCCCTCTTTTTTTGGTGACTGTAGGTTTGTGTAATTTGAAAACAAAAAGTAACTAGGATTCAGAGAAAATACCATTTATGTGTGGCAGTATTCTCGATAATTGTTTGCCTTAGCAACAAATTTGAATACTCAAAGTACTATCAAAAGGTTTGCAAGATATCTTTTTTAAAGTTATACTAAACATTATTAATAATGTTCGTTAACTGCTCTAATATTTTAAACAATTTCAAAGTTTTAGACACTGTATGTCTGGCAATAACTTGAAAGCTCTATAATTATAAGCAATAATATTAATTAATGTTATTCAATATCTTGTACAATTATATATTTTTCTTATTTCAAGCCAAATAAAGGAAGCAAAAATGGAATATTTAGAAAAACCTAACAACAAACATATTACTATCACGCAAGATAATCTATTTACAACATAGCATACACTAAAAATATATATATTCTACATAACTTGTACCCAAATTCTCCTCAAATGCTCTATGGGCAGTAAATATATGAGTACCACTATATAGAAAGTTAATGAATTTTAAGTGTTTTCTAAACAATTTAAGTGTATTGCTCCCAGAAAATTCACATTGAGCTATCTGGAGAAATGTGTGAAATACAGTTTCAATTTCCATTATGGTCAACTGCTCTGTGTTACTATTTTAATTTTAACAAACTGCCCCATATCAGAAAGTATATTTCTTTTCAAACCACAAATCAAAATTTACTGAAAAAAAATCAAGAATGTCAGAAAAAAATAAAATGTTAGTTCCTAAGTCGGTCTTTAATAGTCATACTAATATAAATAAAATAATAAATACTAAAGTAGAAAATGGACAATTTAATCTTGCAGGAGATAGAAATGAAATATTTTGAAATAATTAAACCAGTAAATCATGAGTAAGACAAGCCCTGAAAATCCAGAGATACCATCATAATGACAAAAAGCAAACCTTACTTTGAATAATATAATAAAGGGACTGAAGCACCATAGGACGAACATCAATATGAACTAACCAGTACCCCCAGAGCTACTTTTTCAAGTAGCACCAATCAAAGAAAACACATGGTGGAACTTGTGGCTCTAGCTATATATGTAGCAGAGGATGGCCTAGTCGGTCATCAATGAGAGGAGAGGCCCTTGGTCCTGTGAAGGTTCTATGCCCCAGTATAGGGGAATGCCAGGACCAGGAATGGGAGTGAGTGGGTTGGGGAGCAGGGGGAGGGGAGGGGGGATTTTCATAAAAGGAAGTTATTATTTTTTATTAGATATTTTCTTTATTTACATTTCAAATGTTATCCCCTTTCCTAGTTTCCCCTGTGAAAATCCCCAGAAAAGAAAAGAAAAGGAAAGGAAAGGAAAGGAAAGGAAAGGAAAGGAAAGGAAAGGAAAGGAAAGGAAAGGAAAGGAAAGGAAAGGAAAGAAAAGAAAAGAAAAGAAAAGAAAAGAAAAGAAAAGAAAAGAAAAGAAAAGAAAAGAAAAGAAAAGAAAAGGGTGGGGAAAGATGGAAGCTCAAATTTGACATGGCAAATGGGGAAAAAAATAGCCCATAGTGATTTGTAACAGGCACTGTCGGCACTGTGAGTTTTTGAATCTTTCTCTCTCTCAAAAAGAGATCACATTTTCTCTACTACATGCCCCACATTCACTCTGAACAGATGCCCCTACTTTCTACTTCACCAAGAAAAAAAAAAAAAACATGCTACTCTTTCTAGAAAAATAAAAAGCTTTTCTCTTGAATTCACTCCATCAACCAGCTAGTGCACGTTTATTTATGTTGTCTATCTTTATAGAATTCCTTGAGGATTCTTTGAAATATCTGTTGCTTGTCAGTCCGTTTTTCTCTTGAACCTACTGACCCTGTATTTTGTCCGATCTAATCTACTGAAAATATGAAGGAAAATTATAGTGTTGTCAGACTCTACAAATGCTAGGAATACTCCAAGTTGAATTTAACAGAGGCTTGGGAGTTTCTGATAAAAAATAGTCAAGGCTTTCATTAGGATCAAAGATTTCCATTATCTACTGAAACCAAGTATCTATAAGGAAGTCACCAATAGTCAATGTCATATTAATCAAAAAGTATTATTTATACTATCATGGTAGTTTGTATGGAAATGGACCCAATAGATACATAGGGAATGGAACAATTGGGGGTATGACCTTGTTGGAAGCTCTAAGGTTTCAAATACTTAAGCCTGGTCAGCGTGTCACATCAGTCTTTTCCTACTGCAGTTCAAGATGTAGATCTCTCAGCTGCATCTCCAGTTCCACATCTGACTGCATGCTACCATGATTTTAGTCATAACAACACTGTTAGCCAGCCTTAGTTAAACGTTTTCCTCTACAAGAATAGCCATAGTCATGATGTCAATTCACAGTGATAGCAAATTTAAGACAACTACTACTAACTATGTGGAGTGCCTGTTTCTAGACAAGAACTGTCCAGCTTATCACTTCTGAACTTGGCCTTGGCAAATTGAATACAGGGAAAAGTGCAGCGGGTACACTACAGATTCAGTGAATATCGTTGCAAGGCTGGCCACTTACTGCTTCTCTTCCCTGATGTTTTTTATATCTTGACAAGAAGTAAAGTTTTCGCTAGATCTTAGCTTGTGAAGGATCATGAAGTCAAACCACAGACAAGATAAACAGCATGATGTAAAAATGGAAAACAGTGTTTGCTTTTACAAACTAGTGAAATTGGCCCTTGGCACTTTCATGGTGGTTTAACTGAGCAAAAAGTAACATGTGAATGTGGACACAGCCCTCCATGTTCAAGGGTGCCTGAACCATGAAGTCAAAGATTCTAGATTTCTCATACCCATTTTAGACAACCAAGTGTCACATCAAATTAGAGTAACATTATTCTTCTTGTCACAACCTTACTTAAGTGACTAAAATTTCATATACACCTTCTGAATTGATGCCACTTCCAATTAGAAATTCCACTTTTATCTAAAAATTACCCTGCTTCACTTTCTTCTTCCTTGTGACTTAGAAAAACTAATTTATAAAAGACTTTCTCACTCAGGACCAGAGGAAGAAATTTTATTCTAGTCAGGTTGTTAAAAGTCATTCGCTTAACAAAGCAGTCAAATTGGTTTTGTGGAAAAGTAGTCCAGTTGGTAAAGCTAAGCACCAAGGAGACCTGAATGGCCTGTCTCAGAGCAGGAGCCAAGAATTATAAAAAGTAGAATGAAAAAGAATGAAAGTAGAATGAAAAAGTAGAATGAAAATAAACATTATCCAATTGTATTGAAATTGAAGTTTGCAAATCTACCTAATTTTAATCTGCTTTGCACTTTGTTCTTTAATATTGTGTCTATATTTCTCTTACATTTCTCATAGATTGACTTTAAAGCTATAGTTTTAGCTGAAAAGAGAATATACGTGTTATATAAAGTAACAATTATAATGTATAAAATAAAAATATTTCTGGCTCTAAAAAACTGCTTTAATGGCACAGCTGTGTGTTATAATACTGAAACAGAGACTCATACAGTGGGTATCTGAAATACAGACTTATTTCTTAGATTTTTAGATTATCATATTTTATGCTCTTGTCAGAAAAAATCTAACACCAGATACTATTTATCAAAGGAACGTGCAATTATAGACTATAAATATGTAGATATAAAAACATGGCTTCACTAGAGAGAAACAAAATTACTTTTAGGAATGAATATATTGTCTCTTAACCCAAAACTCTATTAATAATATTACTCATTATGAAATGATAATTGGAAACTAGGCAAGAACTATAACCTTTCCCCCAGAATCAATTATTTTCCACATAACTCAGTAAAGTGTTTTATATACAGATGACTACTTCAGAATAGTCAACTCTGCCACCAAACTTGAATAAATAGGTTCATTTCACATAATTGACTCTTACAGACACCATATTACTCATGGTCACACAGAAAAATTCCATAGCTAATAAAACATCCAAAACATCTGGACTGAGTTTTAAAACAAGCACAGTGCATATTTGCTAAATCAATCAAGACATGCTTAATAAGAACCTGTCAAGTTCTGGTGACATGGTAAATTCACGATGTGAAATTTATTTTTTCTTCTGACCAACACCGTACTTCGAAGTGAATTCCTGACTGACATCATAAATGTTACACTTATATTATCACTGTAGACTTTGTAAGAAGTAGTCCCACCTGAGGTAGGAAGAATGGCCTCACAAGTTATGGTACATTAATTCCTGGAACTTGTGATTGTATTACATGCTTAGAAAAGGGGACTGGATAGGTAAGTAACCTTAGCAGAGGATGGGATCCTTGGCTAGGGATCTAATCACAGGAGCGCTTGGAAGATGAAACATTTCTCAAAGAAGCACCTCATGGTTTTATTGATGCTTTGTTAGTATTTTCATTTCCATTTCATTAATTTTTGTCCCAAACTTGTTTCTTTCTACCTAGTATTTCGGGGTTTTGTTTGGTATGCCATTACGTTATATGTTTAAGTGATTTCTCTCTCTCTCTGTCTTTATCTGTTTCTCTCTTTCTCCATCACTCTTGTCTCTGTTTTGGTGTCTCTGTCTCTCTCCTTCCCTCCTTTCTTTCCTTTCTTTTTACGTAGGCCCTAAGCTTTACAAACCTTTTTCTTCATTGAGTCCAAGAGAGTTTGGCAAGTTATATTTTCACTTTCATTCAGTTTTAGATTTTTTTAACCCTTTGATTTCTTCAGTGACCCATTTATCATTCAAAAGTCTGGGGTGTTTGTATATAGTCTTCCTGTGTTTATATTCCTTGTGTGATTTTTATTACTGTTGATACCTAAATTCATCTCATAGTGGTCAGAGAGAAAACATGGCATTATTTCAGTTTTCATCTATTTGTTAAAAATTGCTTTAGTTCCTAAAATGTGTTCTATTTTGGAGACTACCCTATGGGCTATGACAAGGAATGTACTCTTCATTGTTTGAATGGAATGTTAAGTCTGTTAACTCCAAGTGATTTATTGTGTCACTTAATCTCAATGTTTATATTTTATTTTTGTGCCAGTGACCTGTCTATTGATGAAATTCAGGCACTGATATCACCTCAACTTTTATGCTGAGGTGAATTTGTGAGTATATAACTAGCTGTGCTAGTTTTATTAAATTTGATGTATCTATGTATGGTGCTATCTGTTTAAGGCCATGATAACCTCTGGATGGGTTGTTCACTTCATGTGGATGAAGTGGCTTTTATCTCTTCTGAATAGTTTTTATTTGAAGTCTATTTGGTCAGATATTATAAAATGTATGCAAGCTTGTGTTCTAATTCAAATCACTTGGAGTATCTTTTCCTATGCTTTTAAATTCTAAGGTTGTGTCATGGGTAGAGAGAAATTTGAAGCCAGTTAGACTTAACAGAGTATCCTGGGTTGAACACACAGGAAATATATAGGTTACTAAGAGAAATCTCCTACCAATAGCCAACAAAGAAAACGGGCATCGTGATTTCAATTGCTGGTACTGGATTCCACTTACAACTAAAAGGATTTTGATATCTTAAAAAAACGTATCTCCACTGAAGCCTGGATTTTGGCTCTGTGAGGTTCTATGCAGAGGATGTCGGAACTAAATCAGGTTGTTAGTGTTATGTCTTGGCTACACAATTGTAAGGGGAAAATTGATTCATGTCTAAAGCCATTAAATTGATAATCTCTTCTTACAATGGAAAAAAATAAATAAAAGCATATTGCTTGTTTAGATATTATATTGATATATAAATGTTTCCATTCTCCATATTAAGTTCAGTCTAGGAAAATTCAATGATTTTTTAAGGATTATTCAAATTTAAAATAAGGATATTCTTTATATTTGCACAAATAAATCCTTGAACCACAATTTAGGCTTCCTCCTTAAATGATAAAGTAAAAATCCCCTTTCTCTCCTTCTCTCCCTCTGTCTTTCTGTCTCTCTTTCTCTGTGTTACTGTGGGTGTGTCTGCATACACACACACACACGTGTGTGCATGTGTTATACACCAGACAACATATTAGTGGGATTACTAGCAATCTATTATGTAAATGTCATAATGTGTCATCAGTGTTATTACTACCAAACCTGTGCTAGTCTAACCATCAAAACCTGGTTTTTAAAGGGAATTCATGTGAGGAGCATAAAAAGTATATGAACAAATCCCCTTGATAACAGAAAAGGAAAAAGAACAGGGGAAAAACACACTTCTGAGTTGTCATAAGTGAAACTATTAGGCACTAACATGGCAATCTTGATCAAGAATGGAATCAACAATATTTGCTTATACTTTTGGATATTTGGGTCAACTGTTCCTGCTCCTATTGCAAAAATCAATATTTTCACACATCAGCGTCACTACCAACTACCAACTACACAAGTTTTCCTTGAAATTCCATCCCAACTTCAGAAACCCTTCTCGGGACACTGTCACCTTGGCCCAATGCTAGTTGTTTCAAAATGCTTTCTTCTCTTACTTCCCACTTTTTCTTTGTCTGTATGAAACCCTGAAATTAAAGGGAGGCCTTTTACCTGCTTGGGAAGATTGCAAGACATACCATACCTTCTCCTTGTATTTCTGTTTATCCAGATGACAATGTAAAATAAGCAAGGCTGATGGCTCAACTTATTTCATAATCTTCCCTGGCTAAGGATGTATACCTAAATAAACCTTCAAAAATGGAGTAGAATAATCCATTAACTGAAATATTTCATAAATTGAAATTATAATTCCTCACGTGCTCTATGCAATAATATTGTGTTTTAAATTTATTATAGTTAAGGGTATGGTTCTATTTCTTAAGGGAAATTTGTCATTTGTGTGACTTCATATAATGTATATGTAATATGTATTAAATTTGCATTGTATATTCACATAAATTATTTTTTACCGATATAGAAAATGACTAAAACCAAGTGTTTAATCCTTGTTTCTGATTATTGACTCTAAAATCTTAAATTGTTCTAGAGAAGCTGCATGTCAGAAGTGCAATGGGCATGCATTTTTCAATTAATCAAGATGACCATGTTCTACTCTATGACCCAGAGCACGTAATTAAAATTGCATTCTGTGCTCAAAAATTGTTGAGATGCCATGATAAGGAACTGTACAAAAATGACAGCACAATTAGTAAACCCCTCTGACACCTGTGATGTGCCTTTAAGAGGCATGTGTTTTTTCAGAGATTTTTATCTTGCTACGTGTGAAATTAAATTAAGTGGTTTAATCTCATGAGTTAATGAAGATGAAACATTCAAAAAGGGTAACTAAGATGCTGATCGACAGATAATTTTTTTCTTCTTCTTCTTCTTCTTTTTTTTTTTTTTTTTTGGTAGCCCACTGAATTCTATGCTCTTACTCATTCTCGCTCCCTCCCTCCCTCTCCTCTCCTCTCTCTCTCTCCCTCTCTTTCTCTCTCTCCCCTCCACTTGTCCTGTCCTATTACTGTTCTATCACATATCATTGTAAATACTGTCTTAATAATCAGTTACCTCAATGAAGTCAAGCATTCTTCCAAGAAGAGTTATTTGCCATTTGTGGTATTAATTTCTGCAGGCCCGGGTGCAGCCTCACAAGAAAAAGGAAACATCCTTACATCATCAACTAACTGCCTATACCATATGGAGCTAGCCCCAAATCAGATATATGAAATTTGAAACTATGTAAAAATCACTGATGCATCTGTGCTGTTATATCACTAGTGTTTGCATTCTCAGGATCAGCTGAACCTAACTTGTTGGGTTGTATGGTGTCCCAGGTGATCTCTTCCTGTTCCTATGGAGTGCTTGGTACCATGGCAGGGCCTCTACTTGTGCCTATGAAGGGAGGAGTGACAGCTGGGCTTTCTCTTCGCCTGTGGAAGGAATGGCACTGAGAACTGAGAATCTAACAGCAACTCTCCCTGAAATTATGAAATGGCAGCATGACCACAGCAAAGCCCCCCCCCCCCGTATTTATAATTCATAGTCTGATTTTACTCTTTACCAAGACAAAAATTTCTTGAGCATTTCACAATGATTAACTAATGATAAAATCTGCTTCAGGGACTAAATTACCAACCAAAGAGTACACATGGAGGGACTCATGGCAAGCCCTTCACAGCCTCCCACCCCCCAAAAAAAGCCAATTGGCCTTGTACTACAGAGCCAGTCCTTACCACTTTCCCCCTGTTCCCCGCCTGTCATCCAAAAATGTGAAGGAATATCAACTCAGTGCTATTCTTAATAGAGTGCATCTCAAATTTGTTCAGTCAAACTTCCACCAGGGTTCCAATGCCCTACTTAAAATTCAACTAGGAAGTTACCTATTCAGCACTAATTAACATTATAAAGTCAAAGCCTACTGCTCAGGGCTTTTCTGTTAGTTGTTTACTAAGATAGAAAAAACAGTCTTATCCAGATATGGTTTACCATAAGAAAAGTTAGGGAATCCCAGGGAGACAGGTTTTTTCTTTAGCCCTAAGAATTCAGGCAAAACTATTGAGCATAGATAAATTTTTTGCCTCAGGCCAGCCTTTTCTTTTTTTTATTTTTATTAACAAAAGGGAGGAGATGTAGTCTCCCCTCCCCCCAGCCTAAAACCTGCTTGCTCAGGGGTGGAGCTTCCCGTTCAATCTTTCTGCTATGCCCACTGCTGGAACCTGCTGCTTTGCTGTTTGGAGCCATACACGTGGTCACCCTGCTACTGGTCCCCGGGACTATTTGTCTGGAATCGGGCCCCCTTCCCCTGCTTCATAACTGCATGCGGAACAGTAAAATTGATCTTTAATCAAAATGCCTGTCTTAGCTGCATTTCTTTCTCTTGTCGCCTAGCCCCTCTTCTCTTCCAGGTTTCCAAAATGCCTTTCCAGGCTAAAACCCAGGCTGTGATCTGCTAGCCAGACACAACAGTGATCATATATTTGTAAACTCTGTAATCTCCATTATAATCCACTTGGAAGCAAGTCTTATGTCAATTTGGAATTACTTCGTATGCATGAACCCACCCTCCTCCCCCACCAAAGTAACCACTATACTGCATTTTGTAGCTGTGCCTTTTCTCGATAGTTTATGGATGTTGACTTACTTCACATGAAACGTCCAGCTTCATCTCTCCTGTAATTCTAGTAGGTTTTAATCCTAATTGCCAAATAGAAGTTTGCAGCACATTTAGTATCTCTTTATTATTTGAAGGATATTTGTATTGTTTCTGTTATTTGTATGTTATAAATCATGCTGTTGTGAACATCTGTGACGAGAGTATGTGTGGAAATATGTTTTCAATATCTTGGTTAAGAGTTTCCCTGTGTATAATGAAATCTAGAAACAAAACCAATGAAATGTCTCTTTGTGCTGGATTGCATAAGAATGGCCCTCACAGGCTCATGTAGATGAATGATTATTCACCAGTTAGTAGAACTGTTTGGGAAGGATTAGGGGATGTGTTCCTATTGGAGTAGATGTGACTTTATGGGAAGAAGTGTGTCCCTGGGAGTATGCTTGGAGGTTCGAAAGCCCAGTCTCTCTGTCTCTGTCCCTCACTGTTTCTGTCTGTCTGTCTGTCTGTCTGTCTATCTATCTGCTTGGCTATTGCCCAAGGACTATGTAGTAAAAGTTCTCATCTACTATACTAGTATAGTGTTATACTGCTTCTCCCCATGATGATAATGGATTGACCCTATGAAACTGTAAGTAAACCCTAAGTAAATACTTTCTTTTCTATAAGTTGCTTTGGCCATAGTGTCTCTTCATGAAAATGGTAACTAAGACATTATTCATATAGTTTATGCATTAAAATAAATGGTATTGTCTTCATAATGATGATTTTAGCAGTCTTTATTTGTAATATGAGGTTTTAGCTGATATGCCTCTTAGAATAATTTTTCTTCTTATCTTTAAGTTTTCTCATATTTAAAAAATTCTTTTTCTGCTACTAGGTGTCAAAGATTTTCTTTCCTAGGATATGCATGATACCACATTTCTGTGTTTGCAGTAGATCATGACGGAAAGACCAGTCTAGACTACAAAGAGAAACCCTGTCAGAAAAAGTAAAATGCAAACATAAACACACACACACACACGCACACACACACACACACACAGAAGATATTTTATTATATTTTCAAATACATATTTACGTGTTTACATATCTATGTATATAAATACATTATATATGTATATATACATATATATATATATAAAATTTGTTTTAGTTAAATTTTTGTTCAATGGGTTATGAGAAATACCTTAATTCATTTTATACAAATGTACAATAATTTTAGCATTATAAAACCACATTAAATAACGTTGGGATATTTCTTGAGTTGACAGTAAACATACATAAGAGAGTGATGTTTTATTGTCTTATGTGCTCCATTGATCTGTATGTCTAATTCAAGTTCACCCAATTACTGAATTGCTACTGGTGAAACCAATCAGCCTAGCTTTGGAGCTTTAGCAGGATATTTTTAGTCATTTGTCTTTTTTATCTAATTTTGAAATCAAAGCAACCTTTAATATTAATAAAACATGACTGCTGATGCTTTTATGTATCTATGAAAAGAGTATTAGACAATCTTAGCAGACACGACAGGAGTGTGACTGGAGACTGGGGACATGTACCATTAGAGCATCTGCCTGCCTTGTCTAACAGTGTTTCAAACCATGACACTTCAAAGGACACATAGTAAAATTAATAATAATAATTTTTATTTAATTTTTATTTGGACACAAGGTTTCTATGTGTAACAGCCTTGGCTGTCCTGGAACTTGATTTGCAGACTTGTCTCATATTCACAGAGATCTCCCTCTGCAGCTTAAGTGCTGGGATTAAAGGCATGTGCCACCATGCCCAGCAATTTGTTTAGCACTTACATGACTTCTATTAGTACTTCCTAGCTTTCTCTGGGTTAGACTTAAAAGATGGTTTTTGGATTTTTGTTTTAGAATTATTTTTAATAGTCTATTCTCCTTTATGTGAGATAGTTCACCAATGATCAAGACTGCAAATGGGATTATTTTATTATGGTTTTTGTGAACAGCTTTTCATATACTATAGAAATAAAAATCCACTTTTATATCTCCATCCATTATCCTAGGCTCTTGCAGAATTTTTTTATTCATTGTAGTAAATATTCTTTTTGAACTTAAAAGTATTTTAACACAGGGAGTAAAATAGCTGGATTTTCATTTTAAATAGAGAATGCTACAGCTGTGGGGAGGGTGTATTTGAAGGAGGGGAAAAAAATCATTTCCCAAGACTCTTAGGACAGTCACTGGTATCCAGGATTTCAAATATGGCTAAAATAGGCCAAGATGAGAACAGTGTACCAGAAAGTGAATAATGACAAACAACTGCTTATTTTTCTCAGAAAAATAATGTTTAAGTCCCTCTTCAATTAGTACTATGCTTATGGAAGTTCAGAGACTTCTCCCATAATAGATTATTGTGCACTGTGGATCAATGCTATCTAGTGCGAAGAATCAATGATAAAAGTTGAGTAATTTTTAGCATTAATTTTTGAACCATGTAAAAAAAACAATAAAGTTTTCAGAGTTTTGGAAACATGGGAAAATGGAGATTGGGATCCATAGGCCAGTGCTTACCCAAGTTTTATGTGTTTGATCAGTTTTGGATTTGTTTATCTTATGTTAAGCGTGTGAGCATTTTTCCTGCATATATGTACACATCACATGCATACCTGCATATATGTATGTGACCACATGCATATGTGATACCCGTGAGGTCAGAAGACATTAGATTCCTTAGAACTGTAGTTGTGGATGACTGTGAGCCACCATGTGGGTCCTGGGTAGCAAACACAGGTCCTTCGAAAAAGGGGCATGTGCTTTTAACATATAAACTGTTTCTCTTGCCTCATGAGATTAGAACTGGGAACAAGTTCTAACCAGAGCAGGGGTCCCAGAGAATCTTCCCCATTTGGTGTGAGAAGCATAAAGACTATAGCTTAAAAAATGATGGGATTGTAGCTGTGTGCATCACAATTTCTCAGGCATCTGGCCAATTAAATAAATAATCCCTCTGTAGGGAAATAAGAATGCCTAAAGATTTCTACTAAGAATTTTTCAAATCCACAAAGTCAAAGAAAGTAATGATGAGACAGAAGGTAAAGAATGAACCACATACCATAGGATGAAAGCCATTATTAGATCTCCCAGAATGAAAGACTTAGTAACTGCTGGTAGTGTTAAGGGTAATAAAAGTAACACTGTACAGCCAAATGAAATAAATGGTGATAGGGAGAAGACACTGATCAAAACAAAGAGCCAAACGAATACATTGGTTTAAAAATATTAGTGACATTTAGATAAAAAAATATAGAACAAAAAGCAAGTCTGAAAACAAAATTCCAAAAAAAATAGAGAGAAAAAAACAGAAGGAAAAATACAGAAGAAAATGTGAGAAAGAAATTCTTTGAAGAGAAGAAGGAGATAAAGAAGAGTTCTAGAGGGACATGAAAGAATGTCACAGAAGCTATTTATAATAGCCAGAAGCTGGAAAGAACCCAGATGCCCCTCAACAGAGGAATGAATACAAAAAATGTGGTACATTTACACAATGGAGTACTACTCAGCTATTAAAAAAAATGAATTTATGAAATTCCTAGGCAAATGGCTGGACTTGGAGGGCATCATCCTGAGTGAGGTAACCCAATCACAAAGGAACTCACGTAATATGAACTCACTGATAAGTAGATATTAGCCCAGAAACTTAGGATACCCAAGATATAAGATACAATTTGATAAACGCATGAAACTCAAGAAGAACGAAGACCAAAGTGTGGACACTGTGCCACTTCTTAGAATTGGGAACAAAACACCCATGGAAGGAGTTACAGAGACAAAGTTTGGAGCTGTGTCAAAAGGATGGACCATCTAGAGCCTGCCATGTCCAGGGTTCCATCCCATAATCAGCTTCCAAACACTGACACCATTGCATATACTAGCAAGATTTTGCTGAAAGGACCCAGATACACCTGTCACTTTGAGACTATGCCAGGGCCTAGCAAACACAGAAGTGGATGCTCACAGTCAGCTATTGGATGGATCACAGGGCCCCCAGTGGAGGAGCTAGAGAAAGTACCCAAGGAGCTGGGGTGATCTGCAACCCTATAGGTGGAACAACAATATGAACTAACCAGTACACCCGAAGCTTGTGATTCTAGCTGCATATGTATCAGATGATGGCCTAGTCAGCCATCAGTGGAAAGAGAGGCCCATTGGTAGTGCAAACTTTATATGCCTCAGTACAGGGGAATGCCAGGGCCAAGAAGTGGGAGTGGGTGGGTGGGGGAGTGTGTGGGGGAGTGTGTGTGGGACTTTTGGAATAGCATTGGAAATATAAATGAAATAAATACCTAATTAAAAATACATGATCACAAAAAACTAAAATAATTATAATAATAATAAGGCAACATAAGAGTAAACGCCCAAAACTAATATATATATATATGTGTGTGTGTGTGTGTGTGTGTGTATACATATATATATATATATATATGTATACACAAACACACATATCACACACATATGTGTGACACACAATTTAAACATACAAATCATTGCTTTTACTAACTGTCCTAGTCACTGTTATATTGGTGTGAAGAGACACTGTAACCAATGTCACTCTTATTCAGGAAAGCCTTTAATTCATAGCTTGCTTACTGTTTTACAAGATGAGTGTATGATCATCATAGTGGGAAGCAAACAGGCATGATGCTGGAGCAGTAGATGAGAACTTTACCTCCTGATCCACAGGAAGCAGATAGAAACGGACTAGGCCTAGCATGGGCTTTTGAAATCTCAAAGCGCAGTCCTGCTGACACACCTTCTCCAACAAGGCCACACCCACTTCAATAAGGTTACTCCTCATAATTCTTCCTAAACAGGCTGAGAACTGGGAACCAAATATTAAAAGATCTGAGCATATTGGGGCCATTATCATTCAAACAACCTCACTAATAATTAAATAAGCAAGATAAAATGTATGGGAAAATAGATATCTAAAAATGAACATGAACACTGTGGTGATAAAATTGAGCTATTCAGTCATATCAATGATAGAGGAGTGAAACTAATAATTCCAAGATATAAACAAAGAATAAAAGAATTGAAAATTAAAAAGAGTGATTATGTAAATGTTGTTGTAGGTGCTAAAACTTTTGTCTATGTGAACACAGAATTTCAGGTAGTAAAAGTTCAAATAAAATTATATTTTATAAAAATGACATTTAGTACAGTTATTAAAATTTGTCACTTCAGGACTCAGACAATTTCTATCAAAGACCATTAATTTGACTGGCTTCTTTTAACCCAATAAACATTGGCTGCTACTATTTGCCAAGCTTGAAAATAAGTCGGGACCATGTTGATATTTTATCAGTAAAGTCAGATAGCACACAAGATGAAGGATTTCATTATTTTCACACATGTGTAACACTGTACTCTCCATATTCTTCCATTAACCCCTCCTCTCATATTTGTGATCTCCTCCCTTCATCTATTCAGCTTTCATGTCATATGTATTTATTTCAATTCAGATTTCAACATGAGAAAAAAAATATTTTCTCCAAATATCCTCTTTCCTCTCCCTTCATAGAGCCTTTGCTCCATGTGAACTCTCCCAGTACACACACACACACACACACACACACACACACACAAGTCAATTCAGTTTGGTCAAAATTCTAATAAGAAGAGTTTCTTTCTATTAGAAAGACATCAGTTAAAAATCTTCTGCGTGAAAATTTTAATTAATTTATTATTTAAAGAGTTGACCAACAAAAGATGTAGCATAAGTTACCAAACATATAATGAATTGTTGGGAATAAAATAAAGGGGGGCCCTGGGAAAAGTGGGAGGAAAAATATGTCACGTTTGGCCAGAGTTCCTGTGCTCTGGGCATGGGGAAGTGGAAAGGCCCCCGGGTAGAGAAGGGGCAGCCCCTGACCAGGGACCCTGAGGCCACACCATGTAGCCCTGGGGTTATAGGAGAGAGGGATGAGGGAAGGAGTTCCAAACACTGACCAGAGTGTGCAGTGGGTCTAGAAGGAGCAGAGACTCTCTATGGTTAAAGAGCTTTATTATAGAAATGCCTGGAGAAAGAGAGAAGGTAAGAGAGAGAGGGGGAGAGAGAGAGAGGAAAAAGGAGGAGGAGGAGAGGGGAGAGGAGAGGAGAGGAGAGGAGAGGAGAGGAGAGGAGAGGAGAGGAGAGGAGAGGAGAGGAGAGGAGAGGAGAGGAGAGGAGAGGAGAGGAGAGGAGAGGAGAGGAGGAGGAGGGAAGGAGGAGGGAAGGGGAGGAGAGAGGAGAGGAAAAGACAAAGAGAAAGGGAAGAGGAGAGAGAAGTGAGTGGTAAAGGAACAAAGGAGTAAGAGTAAGAGAGCAAGAGAGTAAGAGAGTGTGGTGGGGCTGAGCACCCCTTTTTATGGCCTCACTGTTGCTAGGTAACTGGGGAGGAGTTTAGCCTGAAGATCAGAAGCTTGAGCCATTGTCTAAGTGACTACTGACCATGCTTCTCTTGTGGGGGCTGTGGGAGGTGGTACCTTAGGCAGAGGCCAGAGTTCCAGGAGCATGAGGGAACACCTACTGTGTCATAAAGGTGAATTATGACCATTGGGGTTCAGACCTCAGCTCGACTAGAGACCAGCCAGCAATTCCCCACAATGAATGTTATAAACCATCACCAGAACGGATGCAAAACTAGTTTGGAGCCAGATAATAAATGTTTTAATTGAAGCAACCTTCAAAGCAATTGTTTTCCAAAAGGGGAAGATAAGTGATGTGGTGGTTAAATACAGTAGGCTGTTAATTAGTTTTATTTATTTTTGATTTGTAAAACCCATTGCTAAAGAACATAATTTTGCAATGCTCTTTATACTCTATTAGTACAGGAAATATATATGATGTGGCATAATTTGCCTGAGACAAGAAGAAGGTGGTGCCCTAGACTCTGAGAGCACTTCTGATTCATCACAGGAGGGGGATGAGCAGTGAAATCAGCAAAAGCCACTGTCATTTTCAAATAATTTATATATCACTGTGCTATGCAGTAGAATGACATCATGTGGTTACTAAGGGACCCTTTAGAGTGGAACCTGACACAAAAGGAGTCATGGGATACTTAGCAAATCTAAACAACTACTTTTTAGACATTCATGACTAAGTTTACATACTACTAAAAATATGCATCCTTTATAATCACTTAAAATTTGCAAAAGAAAAAAATGTAAATTGATGGGAGCAGGGCACAAAGGTCCTTGCACCCACAGATCTCTAGAGATACCAGGGTTGTTAAGCACACAGGGTTATCTTTCCAATGGGAAGGATATAAAACCTGTCCAGAAATCTACAAATTGAAAGTGATTAATAGCCTGGCAATCTGATGTGCTAGTCCATGTCAACCAAGCTAATAGAACCAAGACAAAGGTTGTAACTTAAAGGACCCTTACAGCCAAGGGTTTCCTCAAGTTCCCATAACCAGGATCAATGGTGACGAATAGCACAAACGACCTCTGTGCTATGTGTATGACCAAGACCCTTCCCTTAGGCCCTTAAGCTAGCATAGGTAGCCTATCACTAGAACCCATCCTCTTGGAAGAAATTACATGTACTCTGAGTTGAGTTTTGATGCAATATGTTTCCTTATGCACCAGTGACTATACTATGCCAGGAAACTTGCTTTCAAATAGTATTGCATTTCAAACATGTTGACAGGAACCATCTGGTATCATACTCCCTGAAGTCTTGATCCAGGTTGACAAAGTCAATATGAAATGCTTTCCCATTCACACAGCTTTGTGGTTTGTTTTCCTGCCTTCCGTGAACACTTGCTATGTCTCCCTCAGTAGACAGGGCTAAAATTTCTTCGTTTATATGTCAGAAATCAGATAGATCAGTTTAATGGCTTTCCAGCAACATGAATTGAGATCACATTTAGTTGTATAGACAGTCATGAGAATTCAGTAAGCCACAGACTCTTTTCTGGTTTGCTTGGGTGAATAAATAAACCTTAATGAAACTTTGGACAGATGTCTTAACTTTCCTGCTGTGATTAGATAAACTATCTGTCCTTTACTCTTTGAATTTTAAAATCCAGTTCAGATTGATGATCTCCTTTTTCTAGTTCTCACAAGAACATAAAATGCAGCTTGTCCTGGAGTCCTACCCAACCTAGGTCTTCTACTTTTATACTCAGTATAGGTTGTTTCAAGATCCTGGGAACATGATGGATGGTCTTGCTCTTCTCTGGCACTTTCCACTCAGGGATCTCTCTTCATCTCACCAAAGTCAGAGAATTTGGGGTAGAGGAAGGGCCACAGCAGGATGATGTTGCTCTCCTTGTCACCCCTAGTCTGCACTTACATAATAGCACTAATATAATCAATGGTCCTCTTCCTTTCTCCAGGAGCTTATCTGTGGCTATATCAAAGAACTGTTAGTACATTCTTCTCCATTTTAAGTAGGCTTTGTCTGTTTCCTTTCTGAGAATCAGTCCTCCAGTTAGTCAATTATGTTTAGACATAGAAGCTGTGCATGTGACAATCTGCTATTTTGGTAGTTGAAGATAACCCTAAGGGGCATCCATTGTGTAGGCTCCATTGGTATTTTAAGTGCTGACTACTTTATATTTGCACTGTAAGACCAGAAGTCTTCCTTTAGCTTGCTGTAGAAGCAAGTGCTTCTTCTGCCTCTACTGTGATTTTATTTTATTTTATTTTATTTTATTTTATTTTATTTTATTTTATTTTATTTTATTAGCTTTAAGCTTTACCTATAGTACCTGCAAAAGCTCATCAAGCTTTCTGAGTACTTTCCTTGAGACTCTTCTCTTTTTCTAGGTAGAATGGTGCTTACTCCTTAGCCTGTGGTGTATAATGAGATGCATAATGCATAGCAAATAAAAAACTCTCTGATACGATAATGTTCCTCTTTGACCATTTCACTAGAGTCTTTGCAGGAATTGGGAAAAAAACAAGCTGCAGTGGAGAAGATGAAGAAATTTAGACAGACGGATAATCTGATAAATAAGGTTAGAAGGCATAGAGGGAGTGGTAGGTTTCTAAAGGAAAATAGGATCCAGGGTTGGGGTTGTTGTTACTATACTGAACAACAAGTTGATGGAGTAGATTTGGATGCTACAAAGACTTTCAGTTGAGAAGAAGATCATTGAATTACTTGATACTATGGATAGGAAACCAAAGGAGAAGATAAAAGGAACGGTTGAAAGTAGAAAGTCTGGAGAACGTTGGTACACAAAGGAAAATATGAATAGAGACAATTAGGAAGAATGTGTAGGAAAAAGAAATGACTCTAGGAAAAAAATGATTTTCAAGTAAGGGAAGGGGAGATTCCAAAGGAAATAACTTACAGTTTTGTTGGACTATTTAGGGGGATGAGAATATAGTTGAAAGGATCAGAAAAGTAAAAGAAATAAATAGAATCTTCAAGTAGATACTATTTTGTTTAGCTGTTCAGGAAAATGACTATATAGAGAAAAGTATAATAATGGCTACAACATAGGCAGTAAGAAGAGATGTAGTCTCTGTGAGAGACACCTGGTAAAGCATTGTTAATGTGTTGGATTAGTATATACCACAAATGAGACTACTCAATCCAAATGTCGTTTTCACACAGTATGAAAAGATCATTTGTGTCACAAGGACCATGTGACTACAGTTACTATAGAAGCAGAGAACTTGAGAAAACTATTAAGAATGTAATTATGGGACTGGAGATATGGCTTGGTGGTTAAGAGCACTGATTGCTCTTCCCAGAGGTCCTGAGTTCAATTACCAGCAACCACACAGCCTTCTGTAATGGGATCTGATGCCCTCTTCTGATGTGTCTGAAGAGTGACAGTTTCTCAGATATATTAAATAAATAAATCTTTTTAAAACAATAAATATAATTATGAATACTTTTTTAAGATTCATTTTTAATAACATGTATATGTGTGTGGAGGAGTCTGTTAAGCATTCATGGGTGCAAGTACCCATAGAAGCCAAAACAAGGCATTGGGTAACCTGGATCTGGTGTTACAAGCAGTTTTGAGCTGCCTAATGGCATATAAACTTGAGTCCTTTACATGTTCACCTTAAGTTCTTATCTGCTGAACTATTTCCCCAGCCCCCAGTTAACACTTCTAATAGTCAAAAAATGTTAACCATAGGATATCTAAATCTTGATTAATATTTATTGAAGTTAACATTTCTAAGTATTCCAAACTGTACTGGTGATAATTATCTCTGAATAAAGCCAATACAGCAATGATGCTAAAACTATATAGTTATATGTAGCATTTATTGAGCATACAATATCTGCGAGTGTGTTTAATTTAATTAATTATTTAATGTATTCCAACCCAAGTGTTTCTCACAGTGATCCAGTTGTAGCATTTTATATCGTTGCAATTCAGCAACTGTCCCAAGAAAGTTATTGAGTTAGTAATTCATGAGACATAAGGATAGCAAGACAATATGTTCCTAGACCAATACTACCTTTACTGCACATCAAGCCTATTGCAAATTTCCCCTAAATATTTTGCACTTGAAAATATTTTTTGCTATTTTGAAAATTTTAAAATATACTTACTGATAAAATAATTTCTCTCCTAGAAAAACAAAACCAAAAAACCCTGGTGACAGCAGATGCTGGTGAGAATGTAGAGAAAGAGGAACACTCCTCCGTTGTTGGTGAGGTTACAAGCTGGTACAAACGCTGTGGCAATCAGTCTGGCCATTCCTCAGAAAATTGGACATATTATTACCTGTGAAGCCAGGTCTACTACTCCTGGGCATATACCCAAAAGATTCTCCAACATATAGCATGGACACATGCTCCACTATGTTCATAGCAGTCTTATTTATAATAGCCAGAAGCTGGAAAGAACACAGATGCCCTTCAACAGAGGAATAGATAAAGAAAATGTGGTACATTTACACAATTGAATACTACTCATGTATCAAAAATGATAAATTTAGGAAAATCTTAGGCAAATTGATGAAACTAGAAAATACCATCCTGAGTGAGGTAGCCCAGTTGCAAAAGAACACACATGGTATGCATTCACTGATAAGTGGATATTAGCCCAAAAGCTCATAATACCCAAGATACAATTCACAGACCACATGAAGCTCAAGAAGTAGGAAGACCTATTTCTGAGTGATTTGGTCCTTCTTAGAAAGGGGAACACCCTCACAGAAGTAGGGAGAGAGGAAGGGGATAGAGGTTTCTGGAAGGGGAGGGACCAGGAAAGGGTCCCTCCTTTATTTACATTTGAAATGTAAATAAAGAAAATATCCAGTTTAAAAGAAAAAAGGAAAAAGAGAACTTTACCTCAATAAACAGTCTTCTCATAAGGATTCCTCACCGGGTTGTACAGGGTTGTGCACCAGTGTGTGTTACGTCACCTTGATAAGCCCACCTGACGGTTTTTAATGTTTTCAAAAGTGCATTTATATACCTCCCCACAGTTCTTTTCTCACAAATGAGAGGCTCATAAAGAATTGAAATAACCTGACCAAAACTATGTAGATATAAAAGAGTCCCAATTCAAATCTCTAACCTCTGGCTAGAGTCTGCAGTCTTGGACACAGCGAGTTACTAGTTATGAACATTATTTTTCTTTAGTGTTCTCACATTTCAACTATCTTTTGGAGTTTGATGCCTTCACAATCCTGTTTCAAATATCATCAATGTTCAACAGTCTATTTCTTTCCTAATTATTTTTTCATAGTGCAACAATGTCCTAGACAATGATTGGCTACACTTGGGATAGACCAAATGGGCTGATTTTCTGTTTGACTGTCAGTGGAACACAATCTCTCTTCTCTGTGCATGTATCTGGTATTTTTTTTCCTACTGAATCTCTGGCCCTGTGCAAAGGCAATACAAAATAAAGAGAGAAGCAGAATTGTTGGATAGAGCACAGGGTCCACAATAAAGGAGCTAGAGAAAGGACCCAAGGAGCTGAAGGGGTCTGCAACCCCATAGGAGGAACAACAATATGAACTAACCAGTACCTCCAGAGCTTCCTGGAACTAAACCACCAATCAAAGAAAACACATGGTGAGACTTGTGTCTCTATCTGCATGTCATGTTGCAAAGGATGGCCTAATCGGCCATCAATGGAAGAGAGGCCCTTGGTCCTGAGAAGGTTCTATGCCCCAGTACAGGGGAATGCCAGGGCCAAGAAGCAAGAGTGGGTGGGTTGGACACTAGGAAAGGGGATAGCATTTTGAAATGTAAATAAGGAAAATATCTAATTTTTTTTAAAGGGAAAAAAAAACAGTTTCTGCTCTGTTCTTCCTCCTGAACCATGACCATTATACGGTATGCTGATGTTCATGAAAACACACAAGATACAAGCCTGTCGAAGGACTTGGCAAGCACAAAGACTGTTTTCCACTGGGCATAATCAAGGTCCACCTGGAACAGTCAACAAGCAGGTGATATACAGCTACCTGAATACTTTGCATCATGAGTTAACCCATCCAAGGACCATCCAATCCAAGTCCAGGTTAGCCAAACTCCACAAACACAGAGCTTTGTACTCTACTGATAATTTTATGGTATTTGTTACCAAGAATTATTCAAGAAGTGGATAACTAATACTTCAGCATTCTGGTAGTCTGGAAAGGTGTGGAAGTTTAAGTCGTGTTTCTGATGTCATGAAGACAGCGGTTCTCAAACATGTGGGTTGTAACCCCTTTTGGCAAACCTCTATCATCAAAATATTTATTTTAGGATTCATAACAGTAGAAAAATTACAGTTATGAAGTAGCAACAAAAATAATTGTATGGCTAGGGGTCACCCCAACATGTGCAACTCTATTACAGGGTCTCAGCACCAGGAAAACTGGGAATCCCTGCCTTAGGAAGTAGAGGATACAGAGGTAAGTTATTGGCCATATGGTAAATGACAACATAAGTAAGACAGGAAACATATTTAGGTTTCAGAAAAGGATTCAAGCAGGAGAAAAAATTCTAATGTAGACTTCACTAGTTTTGATGATTAACTGCTGCATGGAACTGTGAATAAAATAAGCCCTTTCCTCCTGGTGTTGCTTTTGGCCACAGTGCTTCAGAACAGAAATAGTAACCCTAACTAAAACAGCATAAAATAAATGTTTTGTAAAGACAAGGAGTTTATTGCTGACCTAGGTATAGTTTGGGATTGTTTGTGGATACAATATGACCAATTTATAAAAAGGGAGATATTATGAGGCACGACAGAGAAACTTAAAGCAAGGTGCAGAAGGAAAGGGGCAATCTGAGGTTTATTTAAGAGGTAAAGGACTATGTCTCCTTGAGGAAGGGTATCAGAGTTGGAACGCTAAGCATCATCTATGAGGTTGCTTCGGTTTTGTATAGGAAACTAGAGAACTGAATGGAGAGTATAAGGCAAAGGAAGCTTGCCAATGGGAGATGTTTAGTGGATGGTTCTGGCTCTATAGATTAGGAGGATGGATCTGTAGATTAGAAAATCAAGTAAGTGGATATAAAACCAGAACATTATGGTGGAATGTGGAAGGATGTGAAATTATCAGCGATTTTCAAACACTGAGAAATGGAATATACTATGAGGCAGATATTGATATAGTTAATATTGTTGAAATATTGCTACATTTCTCCCAAATGTGTACAGAAGAAAAGGGGAAACCTAAATCAAAACTCTCGTCACCAGTGCCTGGAAGCCTTGTATAGTCAATTTAGAATACCTTTATCATAAGGTTTATGTCTGATTTCAATTCTGCTTACTCCAATAATGTCATTTTTATATCGCTATAGTACTTTTACATTTGGTATGTTCTATTTATTTCTGCCTCAAACCTCATATTTATGACAGCCATTTCCCCCTTCTACTTCCCAGTACAATGTGAATGTCCCCCAAAATACATTTCTTAAAGACATCTACAAATTTTCAAATATACCAATTAAAGAGTGTCTATTGACTACTTGAATGTAATCTATACACCTAACAGTACATACTGAGATATTAAATATTCACATTAGAAAAGTAAGAGTGTCATTCCTATGTTTTAGAACTGTGGAGGCCTGTGTCTTTCAGGCGTTTGTAGCAGTAACATGCTGATCAATATTTTTAAAATGTTAAATAATGCAAAATAGCTGGCTATAGTAATGTAATGGTACATTATCACAATCTATATCCAAAATTCTTCAAAAAATGTATCCTGAATGAGAGTATACAGCAAGGCTAGATCTTAAAATATGAGACCATAGACTCAATTTTTCTATAAAGTATGATTTTGTATAGTGTTCTCTTCAGAGGTGTATATTTATAATTAAGAATGCGCCAAAATACAAATTATATACAAGTAGAAAATCTGATTTAAACAATACAATCAGCGTAGAAATGAAGAGATTGTTTAGCAGTTAACATGTTTGACAGATGAGAAGCAAGCATGCAGACTGTATGTTTTAGTGCTAGGTTACATGAAGCCTGTTTATCATTTAGTGCATAGACAGGAGGAACAAGGGCTGCTTGAGGTTAGCCCCAAGCGAGACTAGCCACATGGGCTAGCTCTGGGTCCAAGTTAGAGAGAATATACTCTGATGAATAAGTTGGAAAGTAGTGGAGGGGGGCTTCCAAAGGAATATTTGGTTTGGATGCTTGCATTCACACACATACACACACACAGACACACACACACACTCACACACACATGAAAAAGAAAAGAATGCAACTAAAAGAGTTGTTAAAAAATTGTACATTAGTATAATAAAAGATAAAATGTAAATTATTAGGCATTATAATCTCAATATTTTATTTATGTACAATTGCTAGGAATGGTTTTCTCACTCTTTTGTCCAGGATATGCAGAAAGTACAATGGGCTTCTTAATAAAACACTATCATGAAATAGAAATAATCACCCTATGTGAAACAGATAAGTAAGTTATGATTTACTGTAGAATACTGTTTTAAAAACATGTGTGTGCAAATGGAGCATTCTTATAAAAGAGTGAGAGAGACTATAGCTTGAGAAATCACCTTATGAAGAACAATTATCAACATTGAAATCTCTAAATTGTAAAAAGTATCATTCTGAGTGAAGATTAGATAGCTGCTCTTGGGAATTAGTCAACATATACAAGATGCTGAAATAAAACCAAGGTTTTCAATATATCGGAGTCCCTTGAAAGTTTATTTTCCATTGAAACCAACTGAACTTGTGTAGATCTAGAGCAGAGGTCATTTGTATAGGGGTCTCGGTAAGATGAAGTGTGCAGGCAAGAGTGATAATTATCTTTAACCAAATACAAAAAGTTAATACCAGCTCTGGAGTTGGCTTTGAGTTTTATTCACTTTATATAGTGAAAGGATACATATTACAAGATAAATGGAGGTAAATTGACTGTTCACAATTTGCTATTCCATTTCTTAATTTAACAAAAAAGTACTTAAAATTTTATTTTATTATAAAAAATTATTTTTTAAATGTCATTTATATTCTACCAAAAATCAGTGTTATCACAAAACCCAATAGGTCACTTATCCTTATTATTAACTCCCAATGCAAATAAATTTGGAATCACTATTTTTTGTATAATATTCAAAACTGGCAAAATGACAGAAAATTAGTTTGAACAAGTTTCCAAAAGTTGCCATTTATTGCTTTCCTTCTTTTATTTATTGATTCATTTTGACTTTCTGAAAGAGTTTTGTTACATAGTCTAGCCTAGCTTTAAACTCTAGATCCTCTTTATTGAAGGGCTGGGATAACAACCACAAGATGCACATGGTTGGCAAGTTCAAAATGTTTCAAAAATAAAAATAAAACTGCTTTAAGTATTATTTTTTTAAAAATGTATGAATATTTATTAAAAATTAATCTAACACTGGATATTTTTGAAGACAGGCGAATTAAACACTAATTATGGAGTGAATTCCCAGACTACTACCATTTCCAAAGACAGACCACACTGATGAAAACTGTAAATAAGATTTTTTTAAAAGTCATGACCATGTTTAATTAACAATTTAAAGAAAAGATTATCCATTCTCCCTACATTATGGTTGATGAAGAAGTGTTTTTCTGTCTTCACCAAAACACAGAGATGAAATTTTCAATAACCAAAAACCCAGATATTCAGTCACTAATTCTTCCAGTCTACACACATGCACACACACACACAAACACACACACACACACTACTCAGATTTTGTACAAGGGAAAGTTGGATACACAGTAATAATGTATTATGAATTTTAATTAAAACCACATTAAGTATTCAGTAGGAAAAGTAGTTATAGAATGAATGAGGGCTGGAGAGATGGCTGAGCAGGTAAGAGCACTGAATGCTCTTTCTAGAGGTCCTGAGTTCAATTCCCAGAAACCACACGGTGGCTCACAACCATCCATAATGGGATCTGACTGTGACAGTGTACTCACATGTATAAAATAAATAAATCTTTAAAATAAACAAAAAACAAACAAACAAACAAACAAACAAAAAACCAAAGTGGAATGAACTTGAAATAAACATTATTAAAGTCTTGATAGCTCCATTTTAAAATTTTACAGGAAACACCTGTAAATACAGATTCCTACCTGAGGTAGGGCTGAATTGAGCTGTCTCTGGAGTGAATCTCTGTCATAGATGACATCCTGGAGTCTCTGCTGGGCAAGTGAGAGGCTTTCCTGGGTCTCTCGAAGTGTGTCCAGTAGACGGTCCCTTTCATCCAGCATATTGACCATCAGTTGCTCAAAATGGGAGTCCGAGTCGGAGCCACTGCTTTGGGAACCCCGCTGGCTCATTGGGGTGTCCTCATTAATCGTGGGCATCACTTCACACATCATTGCTTAAAAAACATACAGGGAGAAAAATTAGTGAACAAATTCGTTTTAGTAATGAATCCCCTTGGCTTCCACCTCACTCAAGTATTTATAGGTTATTAACCTCTTCCCCCTACTCTCTGCCTCCAGTCCAATCCAGAGGGAGGTGTGGACCTCAGGGCACTATCTCTTCACTGTCTGCAACCTACACACTTTCACCTGTCATGCCAATCCAAAGATGTCTCATATACAATACTTAACCTGCCATTTGTTTCTCTAGTTTCTTCTGCATAATTTATCACACGTCATTTGATTGACAGACACATACCATTTCAATAACCTCTCCTCTCCTTCTTCTCTACCCCTGCAAGTTTACAAATGTCTTATAACACAACTGCACCTTATTTGTCAACAAGTACATCCTTGTGCTTCACAGAAGTAAGAGTATATGATTTTTGATTAATGCACTGATAAGTGACCTCATTTAGTCATAAAATTCCCAAATAATGGACAATTTTAGATAATAAAGAGTTATTTTATTACTTCTTCAACAGATTTCCTCACAACGGCTAATTCAAGCCTTTGAGATTGGTCATTTTTTATTTATTTCCATGTTCCATCTTTCACAACTGTGCCCAGATTTGATAGATGATTCAGAATGAATTAGACACAAACTTTAAGAATTAGTCTGAGACACATGAATTTGTCTCGATTATTATACTGCTAATTACACTTAGTATTCCTGTTAGATGCATTGTTTGGTTTCCATCCAAACAACACAAACTAACTCTTTCAAACATTCCACAAACAGATGCAGTAAATTACATTAACGAATACAGACGCTTCACTTCTCAGCTGCTAATCACAAACTCCCAGACGTGGAATTAATGGACTGTTCAGAATACTTTTTACAATCATTTACTGATTTGATTTAAAGTAGATTATGCAGACAGTGTCATGTATGATTGTCAAGAGTGTCACCATTAAAAAACAGAACTTAGGGCACTTCCATTTCCAACCCCCCCCCCCTGCTCTGTGTGTGTGTGTGTGTGTGTGTGTGTGTGTGTAAGTGTCTAATTCTTCTCAATTATAGTTGTGTGATGGCCAGAAGCTATTGGAGAGCCTGATTTGCAGAAGGTCCGATTTGAGGAGAGACTGGTTTGGTCGTGGGTCCCAGAGCTTTCTCGGGACTTTATAACAGAAGGTCAATTCACTTTTCTGTCTACATATATGTCCTTAGGGAAACTTTCTGGTGATATTTTGAAATAAAATGTCAAATTTTAACAGTTCAATATTTAATTACTTTTCATGTGCTTCTTCGTGTAAACTTAGTCGTTAAGGAACAAAACTTAATTATTTCTAAACTCTTGGGTCATGGCCCATTGGAAATTGAGAAAAGCTTCAAGAAAAAGAAAGGAAATCATTTTATGATAAGTATTCTAGGAAAAGGAAAGAAAAGGTTGACCATTTCTCAAAATAGTTCAAAATACTTTGAACAGTGTTCATCACTTAAAACATGGAGCTATCCAAAGACAGGACCTTGACTCATTGAATTAATTTCTACTGTAGCATAAGTTCCAGAGCAAACATGTAGAATGTCTTTACAGACACACTCACACCCCCTTTCACGCAGACAAACATTTGCTACTTAATGTATATTTTACACATTTTATCATTTAGATTTTCATTCATCTACTATCACAAAGGTTAAAAATCCCTATTCCCCTATTTTAACTGCTACACATTTTTTTAACACTAATTGAAAAACACACCAAAACTTTTCAACACATTGGCTTATTTGAAAGGGTTAGTCCCCTTGCTGTGCTGTGCATGACATTCACACATGGAATAACTGTGACACTCTTGAGAGACATGGCTGTGAGCCTGTGTGTTTATTTGTGACACTGAAGGTTAAAGCAAAGTAACAGAACAAACTGGGCCAGGAAATACAGTTATCTACACATTCTTCAATCTGTATTTTAAATCATACCTTTACAAAAGGAAAGCCATTGCTACCAACTTTAAGTCCCAAGGAGAATTTAACTGTTGCCATTACTTCAAGCAAAAATTTCACTCAATTAAAGCAGAGTACTTAGATGCAACCCCTTGCTATTAGCAGGAGACATTGGGCAGTCACAAACTTAAGACTTACGATTAGTGTGAAAGATGGCTGTGGATTTGGTCAGTCAAAAGATACTTTGATGAAAAGTTTAGAAAATCTATCCAATCTACACTGTGATAACACAGGACTATATGACCCCTGAAACATGAAATGGAGCAAGTTGGTTTGCCTTTGAATAACACGTTTCCTACCTTAAAGAATTATAATTTGTTTATAAAATTCCCACTTTTAGCATTCCAGTGGGTTATCCAACAGAGAACACACAGTGACATATATAAAAATACTATAAAAACCCAAACGTGCTCTCTGTTACAAACTGGTCACCATTTATCCTTACAGAAATAATATTCTACATCAAAAGTCTTGCTTCTAGGTCTATAGCTGTAATCGTAGCAGATACTTCTGAACTCACCAAATTCAATTCATAAAACTCAAACCATGCAAAATTACGTAGGACATAAAATGAATGCATGCTACTTTCTTCCAAGCCAACGCAAATGACTAAATTCAGAATCTTCTCCTGTAAAATGGAAAATAAAAAACAAACAAACTATAAACTGTCTACAAAAACCAAATCAACTTTCACGGGCTAGGTTAGTTAATATGTAAGACCTCAGATTCTGATATAATCTTATAAAGTACTTGTATGTACCATAAAACATAGTCTAACAATTCCCAAATGCACAGCTTGGGTGTATTAGGAGTAATTAAAATCCTATGAAGAATATGTTGTAGAACCCTGGCACGGTGTAGATATGGTTATCCAGTATCTTGTGTATTGCACCCAGATATATCACATTTTGCGTTTATAGCCATTTTTGGAACTAAAATTGCAAACATTACACCATCACTGAGAGACGAGTCAGCTCACAGTTTGCTGAGGTAATTTGCCTTTTCATTATCCCTCTTTCATGTCAATGTGAAATATAATTGCATTAACCTCATCTAGATAGAGATGACTTGACATGTAAACTATTGAAGGTTTCAGGACCCAGTTTCAGACAGTGTAAATTTCATTTTTAAGAGAGAGAAAAATAATAACCCTGATTGGTTTAATTATCTCAGTGCTTAAATTTAGCACGAATAATTTTATATCAAGAAAACCAACTCCCACGCTGTCAGGATATAACCTTGACTGTCTTCTAAACCTCTCAGAATCCAAAATAAAAGTTTTGAATGCCCAGTGGAGTCATTCAGCAAGAATTTTGAGATCCAGAGTGATCCTTGGTAATATGTGTTCTTAGGAGCTATACCTATTCAGACAAGGATATTCCCAAAGACTTTTATTTCTGTAAGTCGATAACTTCATTTAATTATATTTCTAGAAATTATACACTACCACAGGCAAAGAAGCCGTCGTTCTCTGTAGTAAGTTTCTTCTGCAAAGGCTTACTTAGTCTTCGGAACCCTCCCAGCTCCGTCTCCGTTAACCCTCAAGGAGTAATTCAGTAAGAGAAAGCCTAGCCATTGTCTGATTACATTACACGAATATTCCTCCTCCTCTTTAACTCTTTGAAATCCCCTGTCCTCGGGAAATATTCCTACCACGTCTAATGGAAGCATTTTCACTTTCTTTACCTCTGTGCCTGTTCGGATGGTCAAACAGCAAGCCTACCCCACACTGCTGGACAGTTACTGTTCAGCCACACCCCCACCACCCCGAAAGAAGTTGACTTCATAATTTCCACACTAAAATTGTTCCTCAGCCCCAGGAGAGAACGAGCTAGGCAGGAGCTAGAAAAATCGGGGATGGAGAAGATGGGTGGAAAGCAAAGGTAACTAATACCCACAAGGAGGACTTTGCCTCTCCTCTTCCCTGGGGGCGGGGTGGGGCTGGGGAGGTGGTCAAGGGGGGAAAAAAACCCGAAGCGGAAGAGAAACCATGCAACTCGAATACAGTTTCTGTACCTAATGTCTCTTATTTCAGGTCCTGTTTCTTCAATTGTCAATGACAACCGCAGTCTCGGCTGGAGGAGAGGTGAGGCTCACACCCAGCAGTCCTGGACCATTTCCTTAGCAACGGGAGGAGAAAGACAGCTTAGACACTCGCGAGCCCCAGCGTTCTCTTGGAACGTGCCCTGGCTTCCTAACGTGGCAGCAGTTCGGCATCTTCCCGTGGCTCCGTCAGCAGCCAAAAGGAGAAAGGTCCATCGGAAAAATGGCATATTACAAATTTTGCTTTGGGAAGCAGGGCTCGGTTCAGACCATTGTCAAAGGGAAGAGAGGGGGAGGCGGTTCTTAAAGCAGCCGCGGCCCCTTTGCCGCCCAAGCAGCGGCAGCCGCCGCTTTTGCGTGCACCAGGAGCCCGGGGGCGGAGAGATGGTAATCCGGGACTGGATCTGACTTTCAGAAACTTAACGTAGCATAACTTCTCCCCTTGGCATCCCGGGCCACCCAGAGAGGGTGAAGAAGTGCCCCTCCAAACAGGAACTTTGGGGTGAAGTGTGGGAAGTACCTATCTGGAAAGGATATTCTCCACCCAATACCCCACCCGGAGCCCCTGTGAAGTTTATGGTAAATGTTGGGAGTTTGATGGTTAAAAGGAAGTGAGTCCCCTGGGGATGCTAGAAGCAGGACAGGTCTTCTCTGGGTGCCCAGCCTACTTCTGTTCTAGGGTGTATCCTTTCACTTAAAGGAGGTGCTTATTTTCTGGGAAGGTAAGCAGAAATACAAACACACACACACACACACACACACACACACACCACCCACCTCCGAAGACACCCCCGCCCCATCATCGCGCGCTGCCTCCGCCCGCTGCAACAATTTTTTTTTCCTTCCAGTCCCTCTGCAATTCATCTGCTTGCATCAGTTGGCCGACAGAACCAACCTGCTGGGAACTGAGTGAGGATGCTACAAGCATCTTCTCACTTGCCTAGTGCAAGCCTAGGATACTCCTCCTGTGTCTCCTCCCCTCCTCCTCCTTGGCAATCTCCACCTCCTCTTCCTCTGGAACAAGGGCTTCCCCTGGAAGCTGCCGCAGTGGTTTCCACCGGCCCTTAAATAAATTCTGAAGTAATCACGTCTTTTCTCTCCTCCTCACGCACACGCGCTCGTGGATACACTCCACTCTTCTCCCCCAAAAGCTTCTCCGGGGCTGCTGAGGATCACGCTGATCTCAATGCTCCTGATGATGGCGAGGACCAAGGATGATCTAAAGTATAATGGGTTCTGCTTTGCCCTGCCTGAGCTTTTCCCACACAATCATCTTTACAGGAAAGCTTGTGTTGGCATGTGCTTTGGAGAACTGGGAACCTTCTTGCTCTGTGGCCTTCTGTGTTTGCTGTGGCTCTCTGCCACAGAGGCAAGGTAGTCAAGCTCCCAGGAACCTGAATCAGTCTAGGGTGTGGCTGGGTCTGTCACTTAGCATTACCTCTTCAGGTCGCCTCCATTCATTGCCTTAGTGCTGAGGATCTCATGTTAAGTGTTCCCTGTCTGCATGACTGAATTTCAGCATTCAATAGTCTGGCAGCCCCAAGAACATGTTCTAGTCCCTAGAAACTTTCCCCTCCCCCATTCCTCCTCCTCCCCCTCAAGCATCTCTGTCTCTCTCTCTCTGACTCTCTCCCTCCCTCTGTCTCTTTCCTCCCTCTTTTCCCTCTCCCCTGACCGTGTGTGTATATGTGTGTGTGTGTGTGTCCATTCATATAGATCAGGAATAAGGAGACATCAGTAAATAAAAACCAATACTTTAAGGAAATGTTTGAGAGAGGAAGATACTGATGCACTAAAGGAACAAAAAGCACCAAGTAGACATTGAATAGAAGTTACAGCAAGGGTCCAGAGTAAGCAGTATTAGAAGCCCAAAGGAGCAGAATCCAGATTTTACTAGAAATGATGTGCACATCCTGACTCACTGAAGTATGATCACTAGATGAAGTTCTTTTGGGGGAAGAACTTGACTAGTTGATGATTCTACAGTAAAATTCAAGACGAGCCATATGGTTTATATCCCTTTCTCTCCTGGACTGTTACTCAAGTTTCACATCACGATGTAAGAATTGAGTGTAAAAATATTAAACATTAGTAGATGAATATTATTATTATTATATGCTACATAAAGTACTATTTCTCAAACATGCTCACTTGAGCATCCTAGTTCTTTGTAGATGCTGGAACTCTAAGCCTTGGGTGGATCATGAGAGGCTACACTCTTAACAATGTCTATACAATACACTGCATTGGTGTGAACAAAAAGTCCCCCCCCCTCAAAGAAGCTGTGTCTGTTGAGACTAATGGGCTGATTGGAATGTTCCAGGTCCAGAGGCTAATTATTTTGTCTCACGCTAACATTAGCCACTAGGAACAGTCATTCCCTATCAAAATGGAGAAAGGTTCGTACAAGAAGTTTGCAAAATCACTAGATTATCCCATTAGCAAGAACACAAGAAACACCATTGTGAATGTTCCTATAAGCTTATTGACCATCAAATGCAGCATACAAAAAAATATCCAAGGCAGCTTCTTATAATGAACATTGCTTGGTCTCAACCCCCATAAGCCATGCATCCTTCAGGTCAAAGGTACTGTCTGTCTCAACCTTATAACTCCTGAGAAGTTCCAAAATGATACTAGTCCAGCTAGCTCAACATCCCACATTGATAAATGCTGCCTAAATATTCACAGAAATGTAAAAAAATAAAGGAGCTACTAAATATCCATTCATGAAGTGAAAAGTCTTTTTGTACTTTTTATTATATATGAACAGTTTTAATGTTAAGACCATCACTGGCTTCCACTGATTTTAATAGACGGTAAATTAAACAGTATGGTGAACTAAAACTATCTCCATATAGTTGTCTACATTTCTCAAGAGTGGTATTAGCCACCTTTTTATTAGTAGTATTAGTGCATAAGATGAAAATATGAATTTAGTTCATAGATACATATAGGATCATGGTCATAGATATATAATGCTTCTTTTGTACATTTTATTACAAATATTACTTTCTATATTTATTGTTTAAAAGGAGTATAGAACAAAACTACTTTTATGTATGCTATAGTGGCTGATTCTTCCAATTATACGTGTCCTGAGTATCAAATGAAATAATAGTATTAGCCAGAATCTCTAAAGAACAGACCTGATATAATGAAAATACATAAATGGATTATAGATTGTGGTCTGGCCGGTTTTACAATGACTGTCTCTCAATGGGAAGGCTAAGAACCCTGTAGTCTTTGAGTGCACCAGGCTGTATGCGATGCCAAAGATATAAGTTCTGGTACCAGGAAAGGAATTCCTCAACCACAGGATAGATGAAACTGTCCATGAAAGAGAGAGCAAGCAGGGAAAGTATCAACAGCTTTGTGTTTCCTACTCCTTTTATGTGGGTTGCTATCAGAAGGTATGGCTCTTGTTTAATGTGTCTCCTCGAATGACCCAATCAAGAATATCCCTCAGAGGTAGATTCAGCAGCTTGGGTTATAGTTAATTCCAAATATGGTAAAGTTGAATATCAAGATGTCAACTTGTCAACTTGACACACAAAATTCCACCTCTTTATGTCATACATAATTTCCAAATGAAAACAATAGCCAGCATAATTCTACCTAGCATGACACATCTGTCCCACTTAGAAACCTCAAATGAGTTATATATTTTATCACAGGTGGCAATCGGCAATGTCCACTGTGGAATGATTGGCCTTTTAGTGCATTATATCTGCCATGTGTACATATGTGTACATATATGTACATATATACACATATATATGTATATATATGTATGTATATATGTGTGTATATATATAATTATATAATATATGAAAATGTGATGGAAACACATTATTCCAATGTGCACTTCTGCATATGGTCTTGTCCCCTCTACTAGTGGCTATAAATACCTTCTTCTGTTACACGTTCTATTTTTCTTCCACCCTCCTCAGTAGTTCTTGAGAACTGAAAGGAATGACTCTTACCTTCATTCATGAAGAATTCAGATCTGTTGTGTCTTACCTGGATTGGATTTTTTTTTTTTTTTAGTTTCCTGTTGACTTTAAACATAACACATAGCACCAAGAAATGCCCTAAAGGATCTTGTGCAGCTCCTGCATAATCTTCCTTATCTCCATTGCAAAAAAGTAATACAATATCCCCATGTAGCATGCATACAATAGAGTTTTCCATGTTGTCCAGCTGTGTAAAGCCTATCCTCATAGAACTTCCTTGACTCCCCTGGGATTAATGTCTCTATCTACCAAAGGAATGATGCTGGCAAGAAGTGTCCTCTCCTACCTTTAGCAATGCAATTTAGCCTTTTAGAGACACTATACTGAAGTTATCGTTCACCATGAGACCTTCAGTCTCCTGAGAAAATCCCATGATCGTGATGAGAAATATTCTGTAAGTTTTTCAGAGTTTCTCTGTCTTCACTTTGAACTTTGAGATATTGAAACAGAAGGTCCATGAAATGCCCATAAAGCACTATGGTGTATCATGACTTTGAGCCCCTTTATTCTGTTAAATCTTAAATTCCACTACAGTTCCTCTGCACAAGCTGTAGAATCTCAATACTGGGTAGTTTGGATCAATAAATCCTCCTAACACTGTTATCCCTTTCTTAGCCTCTTGGGCTTAAGAACATCAGAGGCATAACCAGGGAAAGTAACCAGGGGAAGGAAGTCCATTGAACTTTTTATTCAATGGAATGTTTGCTTTGTCTCCTGTCAGGACGACTCCCCTGTCAGGAACCCAAACTTCTTGGTCAGCAAAACTTAAGGCCACAGGAACAGGAAGCAAAGTTTTTCATAGTGCATCACTAGAGATGTTGTGATAGTGAGTGGGAACACTGCCAATTAGTGATACAAAAACAATTCATGATGTGTGCTAAAAATGTTTTATGTTAATGCTAATCAAGATGGATTCGAATGTATAATACAGTTTCATAAGATAATGTGCCAAAGAAATAAGTAATTAAGGATAAGCTATGAAAATACAAAGATTTATTAAATAACACAAATTAATTTTTCACATATAAGGATGGTTTCAATACAAATACAAGGCAAGTAGTAACTGAATAGAACAAGTGTATATCTCAGTATCTTCTAATTTCAACTATATAGGGAGCCATTTTGGCATTTTGGCAGTGTGTGTGTGTGTGTGTGTGTGTGTGTGTCTTACCACATATGGCTTACCAGTTAGGATTAGATAACTTATCAGGGGCTCATCCCAGAAGAAGACTAATTCCTCTCAGCAGCTATTAATTGTAGTGGCAGGTGGTATTAAAAAATGAGCCAACTCACATGATATGTACTCACTAATAAGTGGATATTAGCCCAGAAATTTAGAATACCCAAGATATAAGATACAATTTGTGAAACACATGAAGCTCGGGAAGAATGAAGACCAAGGTGTGGATACTTTGTCCCTTCTTGGAACTGGGAGCAAGGCACCCATGGAAGGAGCTACAGAGACAGAGTTTGGAGCTGAGACGAAAGTATGGACCATCTAGAGACTGCCATACACGGGGATCCATCCCATAATCACCCTCCAAACGCTGACACCATTGCATACACTAGCAAGATTTTGCTGAAAGGACCCTGATATAGCTGTCGCTTGTGAGACTATGCCGGGACCTAGCAAACACAGAGGTGGATGCTCACAGTCAGCTTTTGGATGGATCACAGGACCCCCAATGGAGGGGCTGGAGGAAGTACCCAGGGAGCTGGGGGGATCTGCAACCCTATAGGTGGAACAACAATATGAACTAACCAGTAATCCCCCAGAGCTTGTGTCTCTAGCTGCATATGTATCAGAAGATGGCCTAGTCTGCCATCAGTGGAAAGAGGCCCATTGGTTGTGCAAACTTTATATGCCTCAGTACAGGGGAATGCCAGGGCCAAGAGGTGGGAGTGGGTGGGTGGGGGAATGGGTGTGGAAGTGTGTGGGGGACTTTTGGGATAGCATTAGAAATGTAAATGAAATAAATACCTAATAATAAAAAAACAAAACAAAAGAAAAGAAAACCAAAACAAAACAAAAAACATGCAAGCATACATTTAAGTTCTTAAAGAAAGGAAATAGAATATCCATATAATCTGTATTGGTTGGATATGAGATATAATAAATTTCTATCTATGTGGAGTTATTTAAAAAAGATTACTAGCAGTTAATGACTATAAAAGTTGATTAAATTTAAATAAATCTTAAAAAAATATGAGCCAAGCAAGCCATGTAAGCAATATTCCTCCATGGCCTCGGCTTCAGTTCCTGCCACTCAAATTTTAGTATGGCTTTATGTGTAAATAATATATTTCATTCTTTTTAAAAATAATTTTATCTTTGTAACATGACTATTATCTTAACATAATTTGTGTTTTGCCCCATCTGCTCCTCCCATGACTCCCTGGCCTCTTCCTTTGTTCTTATTATGACATATACATGTTCATATATACAAGTATATGTATATATAAATACAACCTGTTGGTTCTATTTCCTATTGCTGTGTGTATGTGTTTAGGACTTACTACTTAGGATCAGATAACATATCAGGGGCCCATCCTGGAGAAGAGCAATCCTTCCTCTCAACGTCCATTAATTGCCTGTACTTCTTCATTCAGGTGAAATGCCTTTCGGCATTAAGATGCCAGATAATGCCACTGTACAGATCAATGACTATATTGTTACAATTTCATGGGTATAGCTCCCTGTCATATACAGAATACATTATCTCCTAGCTGTAAATGTTGCTTTTATTTCCTCAGATGAAGAGCTGTATCAAGCTTTACAAATGCATGGCTTGGGCTGAGACTAGAGCATTTCTTTCTCTATACTAATTATCCCTAGGCCTAGGGATGGAGTCTAGATTCTATACAATCTAAACATCCTTGAAGGCTTCAGCTTCCAGCCTCTATTTGCTAGATTTAGAATGGTTCAGCCTCTGAGACTTACTGCTGAATAAATGTAATCTTTCTAGCTCTTTCTCAACTCTGGCTTGCTGTTCAACTCAGGTATTCTGGCCCAAACTCCTCTCCGAGCTGACTGATTCAAATTGGCTTCCCTCAGCTTCTCACTGAATTGCTGTGCTAGGAAGGACTGCCTCTGAACTCCATCAACTGATTGACCTGAACTCCTCTGAACAGAAATGACCTCCTGCTCCCTCACTGCTCTTAAGTAGCCTCTTTCCAGTCTGGTCTCATGAGACCTGGGTGTATCCTACCTCTGACTCATTGTCAAATCTTTCTCTGATACATCATTTGCCTGCCTCTCATTTAGACATCATTGTTTGGGATTAAAGGTGTGTACTAAATGTCTGCCTGGATTCCTAAAGGAATGTGGCTTGTCTGTATTTTAGGCAGATCTTATCTTTGATATGATCCCTTGTCAGAGCCATGTGACTGGATTAAAATTCCTCTCTTCAAAGCAGACTTTGTGGTCTTCTGTATCTCATGATTTTTCTCCTCCTCTTCCATGATGCTCCCTGAGCATTCTGTTTAGGAGTTAGATTTTGGGTGTACCAACTGAAGAAGGGGTATCAGAAAGTCAGATGTCTATACTTTTACTCGTTATAGTTCTCAGTGATGATATCCATCTCCTCCAAAAATAAAGTTATTTGATGAGAGGTGAAAGCCACAGACAAACAACTGGCAAATAAGATTTAAAAAATATTACTAGTACTGTACATCAAAAGAAATGGTCAACCAATTGAAAAGGAAGCTAACAGCGTGGGATTCACCCTCCACCAGCTAAACAACTCATTGAGGATCAATATTCAGATTATACTAATGACTTAAAATCGGAGTAAAAGCATAAACAAAATAAAGACTTAATTTTTTTAAAAAGGACTGAAGATTTTCATGTGTTTAGCAAATTGTATCTTATATCTTGGGTATTCTAAGTTTCTGGGCTAATATCCACTTATCAGTGAGTACATATTGTGTGAGTTCTTTTGTGATTGGGTTACCTCACTCAGGATAATACCCTCCAGATCCATCCATTTGCCTAGGAATTTCATAAATTCATTCTTTTTAATAGCTGAGTAGTACTCCATCGTGTAAATGTACCATATTTTCTGTATCCATTCCTCTGATGAGTGGCATCTGGGTTCTTTCCAGCTTCTGGCTATTATAAATAAGGCTGTTATGAACATAGTGGAGCATGTGTCCTTCTTACCGGATGGAACATCATCTGGATATATGCCCAGGAGAGGTATTGAGGGATCCTCTGGTAGTACTATGTCCAATTTTCTGAGGAACAGTCAGACTGATTTCCAGAGTGATTGTACAAGCTTGCAATCCCACCAACAAGGGAGGAGTGTTCCTCTTTCTCCACATCCTCACCAGCATCTGCTGTCACCTGTTTGCTAAACACATGAAACTCAAGAAGAATGAAGACAATAGTGTGGACACTTTGCCCCTTCTTAGAATTGGGAACAAAACACCCATGGAAGGAGTTACAGAGACACAGTTTGGAGCTGAGACAAAAGGATGGACCATCTAGAGACTGCCATACCTGGGGATCCATCCCATAATTAGCCTCCAAACGCTGACACCATTGCATACCCGAGCAAGATTTTGCTGAAAGGACCGTGATATAGCTGTCTTTTGTGAGGCTATGCCAGTGCCTGGCAAACACAGAAGTGGATGCTCACAGTCATATATTGGATGGATCACAGGGCCCCCAATGGAGGAGCTAGAGAAAGTAACCAAGGAGCTAAAAGGATCTGCAACCCTATAGGTGGAATAACAATATGAACTACCCAGTGCCCCCCAGATCTCATGTCTCTAGCTGCATATGTATCAGAAAATGGCCTAGTCGGCCATCAGTGGAAAGAGAGGTCCATTGGTCATGCAAAGTTTATCTGCCTCAGTACAGGGGAATGCCAGGGCCAAAAAGTGGAAGTGGGTGGGTGGAGGAGTGGGTGGGGGAGCGGGTGGGGAGCGGGTGGGGGAGTGGGTGGGGAGCTTTTGGGATAGCATTGGAAATGTAAATGAAATAAATACCTAATAAAAAAACAAAATTTAAAAAAAGGATTGAAGATACAGTTATTTCCACTTTTTTAAGAGGCATGTAGTGTGTTGAGTCTTGCAATGTATGCCTTTAATTCCAACACTTGGAAGGCAGAGACAGAGACAGAGACACTCACAGATGTCTGACTTCTAGGCTCCATATGCATTCCAGGTAAGGCAAAGCAGCATACACATTTTCTAAAGAAAAGGCTTACAATATTAATATGCTCTATTACTCTGAGGAAATGAAAAACAAGTCAATGCATAGAGAAGGTCAGACACAAATGCAATTAATTCTTCCCTTTTTCAACCTTCAAGAATTAGGGAGAAGTTACTTTCTACTGAAATGTAGTTCAGGTGCCTTTCCCCATTTGTGTCCTGCTCTTTGCTTCTTATTTGGAAATAGAGGAGAAAGCATACTTCCTGAGAAAACCTAAAATGGCACACTTCCCTCATACCACACTAGTTAGAAGAGCTCTCTTCATAGTACCAAGAGGGCCTGCAAAAGCCTTAAACTCTGAAGAAGAATAAAGACATTTTGGCAAAGACTTAGCCATGACTTCATTTTCCTCTTGGAACAAAAAAAGAAAAAAAAACCTGAAAGATGAAAAAAATTAAACTTTTGCTAGTATATAAAAACTTAAACCCATGTAAAATGTTATGAGAGTAACCAAATACTTTCTATTTGTCATTTAGACTTGCTCCATAATATCTTGTCCCATTACTGAGACCATGATCAGGATTATAAACCTGTTCTGATAGGCCATAATCCCTAGAAGGAGAACCTACTCCTGCTACTCTCCTACATGGAAACTTAAACCAAATTCTAATGGTTCTGGTGATTAATGATTTCTCTGAACCCTCAACAGAGAAACTTCTTTCTGATGTAGCTGGTGATTTATACAGAGACTAATAACTGCTCAACGTGCAGAGAATCAGAGCATCAGATCTAAGTGGAACATTTATATCATGTCCCTCCCCACAAGGCTCATGATGATCATCGAAGAGGGAGCATGTTGATTGTCAGAGTCACAAAGGGCAGATAATGACAGTGAAACTGTGTTTTTCAAACACAATACAGCAATTTTATGTACGAAATCACTGAAGTTTCAGGAGCATGCACAAGACAGTAAAAGCCTAGGCTACACAAAACCACAGCATGGACAGGGAGGTAGGTACAAAGACTACACTCAGCAGAAGCTATATTGTTAAGTGATAGCTGTTGGGCAAGAGAAAGTAAGGACACACACAGACACACACAGAGAGAGAGAGAGAGAGAGAGAGAGAGAGAGAGAGAGAGAGACAGACACACAGACACACAGAGAGAGAAAGAGACAGACAGACAGACAGACAGACACACAGAGATAGACAGTTTTTGAAGGGAATGATCCCTGGTAGGTTGACCATTCTCCAGTGGATGGCCATACAAAAAGATTATATGGACATCACAAATTGAACTCCATGGACCTATGAAATAAAAAAGAAGACAATCAGATATTGGAGTTTGGGAAGTTTGGTGAATATAAAAAGTATTGGAATGAATATAATCCAAGTATTAAGAAATTAATAAAAAATAGTAACAACAAATTAAAAAGAGGTTGATGTATTATTAGTGGTGGAGAGGACTCAGGTTGAATTCCAAGCATTCACATGGCAGCTTACCATGCTCTGCTACTCCATATATGTGGTATCTGATGCTTTCTGGTCTCCATGGGTACTAAGCATTCATACAATGTACACACATGTATACAGGCAATATACTCATAAACAAAATAAAATATACTAAATAAATTGGTTTATTCTGATAACAAAACTCATACTAAATACTATTGTAATAGCCAACTTTTGTTTCATTGCCTTTCATGTTTACTGTAATGCTCATACTGTATACTAGTTGTTATCTCTACAAAAATAGTGTTTAACATAAAAATTACAGTGTGCATAGTGGCTGACTCGTGTACCTGTACTGTCACACAAACAAATAAGTATCTTCTTACTTGATCAATTAGTGTGTAACGCTGTCAGCCTTTATACATACCTATGATTACTGTAAACTAGCAACTTGACAAATGTGTATTTGAATTTCAAATAAAAACTTAGACTATCTTAGTGTTCTTGAAGAATGTAGGCTATTAGTTATTTTTAGTAAACATGATAGAAAACAAGTTACAGAGAGTGTTATATCATTAATACTAGGTGGCACAAGACCTAAGAGAAACACATGTGGAGATAAGTAAGTACAACGATTGTTCTAAAATAATTTATCCTTTTTAAAAAAAAAATAATAATTTAGGTAGGAAATACTCCACGGCTAGTTATATCATATCTCATATCTCCTTAGATGATTATAAAGTCTGCTATGGGAGAAAGAAAATTCACAATACGTTTAAAATTCTAGGTAGAAAAAAATTCTAGTGTAAACCCTCCTGTCAGACTTTTTTCCTTACTGTGATCCCAATTAGAGGTTGTTAATTATAGTTAGAGTCATGGAATCTTATGTACATCTTCATTCCCTTACATGAGTAAACCAAGCTCAGCTGTGTTAATTTCCACACTAAAGAAAAAAAAATCTTCTCAAGACACTGCTTGGCTTCTCATTGATAATGTACACCAAGTATCAAATACGAGCCATGAATACATGTGTCTTATTTCATTACTTTCATCACTGATATTACTGAAGCCAATTGAACCTTTAGCTTGATCAGCAAGAAAAGAAAGTGCATGGTTACCTTTGTTCTTTGGGTAAAATCCACTGGATAAAATATCACATAAAAAATTCCCTTCTGGATAGTGTTCACATACATATGCTATCAGGCATTGAAAGTACACTGACCAATTAAAATGCCTGATGATGATCATCCTCATTTCAGATGGAGTTTGGACCCAGCGAGCAATGAAGAATAAAAACATATGTTTTGGAAATAATATGGAGAAATAATTGTATCTTTTCTTAATTTATTTATTCGCTTTCCATCCCTATTGAAGCCCCGCCTTTACCTTCCCTCCACTCCTCCCACCTTCCCACACTCCTGCCTCACCATTCCCCTCCCTTTCTCTTCTGAGAAGTGAAGGCTCCCCATGGGTATCAATTCACTTTGGCAAATCAAGTCACAGCAGGACTAGGAGGATCCTCTCCCTGCTGAGGCCAGACAATGCAGCAGTCATGGAGGAAGTACAAATCAAAACAACTCTGAGATTCCATTTTACACCTTTCAGAATGTCTTAAGATCTAAAACTCTGAGTGACAGCATGTGCAGAGGAGGATGTGGAGCAAGGGGAACACTCCTCCATTGCTGGTGCAATTGAAAACTTGTACAACCACTTTGGAAATCAATTTAGTGGCTTCTCAGGAAATTGGGAATAGTTCTAACTCAAGACCCAGGTTTACCACTCCAAAAGATGTGCGACTATACCACAAGGACATGTGCTCCACTATATTCACAGCAGCTTTATTTGTAATAGCCAGAAGCTGGAAACAACCTAGAGAAATAGTAGTATCTTTAACATTAACATAGTAAGATTAAGCTACTTCAAAGATCTAGGAATTGTCCTGCAGGAAAATCTTCCTAAAATAGTTGATAAAGATTTCATCTGTCTCTGAGCTGTTTGTTGCCTTCCGATGTGTCTTATGTGGGGTACCTGAATTGTATGTCAAGAAGGCTAAGAAATAAGATGTGAAAAGAGGAGTCAAGCCAAAGTTAGAAAACAGCAGGGATCCCAGTATCTACTACCGAACAATTTTTAAAATACTTTTATTAGGTATTTTCCTCATTTACATTTCCAATGCTATCGCAAAAGTCCCCCATACCCTCCCACCCACTCCCCTACCCACCCACTCCCACTTTTTGGCCCTGGCGTTCCCCTGTACTGGGGCATATAAAGTTTGCAAGTCCAATGGGCCTCTCTTTCCAGTGATGACCTATTAGGCCATCTTTTGATACATATGCAGCTAGAGTCAAGAGCTCCGGGGTACTGGTTAGTTCATAATGTTGTTCTACCTATAGGGGTGCAGATCCCTTTAGCTCCTTGGGTACTTTCTCTAGCTCCTCCATTGGGGGCCCTGTGATCCATCCAATAGCTGACTGTGAGCATCCACTTCTGTGTTTGCTAGGCCCCGGCATAGTCTCACAAGAGACAGCTATATCTGGGTCCTTTCAGCAAAATCTTGCTAGTATATGCAATGGTGTCAGCGTTTGGAAGCTGATTATGGGATGGAACCCTGGATATGGCAGGCTCTAGATGGTCCATCCTTTCGACACAGCTCCAAACTTTGTCTCTGTAACTCCTTCCATGGGTTTTTTGTTCCCAATTCTAAGAAGTGGCACAATGTCCACACTTTGGTCTTCGTTCTTCTTGAGTTTCATGTGTTTAGCAAATTGTATCTTATATCTTGGGTATCCTAAGTTTCTGGGCTAATATCCACTTATCAGTGAGTACATATTGTGTGAGTTCCTTTGTGATTGGGTTACCTCACTCAGGATGATACCCTCCAGGTCGAACAATTGTTAATAAATAAATAAATAAATAAATAAATAAATAAATAAATAAAATAGATCGAAAGTCAAAGCAGGCAAGGTTTCACAGTACAAGTTCTGAATGAAAACCATCAGAGACACTGCAAACAAACCATGTTGAAATCCAGAACACAGGAATGGAGGGGCCCTGAAGCAGTTCAGTATGTGTAGGGTTCTTTCTGGGTGTATGTGTGCCTGTGGCATTATGGACTCTTCACGGAATATTATGAATTGGAAGAGTGTGGGCTTCATTAAAGCAGGGTACCCTCTAGGCAGTCAAATACAGAAAGAGCATCCTGCAAGAACAAGTAATGAAAGAAGGCAAAGTTGATTCATGTTTCATAGGCTGCCATGAGCCAATACTGAATCATAATCCTAAGAAAATCTTGCTTGAAGAGAAAAAAAGATCAGAATTATCTACCTCCCCACCCCGCCCCCCAAAAAACTCCAAAAAAGCAGCATCAAATTATATGGTTAAACGATTCAGTTATCCTCAGCAGGCCATTCTACTACATGAATAAATCTCTGGTGTGGAAAAACAGACTAAGCTTTTAAATTATTTTAAGAATGATTTATGTACCCAGGAAGCAAAATGTTTAAGTAGAACACATGAGAGTCGTTCAATATAAGATAAATGGTTTGTAGAACATGTTAAATATACATAAAAAGGAATGGAAGGCAAAGAGATGCTTGTACTCACATGAGTTCTTTGTACAAAGTACTTTGATAATATGCACACAGGTTCTAAGAATTCTGGACTCAGATTCATAAAAAAATTACTTGTATTGATAAGGTCGTTATTTTGGCTACCCATTGGTGACCTCAAAAGTGGTTTTATGCCTGGCAGTGGTTGCATACACATTTAATCCATACATACTGAAGCAGAGGCAGGTGGATCTCTATGAGTTTGAGGCCAGCATGCCCTACAAATGGACTTCCAGGACAGCCAGAACTGTTTGTGCTGAGAAACCCTGTCTTGAGAAATATGATCTCATACATTCTTGGACCAAAGTAACACATAAAATTCATGGTGTCCAGTTAACCCTCTCCTTAGAACTGGAGAACTACATCCATGAGGAAGATATATTTATTCCTGTTTCTCCAGAATATGTAGCATCAATTGTCATTCACATTGAAGGCTCCATCTCAGATCTCTCCTCCAGTGGCCCTTACTCACTTCATTGGTGTGTTCTGACTTCAATGTGGCATGTTCTCGGTCAGGATCATTGTTTGAACAGGTCGCCCACCATGGAGTACATTTTGAGAAGCTTGCACTCCTTAAAAAGCAGGAATTGCTTAACAGATATAAGTCACAGCAGGCGGAGATTAAGTGTTATATCTAGACCTTGGTTCTCTGTGTCTGGTCAGCTGTAAGCTTTCCCTACTACAGACAAAGCCACTTCAGCTGCCATCACCACCACCCCTTCCTGCCAGAATGAAGTGCATCCCCTGAACCTTGAGCCAAAATAAAGCTCTCATTCTGTTCTTTCTGTAAGGTATCTAGTCAGTGATTAAAAACAAAACCACAAAAGCAAAACAACAATAAACAAACAAACAAAATGTATTGCAGTATGGAAGACTGATGTTACAAAATACCAATGTGTGTGGGTGCTTCAGGACTCGGGCATGGTGTGCCCATACTATTTGATGCTGTCCTGTAGGTGGTAACTTACTCTGTCTTCCTTCCTTGCTTTTCAAAACTTTCTTCCTTAATTTCACATTTTACTTGTTTCCATAAGCGTTTCATTTTGTTTGATTCGTGTCATTCTACTCCTTAGCTACCCCTTGTTCTCTCTCCTAAGCCTTAGCTTGTTGTCTCTGTGCTCCTCCTATTAGATTCTGCAGTCTGCCTAACCCTCTCCTTAGATATACGTCTATTTCAGTAACATAGTCCTCTTTACGTTTTCTAGTCATTTGGCCATGTTTTTCTCCTGCTTGAATATACATATTGACTAAGCTAGGATCCATATATGCATTAGAATATATAATATTTATCTTTCTGAGGCTGGATTTCTTTCCTTAAAATAGTAAAATATAGTCTAGTGACATCAATTTTCCTGCAAGTTTTGCGATTTCATTTTTCTCTCCAACTAAATAAAACCCTATATTACATAAATACCACATTTCATTATTAAGTCACCTATTGGCCATGTGAGATGACATCATGACCTTGCTATTGTGAAAGCACCAATGACAAACACAGGCATGTAAATGTCTCTGTGGTGGATATAGACTTCTTTAGGTATAAGCTCATGAGTGGAGCAGCTAGGTCATATATATGGTTGTCTAATTCATAGCTTTTTGAGAAGGTTCCATGCCTTCAAACATGCATTCATAGTTTTATTTAAATATGTGAATAATAATATCAAAGAGAAATGCTGGCAAATATAAAGAATGAGGGATAGGCTTCAACACAGAGGTGGAGAGGGTGAGCCTGAAACGAGCATATGAAAATCTAAGTTTTGACAACACATGTAAGAATATGCAAATCTTTAGAATCAGATTAAATACTATCCTGAAAACCAGAGTCCTGGTAAAATTCTAAGTTAAGAACATGGGGTATGTTCAAGAAAGTGGCTATTGTGAATACTGAGCCAATTCTCAAAGAATGTATATGAAGAACATGAGGCAAATATGTGGGCTAACAAAATGGAACAAGTTTTGATTGTGTTTAGTATCATTGTCTCACTGTGAGCTCTCAAAGCAGAGATATTTACAGAGAGTTCAAAATGTCACTTCATCAAGTAGACACCTAGGCTGATGGTAAATGTTTGTAAAATATTAGTAGTACTTGAAATGATGGAGCTGGGTGAAATTGGTGATGAGGCATGTGTGAATCAGATGAGACAAGAGAAGAATGGTGGACTCCAATGATTATTGGTATTGGGGAAATCACTCAGAAAAGAAAAAGCAGACTGAATTAATAAAGGAGCAGAGGAGGCAAGGGTTGAAAGAGGAGACCCAGATCATCCCAAGAAATCAAATAGGTAAAAACTGGATGTCATTCTTTGAGTTAAGCAACAATAAGTGCATTTACCCAAGTGGTGAAGGAAAATTCAGGGAAAAAATGATGATTGCAGAAAAGAAGTTATAATGATTTGATATCGTGGAAGATGCTTAAGTGGAAGTACTGACTTTCTAACAAATGTAACTGCTAATGGCATAAGAGAAGGAGGCAAGCCGCAGAGAGATAATAGCAGTTTTTGACTTGAGAGCCAATGTAGCTCTAAGTGGTTTGTCCCAGAATCTCCTGAAATAGGAAGCAAAGTTTGCATGTATACATATAAGTGCTTTTCTTTGAGATGTTATAGTTCCTGTTATGTGATATTTTAATGCAATCAGATAAAATAACTACAGCTATGTAGCTATAATACTGATTGATGTCATACTCTGTGTTGATAATGCTAAAACATGCTAGGACCCACATCTATTCACAGAAAACACATATTATAATAAGCTTTGTTTGGCTAATGACAAAAATTATTATAATACATATTTTGGTATACATTACTACTATTTACTAGTATTCAGTCCACCTGAAATAAGATATAATCACCCAGTATCGCATTCATTGCACAAACTTGTGTGCATGAAGCAGTCTTCACGCCTGTATTGTCTTAAGCTGGTTCATATTTGTTGTTTATAAAATGTAAACAGAAGTTGTCATGCCATGTCCTCATAGAAATGTGAAGCCATTTTATAATTTGACAAAAATCTTTTCTCCCTTCCTCAGATCCAAAGTAGCTGACAGCTTAAAGACAGAGCAGCACAAAATACATATTCCTTACATCCACACCTTGCCAAGTAGTTTTGCACAATGACACCCATTTGAAATTGACAGCATTTTCAAGTGTTTGCAGCTTAAACAGAATAAGAAAGGACTACATCAAGCATAGAAGAAGTAATTACAGAGTGAAGGCAAAACTAATCATATACACATGTAAATGTATGCATACATACAATATATAAGTTATATGTACCTATATATGAATAGATAGATAGATAGATAGATAGATAGATAGATAGATAGATACATACATACATACATACATACATACATACATACATACGTAGATGCTAGATACCCTGCCAAAAGACAGCTAAAGCTATAGTTCTTGGCCTGTAGAAGGAAACAAAAGAAAAGACAAATGACTTTAGCATAAAGTAACTAAAAATATGATTGTGTGATTTTTGTGCTAACCAAATGAATAATTACTATACATGAAACTATGTGAATTTGATTTTAAGTGTAACATTAAATTCGTTATAGAAATACAATATATTTGGGACATTGTAGAATTGGATAAAGAAATGCTAAAAAAAAAAATTACCTGATAAGAATGATGTATTACAATCTGTAGAGAGTGAGAGAGACAGACCTTGGAACACTTAGTCAGTCCTAAAAGGAAAGTCTTCATCAAATCCCTCCATTCTGATTAGAAAGCTATACAGAAAATGATGCAGAAAGTCTGTAAGAGCCAGAAGTCATGGATGACACTAAGGAAACTGTGTCTCCCACATACAGTAGGACTGACACATCATATAGAGACTGTGAAGGTCTGAAGTTTCAAGCCAGAAAGAGTACCAGTTCTAATAATAAGAAGCAGACACTGATACCATGTGTAGCCAAGAATCTATGTACAATTGACTTCTGCTTGCAAAGGAAGAACTAGTCCTCTCCACTGGTGTCTCACTGGTTATGTAGGGTAGATACATACTTAAGGATAAATAGGCCTTGGGCTGGTGATATGGCTCAGTGGGTAAGAGCACCCGACTGCTCTTCCAAAGGTCCAGAGTTCAAATTCCAGCAACCACATGGTGGCTCACAACCAACTTGTAACGAGATCTTACTCCCTCTTCTGGAGTGTCTGAAGACAGCTACAGTGTACTTACATATAATAAATAAATAAATCTTTAAAAAAAAAAAAAGGATAAATAGGCCTCATGTCCTGCCTGTAGATGGTTAAAACAAGACAAACTCAACAGTATTTTGGTAGACATTCAGTTTCGTTTGGACATTCTTGCCATATTGGTCTTCTGCTTGCATATTAATTATGCTTCATGATTTTGTGATTATTGTGGATTTTGCTTGTGTGTGTATGCATTTGTTTCATATATTGTCTTTCTTTCTTTCTTTCTTTCTTTCTTTCTTATTTTCTTTCTTTCTTTCTTTCTTTCTTTCTTTCTTTCTTTCTTTCTTTCTTTCTTTCTTTCTTTCTTTCCTTCCTTCCTTCCTTCCTTCCTTCCTTCCTTCCTTCCTTCCTTTTTTCTTTCTTTCTATTTTCTGTTTTTACCTCTTTGACTTTTAAAGAATGAGAAATAAAGAGTGTGTCATTGGATGGATAGGAATGAGGGGGAAGATCTGGAAAGAGCCATGGAAGAGGAAGTACGGTCAGAATACATTGCTTGAAAAACATTTCTCTAGTTAATAAAACAAAAAGAACAATGTCCTAGGCACTAAGACATAACATAGGTTAAAGTGTTATCAGTTTGAGATTCTTAAATTTTTCTAATAGGTGAAAAGTTAATTAGGAAACAAAATTGAAAGGTATTTACAATAAAAAACCAAACACCTATCATTTATTCAATTGCATGTGAAAATAAGGCACAGGAAAAGGAAATAAAAAGACTCAATGTATTATCTGATGGCTAAGAATTGGACAGAGGGGCTTAAAAGAGGAGAGCCCTGCATGTAACTCAAGAATCACTTTTCTGTCTAGACCACTTCTTCCTGACTCAGATTTTTGTTTATTAATATTTTAAATCGTATCCTAATTACCATGTTAAGTATTTATAACGTGTTAAACCCTGCTTGTGGGCTGAAAGAACAGGGGAAAAAAGAGAAAAAAAATTGTCCCTGGGGATCTTACATTCTAAATTCATTGACTCCAAAATACAGATTACAAATTTCCTTTCACGAGACAATCCATCTATGTAATGTGTGTTCACATAGAAACATGAGTCACTGTACAATAGTACAATGTTTGTAAAGCAGGAAGCTTTGTGGTGTGTGTCTCTGTGTCTGTATAGATGTATAGATGCACACACACTTACGGAGAGACAGAGAGAGAGACAGAGACAGAGACAGAGACAGAGAGACACAGTGAGAGAACTTAACAGTTAACTGTTTACTATTCCTAGAGATGAATAGAATTCCAACTCCAGCCCCCACATCAAGTGGCTCAAATTCATCATCCAGGGCACCCATCACTTCTGGCCTCTGTGAGCTGCTGGACTCATATGTATATACCCACTGCTCCCATAAACACCATGAATTTGGTTTTAAGAGAGAGAGAGAGAGAGAGAGAGAGAGAGAGAGAGAGAGAGAGAGAGAGAGATTGATCAAAGGAACATGTAACAACTACTGTGATTATTCTTAAGTCAAAGGAAAGTTTAAGCACAAATGCAATTTTCAAAAGGATGTATTTTTTTTTATTTTGTATGTGCACAGGTGCCTGTGTGCATGCATACAGGTTCCCATAGAAGCCGAGGAGGGAATGGAATTCCTTGGAGCTGAAGTTACATGTGAGAATGAGTCACTTGACCTGGGACTGAACTTCTGTTATCTGCAAGAGCAGCAGTTACATTTAACAGCCAAGCCTGTTAAACAAATGGTATATATATATATATATATATATATAGATAGATAGAGAGAGAGAGAGAGTAAATTTTAAATGTTTGTTGTATTTATACATCCAAAAAGAAAGTGAGAAATTGCAATAATTTAATATATATTATTCAATTTTAAGTCAATTGTCATTGGAATTAGCAAAATTAGATATAAGTCGATGCCTTAGTTAGATAATTAAAAATCAATTATAATGAATTTCTTGAACACATGCTATTTACCTTTTAATGCAATTTACTGAACTGTCTCTCAATATAGAATATCTAAAAACTCTTAAAATTAAAATGTCCTGCGTAATGAACAAATAAGTTTGAAGAAACTGTGATATGATTATGACTCTGTTTAAATGTCTTTCTTTTGCCTCGAAGTTGATGTATCCAAAATAAAGTTTATGCTGTCTCCTTTCATGTGTAACTCCTCTAAGGTGACCCTTCTGTATGGCACATGCATCATCTCAGAAACTAAAGCTTGTCCTTTTCAAAGCCCCGCCTAATTCTAATTTTTACCTTTTAAAAAAATGTAATTTAGTACTTGTGGAATTTTAATTGCTGAATATTAGTTTCCTTCTTTTCATTTTTCTATGATTCATTATCCATATCTTATTATTGTAAAAGACATTTACCTGGGGCTAAGGAGATACCTCCATCGATAAATTACTTGCACAATATCCAAGAACCCAGGTAAAAGCCAGGAGTAGCAGTGTGGAAAGTATTAGGGCCAGGGGTCAGAGCTGAGTGAATGCCTATAGTCTTAGTGGCGCACCAGTTTGGGTCAAATTGGAAAACTTCAGGTCCAATGAGAGACAATATCTCACCAAAGAAAGTGGATGCAATTGAGGAAGGCTCAGCTGTCACCTCCTCTTGACCTCATACATGTGCATGCTGCATGTTTATACCATATATACTAATGTTGTTTACTGACTCTGGAGTTCAGCAACTTTAGGATACACAATACAAAAGTAGTTTATAGCTCATAGAAAACCGGCAAGAAGTACACCAGTGAGGTACAAGGATGCTCTTTGTAATGATTTTGGTAGGGAAAGCGTTTGAAAATTCACCCCATACAAAAGAAGACATGTGACTCAAGCAAGTAGATAAGGGCATGGAGGCAGCTTCGCTGGCAGCATGTGGGATTTACACAGACATAGACAAAACAGAACTTCAACTAGAGAATGTGCAACAGCTAGGCATAAGGTGCTAACCTCCTTTAATACATATTAGGATGAACATTCAGTGAACTAAACGCAATCCCGAAGAATGCTTTAAGCATATTGCCTGGGCAAATCTTGTCTGCTGCTTTCCAGCAGGTATAAGGCAAACTGTTTAATCTTTCTGTATGTCTCAACTTATTGTGTGTGAAATAGGCATAAGATGATGTCTACATTGTAAGATTAAGAATGCATTCACATGAAAAGGTCAATAAGGGATGAACCACCATCTGTGGTTCCTGGCCTGAGAAACCTGGAAAAACTTGGTCATAGTACCTGAAATAAAAATTACAAGTGCTCACAAAGCTAATGTGTATGAGCAGATGAAAGTCAGGGATGGCTTAATAGATAAAGATACCTGACCTAAGCTCTTGCTTCTGTTATGCATGATCAAGAATGTACAAAGCAAAACTATGTATGCTTGATATTGACATGAAAAAAGGTACTATTTCATTTAGCTTAATAATGAATATATAGAATGCTTTCGATATCTCTGTTAATTATCAAGATGTTATTAAAATAAATATGAGATATTTTAAATTAATTTTTAATTTTAACAATAAAATTACACTTCATCCTGTTGGATCATAGGTCCAAGAATGGAATCATCTGAGGAGAATTATGAATGCTTGTGAGAAAACTCTAACAATAAAAAACTCTTTTGACTTCAATTTCTTCAAGAATAATTTTAAAAAATGTTCTTGGGATGTGTTTTTATGTGCCTCCCAGGTGTAGCAGATAGGAGAGAGTTTATTGCAGGTCACTCATTATAGCTGGCTATTGTTATCTGGGTATATGCCTCTATGGAAAAACATGTTTTTACTACATGCATTTTTCATGAAACATAGGACTTGTTTGCGATGTGTGGCCTGTCCTTGTGATTGGATGCTTTACACCCTCAGATCTTCTTAGTGCTCAAAGTACAAATTGTCTGATGCTCTTAATAAAGTTGGCTATTGCATGAGCTTTTAGTCCACCTCAATTATCAACTCCATTCTTCTAGGTCATACATACCACCTGTAGAATGGTGAAATTCCCTCTTCCCTTTTCCCCTCCAATTTCTGTCTCTCTTCCATTCTTTGTCAAATACTTAATCCTGTTGTTGTTGTTGTTTACACACACACGCACACACAAGCACACATACATACACGTATAATACTGAGTCCATTTAATGTGGTTAGAATATATATGACTTCAGAGCTGACCACTTTGTACTGAACAACCAATTAGGAGCCACCTCTTTTGGAAGAGGCTAAACTATCCTCCTCTTGGCAGTCATTACTTACCTGTAATTTTTTTTTTTTTTTTTTTAGGGGTAGAACCCTGTGAAATGTTCTCTTTCAGATTTAACATGTCTATCGATCCATATTGGATTGCTGGGTCTTGTTTAGTCAACCATATTGCTGAGGTATCTTGGGTGAGTGTATACTCACAAAGCCGACTTTGAGGTCTTTTGGCTTTTACCGCCTTTCTATATTTATCTGGGAAAGTGAATCAGAATTGTCTGTTTTAGACTGCAGAGTATATTCCTCAAATGTGTCTTGTTGAATTAGGTATTTAGTAAGTAAATTCTGTCGGCAGGTTAGGTACCTGCCTCAATTGTCTATGTCCCTAAATGAAACACACACACACACACACACACACACACACACACAAAGAGAGAGAGAGAGAGAGAGAGAGAGAGAGAGAGAGAGAGAGAGAGAGAGAGAGAGAGAGAGAGAGCCATTACATTTTGATATGCCTTAAACTGAGGACTAGTTGGGCCACTTCCTAACCTCCATGACGTTAATCCATCTCTCTGCCCATAATTCCGAGTTATTACTAAATTCTATACTCTATCTTGGCTGCCCTGGTCCCAGTTGGGCATCCCTCTCGGGTTGCTCTACTAACTCCTTTATATGGTAGCCATCCTATCTGTTCTGCCTTATTAATCATGGCTTCTCTCTTCTCCTCTACACTTTAGCAGCCTTTGTCCTCTGAAAATGTGCTTCTCTGGGTAGCGCAGCCTGGCGCTTCTACTGAACCCAGGTGCCCTGCTCTTTGGCTTCCTTTTTCTTCTGATCTCCCTTCTGATTTTCCTTCTTTCTTCTTCACCTGCTTCAGGAAGTTGCCTCTGCTCTTTGAGTGCTTGATGTGCTGAATCTGCACATTGATTCTCTTGGCCAGAATCTTGCCCTTAACTTTTTTGTTAACAAAGATACCCATGGCGCGCTGGTTGACATTGTAGGCTCTTTCGGTTTTGCCGTGGTAACACTTACAGGACATTACTTTTTTGAACAGTGCCCCTTCCCTTGATGTCTACAGTACCATCCTTCTTGTACATTCGCAGGTATGTGGCCAAATGAACAGCTCCATGGTTCCTAGAAGGCCTAGAGAACATATACAGAGTGCCTCTCTTCTTTCCATTTCTGGTCATCATTTTGGCGAGTTACTGGAAGACGGCTGCCACGGCCGAAAGCTATATAATGTTTTTGAAGGACATAAATATTTATCTTAGGATTTTGTTCATCTCAGAAAAGGTATTATACTTTCATTAAATGATATGTTATACTATGAATGAATAATGTCTACGTGAATATATGTTAAATACAAATTATATGTAAATAATATAAATATAACTGTATATGAGAAATCATGCATAGTTTTAAATTGAAAAAATAATTTAAAATTGGACTGATAAAACGGGCATTTTCTTTCAGTTTAAAGTTAGCTTGCCGTTAATGAATAAGAGTTTTCTTTTATTAATTTCTCATTCCATCAAATGATCTATATTCATTCACTACATATTTTTCAATCTTTTTTCTATTTCATTTTGTGTATTTTCTCTACTTTGCATATTTTAATGGAAACTATTATTTCCTAACTGCATATGCATGGTTGATATGCAAATTTAAATCTTGCTAGATATTACATTACAAAATCACATTAATTGAAAAGTTTTCATAGTAGTATGTGCACTTACTTATTGTATTTTTTACAGGAATATTATAATTTTCTTTATTTGCCTCTCTGTCAAGGTCTTTCAAGTCATTCAACTAATTCCTATCCTGTCACAGGAAAACACATTTAAGGTATTCAAGTTAGAAAATGTATAGAAACTTCCACAGTTGCATTGATGTTATCTATTTGAAAAGTTTTGGATACAAACTTTGCTTAGAGAAGAAAAGGTGTTTTAGGAAGGACTAAGTCCATTGCCTCATCTGGATAAGATGACCAAACAACCAAGTCATCAATAGACTGTAAAACTGTGTATATGAGCCCCAGGCAAATGTCAACACTCTATTCTAATACAACAGACCTATCGCAAGACAGCAGGGCTCTAAAGATGGACTAACTTACCATTATCTTGCAACGATTAGTGACTGTACTTTGTCCTCTAGAGATTTCTCAAAATGTTGAGTTGAACTTCCAGTTGGTGACCTCTGCTCCTTGTCAACCTTGGCTATTTATAGGCCTTGGTTTCAAGGTTAATGACATCATATCCATTATGCTGTCACTTTTTTTTTTAGAGATAAATCAATTCTTAAATGACATCACTGAGAGCACTTTTTTTTTTCACATCCAGAGTCATTCTGACCATTCACTTCACAATTTAATCATAGTGAAAGGAAACCGAATTGAAATGCCATTATATCAAATGACATCTTTAAACAGAGTGCTACCACATTTTCATATTTAAATTTTCTGTGTTAAAAGTGAAGCCACTTTTAAATAACTTAACTTAAAAACATGAAGCTATGCAGTTTTTAAAAATCAGCACAAGAAAACAGGTTCTTTGTACATTTTATAATATGTATTTGGAAGAATATAAAATTATACATATTCTCTTCAACTGATTTCATCTATAACTATATAAGTGGTAATGGAAAGTATAGTACATTGAAATATATGAAACATTTTTAATTTCTTTGGAGACAAATGCTCACCTAGAAAGACCTTTGGAATAATTGACTGTCATTTTGAAGACCTTTCATATTATAATATATGCCATGACTCCACGACCCCATTGTGAATTTTTAAAAATCAGTTACCATTAGAAGAAAGTATGTATAAAATGACTTTTAAAATTTTATACTGACTTAGGATATGGGTAAAATATTTGCTCTTATGATCTACATGTCTGATGTTTTAGGAACATTTATCAAGACCATAAATTATTTAAAAACTAGGCACAGGCATATCATTGTAGTTTAAATGTACTCTAAAAAAATTAAATCTTATTCTGTAATCTATATTTGCCTACATAGGTAATCAGATGATCATTAAAATAAACATTCCTCTATGTAGAATGCATACAAGTTTTTTTTTAATAATCTTTAAAAATGCTAACTGGGGTTCCTCATACAGCATTCTAAAGCCTTAGGTATGTTCTTTGTTTATTTAAATATATTTATGAGAACATGGGTAATTATTCACGAAAATCTTCTCTGTGTATATCCTTGTTTGGCTGACAGGCCAATGTGGATTCATTTATATCTTTGAAGGTTTTAGTCTGTGAGTTTAATTTCTACTTTGTGTTGCAATAATTAATGCAATCAATTATTTCACCTCTATCTGACAATATCAATACATAATATCATTACAATTTAACTTCATCATCGTGTAACATTTTCTTGTATTGTTTTTAAAAGACGCAGTTGATGTTTCTTATTTTGTGTCTTTTCTGAGAACATGAACTCCTTCCAGGCACAAAGCAGCCCAAGGAGCTCTGGTCCACGTTGAAATTTCTCTGCCATTGAGTGAATTAAGGTCAGGTTTTGTCATTTTTATCTATGATTTTCCCCCACAGACTGCCTTTCTTCATTTTTACTCAATGCAGCAATTGGACAGTGGTAGGATCTAAACAGATAGATAAATCTAAGTATGTTAATTAATCTGTGGGACACAATATTTAATGTCATATAAATTTATGAGACCAGAATTCAAGAAAAAGTTATCTCTTTTCCTGAGTAGCAACTGTAATCACAATATTTAAGCATTAATCCCAACAGTTTGCTTTGATCTTTTCATCAGCCCTTCCTTCTCCACAGTAAATCTGAATTAGAGCCGTAGCTTGATTTAAGAATGCATATAACTTTAAACATTAAAATAAAAATATTTTATCCATACTTACATAGCTTCCTTTTGTATTATATCCTGCCCTTCCTCATACATTCATTTTATCCTGATATAAAAAAAATCCTGCTGTTTGCCTTTATCCAACACAATAGAGGACTAACAATAGAAATATTCAATGGTGAAACCATGGTTACATTTGAAGATGTTTTTTACACATTAGTCAGAGATTCTATTAATTTGTGTGTGTGTGTGTGTGTGTGTGTGTGTGTGTGTGTGTGTGTGTGTGTGTCCTTCACTGGATCCCCAGTCTAGTACTTTAAAGAAAATTCTACACTTAGGGAAAAATGAAATAAGAGATGATTTCTGAAATGCAACTACTTTTATTAAATAATATTGGAGGCTCTTAAATAAGATTTTAAAAAAGCAGAATGTATTCTTTGGTTTAACACATGTGCAGTTGGAACCTTGTTATTGGCACTACTTGTTCTACTACAGTGAAATGTTCAGAGTAGGCATTGTAGATTCTGGCATCAGCCTGATTAAGACATGTTTTGAAGCTCTTGTCCCAAAAAATCCCATACATCATTGCTCTCAACACATCATCCTGACCATACATAGCATCATTCTGTCAGAAAGGACATGGTTTAAATGTGCCTATGCTAGTGTGCTGTTCTGCTTTGCAGAGTTGGAATTCTCCCTAACACTCTCCATGAAGCTGGTGCACACATTTGCTGAGTATTCTCAGTTTGTACACTCTAGAAGTACCATGCTCTTTGGCATTTTCTACCCTCAATTTAGGATAAATGTTCTCCTCTATACAACTTATCTATTCCATATCCATTAAAGCCTAACTCACCACAGAATAACAAATAAAATCCTCAATATATGAGTTACTAATTTTGGAGTTCTTGGCCACTGAGGTCCCAAAGATTCCCAAACATTACAACCTTTGCCATTGCTTATGGTGACCCTCCAGAACTTGATGGTAAGACCCTCTTGCTGAAGGCACGATATGCTTGAGTCATAGAGCGTGTTGAAATCCAGCTAGTACAGACCTGCACTTTCAACACCACAGTCTAGCTTTCATAATGCTGGAATGTGAAATACAAGGTACTAAAGGAGAAAAGATAATCATACTTTGTAGGCAGCTGTTGACCCTGAGAGGTACAAAAATTACTTGTCTGGGAAGAGATGCTTAATGGTACAAAAGAGACATAAACATCATGTGTATAACCAATCACCAATCAGTTGATCCTTGGATTTATTCTTTTTCTCTATATCTGGTACCATTGCTAGGCTGAGAACTCTGACTAGACAGACCACATGCTCTAAAAAGAACCTACTATTGTGCTGCTAAATGAATCTAGTACTGAACTGACTCACAATATCTTACTATCATTCCCTAGATCAATGTATCCATCAACCTGAATCCTAGAAGCTTCTATTTTGCTTCAAAGAGTGATTAACACAGTAACTCTGGCCAAGGTGCAGATAATAAAAGGATGCAGTATATTTAGCCCTAAAGGTGAACTTCTGCTCCAAAGTCTTATGGATTATTACAGAAGATGGAGACAGGAAGAGAGAGTGAGGTTTCGGGTATCTGCAAGGAAACGTTATCATCTGCACACAGTGGAACAGCTTCAAACATAAACTTGGAAATTGTAACACCATGCCCAAAACCTGTGCAAGGCCAAGCCAGTCTACAGCACTTCATAGAGAGGGCACTTGGGAATATTAGCTCATCTCAAAGTGTACTGTCATTTTTTAACACTGGGTAAGAATGAGACAGCCTTCTTGAAATATGTAGCCACTGAAAAGTCAGGCTCTCTAGTAGAAGATCATGCAATCATAAAGTTGGGAAAGTATGGGATGGAGGAATGATCCAGGAAGATTTGGGGATGGAGAGATTAAACTCTTACCAAGCTAATAAAACATCTAAAAATAATCTTTCTTGTAATAGTTATTTTTTTATTTTTTCTTTTGTTGGATATGTTCTTTATTTACATTTCAAAAGTTATCCCCTTTCCCGGTTTCCCCATCCAGAAGCCCCCTATCCCATCCCCTGTCCTCCTGCCTCTGAGAAGGTACACCCCCACTCACCTACCCATTCCCACCTTCCTGTCCTCACATTCCCCTACACTGCCACATCAGGCCCAAGGGCCGCTCCTCCCATTGATATCCAACAAGGCCATCCTCTGCCACATATGAGGCCGGAGCCATGGGTATTCTTTGGTTGGTGGTACAAGTTGACACTGTTGCTCCACCCCGCACCCCCATGGTTTTATATTATGAGTGATGCTTCTAAAAGAAATGTTAAGATTATTTTTTTAAAGGAAAAAATCAGAAGAAGGCATTACAGTAAGAGGAAAGTATTAGCAGAAGAAGGAGAAGAATCAGGGCTGAGATAAGCTAATGGGGACTGGCTCAAATGACAAACATTCATTTAATGCACACTTGAAACTTAGCAAAAAATAATGCTCATTGGAAAAATACCAACATACATTGAATAAGTTGTAACCCTAACAGTGACGCTGTTACTATAGTTATTGAAGGACTAAGATGGCTAGATCTGTGAAATTTCTTCTCTTTTGAGTGCATTCAGTGTTGAATTTAATTCGGTTCTGCCTGTGGTGGTGAATATAAAAGACAAGGCTGCATTTTTATTGTTACATGGTGAGACAGTCACGTCCCTACAAAACAACAACTTCCAGTTTTAGACTCCAACTAGATTCACTACATCACAGATCTTAAATTTAAAAATCCCTTGTCTTTTACAACTAGTTAAACTTTTTATCAGCTACAGCATATATGCAGATGTTGATTTCCTTCCAGTCATGGTAAAAACAATAAAGGGGTTGGTGAGACAAATACAGACCGTAAAGGCCCTCTAATTAATATTCTTATGAAAAGGTCAAATAATGATAGAATTAAGCCAAAAGTCTTTTATTAAAAAAAATATTTTCATGTACTACATATTTCCCTTCTCCTATTTCCTCCCAGATCAAGCCACCTTCTTAACAATCCAACTATATGATTTTTCTCTCTTAACAAGAGAACAAAACACAATAAAACAATAAAATAAAAACCCAACAAAACCCAACACACACACACATCAGATAAACACAAAAATGAAAATCAAAATAAACACTCAAAAGATCAACAAAGAAAAAAAATACTCAAACAAAGCAAAATGAGACAGAAATTCTACAAAATTAACATCAAGTTAGTTTTGTGTTGGGCAACTGTCCCTGGGCATGGATCCTGCCCCGAGGTATGGTTAATATATCCAATGGGCCTCTACTGGGGAGGGAGGGAACAGATTTTTTTTTTCCTTTGCCAATATGTAATAATTGTAGGTAGTTCCTTGATTAGGGGTGGGGTCTCATGAATACTTCCTTTTTCAGTGCTGGTACCCTATCAGGAACCTGTGCTGGTCTTGGGAATACTAGCATAGTCTTTATGAGTTTATGTGTACATCAGTCCTGTTTGTGACTGACAGACCTGTTCCTTGTAGTTATTTCTCACTTCTGGCTCTTAGATTATTCTTTCTCCTTATCATTTGCACAGATACTGGACACTTTAGACCATAATTAAGAGATCTCATTAGAGTCATTCCTCACCTCCATCTCTTAACATTCTTCGACTGTATCATTCACATAGATCCCTAACTCTTGAGGCATAATGAAGATATCTCATTAAGAACTATGCCAATGGAAAGAAGTCTCACTAACTTTCAAACTAAAAAGAGAAATGAAAGTTGCTTTTCAAACTAGCTCACATCCAAGTGTTCTTATTCAGTAACCATAAAAATTATCATAAATTGTTTTTCTTCCTATAAAATCATTTTCATCGCATATAAAAGAGATCTGGGATGATAAATGAAAGGTTATTATTTTTCTGCCACTTTTGTATTTATCTGAGAACTTTAATAACATCCTGGAATTTGTTTCAGTGACTATTTTACATTTCCATAGATGATCACTCTACTTCCACTTGAAAGTTCTGACCTAATTATCACAGCATTTCATAAAACTTAAAATCCATTACTGCCACGATCAGCCTCCTTAATATTTTCTCATTTATTTAATTCACTTTATAATGAAATTCATTTCAAACTACTGGAAACTTGTCTTTGTAAATCATTATTGTATCCTTTTAAAAAATAAGTGTAGGTTATCCTTCTGTTATTTCTACTAGTTCTAATTCACTCCCATTTGCTTCACACATGAGCAGATGAATTTTGCACAAAGAAATTGCCTGGGCTTCAGACCCTCTGTCTGTGATGTTCTGGGCTTTCCCCGAGTTTCCTTTCATTGTCCTTGTGATTTTTGTTTTACTTTTGCTGTTCTGATCAGAAAATTGAAACAAGCACACCTTAGGAATGAGTTTCGCTCTTGACCCTCAGCCCTCTCTCCCCATTTTTTTCTAGTGACCCCTCCTTCTTTCCCTCTAATCCCATTTATTTTGAGTAATTACTACAAATGTGCAAACCTACTCACAAAGTATACTCTCTCCATTTTATTAGTTCTCGTTCATTTCTTAATGCCAATGTCCTGTGAGTAATAGCACATTTGAACTCCGTGTTTCTAAGCCTCTTTAGTGAACACTAAATATGTTCAGAGGTTATATGTACAGATTTCTTATAGCAGAAGAGGTGATTCATCTATTCCAGGCACATACTTCCTTTTAGGATCACTGGTACACGATTGTTTCCCCGGATGACTCAGACTGTAAATAGAAGATGAGCAATTCAAATGTTCTGACTTGGTCATCAGTCCCTGAGCATATTGTGTACAAGCCAATTTATATACTCATACAATACTTCCTATTTCTTGGTTGCTTTCATTTAGAGTTCGGGAAATGCCAATATCTTTCTGTTCAGACTTATATGAACATATTAGATCCAAATCAATGAATTGCATAGGTCAGGTTGAGACATAGAGGAAACTGTTTTTCTGTTACCTATAATCTTCAAGGTCTAGCCCAAAACATGTGATTTTAGTTTCTTAAACAAAACCAAGATTCTCAAGATTTACAGAAACTTTTCTACAAAAGATATAATTTTCCTAGCCAAACTTCCTGAATTTCTACTTATCTAATATCTCTAAACTAGTGATTTGAGAGTGGGTGAACTTTCTGCTTTCTTCTTTAATACCATCCTCCCAGATATTTCAGAAATGTGACTACTGTGCTTTAAATTACATATTCAAAAATTTAAGGTAGTCAACCACAAAGTATTGAATATAATTATGATTATGACTTGATACCTCTACAATACTAAACATGTGTGAAATAATAGATACAGTGTTTAATGAACAATTCACACTAACATTTATTCCTTCTGCCTCTTGGACAGAAGGAGGGCAAGGGTGAAGAGATGCCCAGGATTGTGGGAACATCAAATCCTAAAGAGCTTCCTGTGGATATTAGATATTCTTATGAGACCGCTTGGAGAAAGCCCTGTATGACCCTGCTCTGCTGTGCAGAGCTAAGAGACACGTTTCAATTGCCAAAACTTCTTTGGTCTTGTGTTATTAAATTCAGCACTATTATCAATATGTGAAGTTGCTCCGGAAATCATTTCAAAACTATTATTAGCCACAATTGGTTTTCTTTGGGTTAATGAGTAGTTGCATACAATGTAATGTATTTCAAATCAATCATGTTATCAATTCATTTGAGGAGAATATTAGGCTTATCTCTGTTTAATATTGGGGTAGCAGGTCATGTGTTTATGCTCTTCCTCACTTTTGTCAATCCTTCAGTGCATTTCATTACTATGTAAACAGTTTTTTGTTTGTTTGTTTGTTTGTTTGAGACAGGGTTTCTCTGTATAACCCTTACTGTCCTGGAACTCACTTTGTAGACCAGACTGGCCTCGAACTCAGAAATCCACCAGCCTCTGCCTCTGGAGTGCTGGGATTAAAGGTGTGCACCACCACGCCCAGATAACAGTTGTTTTTTTTTTGTTTGTTTGTTTTGTTTTGTTTTAATGTATTATTCTAGCCTGAACATGTCATGCAATCTTTGCAATAGGCTTTCAAAAACTCTGATAGCCATTGTTAGTATATTGTCTAAGCTGTCATCAATAGGATGGCTAAATTGTATTTATGTATCTAAGAGCGAAGGGGAGGGAAAGAGAGGGGGGGAAGAGAAGAGAAGAGAAGAGAAGAGAAGAGAAGAGAAGAGAAGAGAAGAGAAGAGAAGAGAAGAGAAGAGAAGAGAAGAAAAGAAAAGAAAAGAAAAGAAAAGAAAAGAAAAGAAAAGAAAAGAAAAGAAAAGAAAAGAGAGAGAACCTGACATGTATTTTGGTAAAGAAAAGGCCTCTAGCTTCTGAATGTCACCAAATCTTACATGCTGGCTTCTAAAATTCCCTAACAGTTATTATCACCATCAATAATCTGAGGAATTGTTCTGTGTACTGATATGTGTGCCCTTCGCCACCCATTTCATGTATCTCCAATCATAATCTAAGTCATTTAAAGGTGGCAACTTTGGGCTTTCTTTCAATTCCCAGGTCATTTATGACACAACTTCTGTGTTGTAGGGATGCTGTGTATGAACCTTTCCTACTTAGCGAGCAACTTATCCACATAGCAGGGAATCTAAATCACACAAAGATTTAATTTGTGCATGTCTGTTCTGATAAATGACAAATCCATGATTGACACTGAACACCGTCAGCTCTGACCCCCTTCCCTCCCCCAGGAACTCAAATACTGTCACTTATAACCGTGGAATACTTTTAATACCACGTGGTTTCAAAAGACCAAAGTATCAAGTTAATGCAATTTTTAAATTTTTCACTAAGGTTGTTGCTTCTCTTTCTCTCTGCTTGCTTGATGTTTAAAGCCAGGTGGGGGTGACAAAAAAGAACTATGTAGCAGATGGCAGGGTGTGCCCAGCAGACTGGGCATGCTACAGATTGCGTATCTTTCTGATTCCGTAAATGCCCTGAATTAGTGATGGTAGTGAGTACCACGTTTTAAAGTGAATGGGGAGGAACAATAGCCAATAACTATCAGCTTACCACAACGATTCATTTCAGAGGAAAGAAAGGAAGCCAGACTTTATCAGGCCACTTGTCCTAATTGTTGGAACACACAGAGCAGAGCTTTTCTACTAGAAGATGCCAGTGTCTTCTAGAATTGTGGTTAGTGGTGCATGGTTTTTCATAGACACATGGAAACCAGCAAGCATGAAGAACTTTTGCTGAAATTCTAGATCAATATAAAACAAAGGAAGTACTCAATGAGTATTTGTTAAAGAGCTGTTTGTCTGATTTCAAGCATGATCTGTTAGTTAAAACATTCAATCATTTTTTAAAAAAATATTTTTTTATTTATTTTAAACTCCAGATTTTATTCCACTCCTGGTCCACCCTCTGACTGTTTCATATCTCATACCTCCTCCCCACCCCCTGCCTCTGCGAGGATGTCTCCCCACCCCACCCCCACCCCACCAGACCTCTAACACCCTAGGGCCTCCAGTCTCTTGAGGGTTAGATACATCTTCTCTGACTAAACCCAAACCCAGCAGTCCTCTGCTGTATATGTGTTGGGGGCCTTATATCAGCTGGTGTATGCTGCCTGGTTGGTGATCCAGTGTTTGAGAGATCTCGGGGGTCTAGGTTAATGGAGACTGCTGGTCCTCCTGCAGGGTAGCCCTTCTTCTCAGTTTCTTATCAGGGGGAAGGGTGAGCAAAGATCTAAGGAAATGCCATTCAGAGACTGCTCCATCTCCATCTCGTGTGCAGATACCAAACCCTGACACTATTACAGATGCCAAGATGTGCTTGCAGACAGGATCCTAGCATGGTTGTCCTCTGAGAGGCTCCGTCAACACCTGACTAAGACAGATGCAGATACTCACAACCAACCATTGGACTGAGCTCGGGAACACCAATGGAAGAGTTAGGGGGAGGACTGAAGGAGGTGAAGGGGATTGCATCGTCATAGGAAGAATGACAGTATCACCTAACAGGACCCCTCAGACTCCCTAAGCCATCAACAAAAGAACATACACAGGCCAGTCCCTGGCTCCAACTACATATGTAGCAGAGGACATTTATCTGGCCATGTGGAGGCTTGATGTCCCAGAGGAGGATGTTAGAGGGGTGAGGCAGGAGTGGGGGAGCACCCTCTGAGAGGAAAAGGGGAGGAGGGATGGGGTGGGAGATCCGTGGAGGTAGAACCAGGAAGGGGGAACAACATTTGAAAAGTAAATAATTACTTTTCAAAAAGGCAATTTTTTTTCTTCCATTTCATTTTTAATACTGGAAGGTGGCAGATGTGAATTCCTTGGGTTAGGACAGATTGGTTGGAGGTTAAGGGTATATAATATTCTCCTAGAAGCTCATCTATTTAGCTAGACTGGTTGGCCGGTGAGTTTCAGGGTGTTGCCTGCTACAGGTATGTTTCATCAGGAGTACATGGTTTCTGTATATTAAAATTGAGCATCATTCCTAAACATCAGAACTTTTCTGACTGCAGCATCTTCCAACCTTCCAGAAATGCAATATATTTTACTTACACAAATAAAAATATTGCCATAAAACTGTATCCACTCACTAATCAAGAAGCATATAGAATAAAGTTCCACTCTACTTAGGAGAAAACAGTCAAAAGAACTAATCTGTTTCCCTTCTGAAGTAAAATGTTGCAACGAATCATGATGTAAACTTTCAAGGCCTGAAAATGTACTTGCAATATATAGTGCAAATATAAGTTGCTGCTATAATCACCATAGCTATGAAGAATGCTCGGTATCAGCAGCTCACTCACTTGTCTGTATGAATGACCCCTCAGACCTTTGCCCACATTTCCCATGGTAGATACAACTCTAGGAAGCTAAGTTACAGTACACTTTACTGAAAATAGGGATTACTTTTAACTTCAGAAAAATGGCATCAAAATTCTCTGGCTGTTGTACCCTTTTCCTTCAACGTTGGTTTCTACACAGATATCCCAGAATGCAAAGCATCAATCAGCTTTACAACCTCTAGGGTGTACGCTTCAAGACTCCCACCTCCTATTTCTTTACATTGTAATTCACAGTTTTCCAGTTCCTTCTTTTATATTACTTGGCTCGGCATGTAGAGCATGTTCCTTGTAAACTAGTGGGGTTTGAAATACTTAATATTTTCATTTGTTATAATTAGCTCTTATTCAGAAGTTAATTATCAGATGACAGATGTTTGAAGATAGGAACAGGAGAGCAAGAAGAGTTTATGGGGCAGAATTATAGAAATATAATTTTAGAGTGAATGAGTTGTGAATAGTTGTTACATAGTATCATCAAACATTAACCTATAAAGAGTTAGTTAAACGTTCAGTTTTTTGAATTACTAACTAAACATTTTATTGTATATATTGGAGCTTCAAGTCTCCCCTTCACTTCCTAGTGCATCCACACTCCATAGACTAAAATAATTTCCTTTAAGACACAGTCATATCAGTTTGTGAGATTAGCCAACAGATATTTGAGAATCTCCTTACAGGGGAACAAAATAATACAAATGGAGATTCATTATCACGACAACCTAACACTATCTGAGAAAAAAAATCAACTTCTTCTAAATGCAGGGATGTTTTTGCCTTTCCTTTCTTCACACAGCTCAAGCAACAAAACTGTACAGAACGTGAATGTTTCTGGCACGTTCAGCATTTCATTACCAAAGAAAACTGGGGCTTGGCTTCCCCTAAGGGACATGTCACATCCTACATGTTATGCTGCTTTGATTTGTCTGAAATTTTCTTATTCAACATGCTGGGAAATTCTACTATAACTCTGTCCTACTTTTTGTCAGAAGAAGACAAGTAGGTAGTGGTAAACAATATATATTTTAAATTTCCTGGGGTTTGCTATCACTTACATGCACTATGAAAGGTACTATGAATTATTTGGCAAATACCCAGAATTAGAAAAAGACTAGCTTTGGACCATGGAGAGGATTGGACTCAGTTACTATTCCTTGATCAATAAACAGGGTGGGGGGGTATCTTCCTTGAAGATTATGACAGGAGAAGAATTTGTGTCCAAGAATCACAGCTTTAACTACGACTGTGAGTTCTGTGAGCTCTAAGACTAGAGGCTTGCTCCAGAGGGATCAGTTTATCCCTGAGGTGTTGAGGGAGGAATAACATTGGAGTGTTATGGATAAACACAGCAGAATTTACTGGGCCGCTGAAATGTCTAGTCTCGATTGTTGCCTCAATATTTAGAATCACCTCAGAGACAGACCTCTGGGCACGAATGCTGGGTAGCACTTGCAGTGGGAAGTCCTACCCTGCCCACTGTGGGGAGCACCATTATCTTGCTTGGATCCTGAAAATGTAAAATGGAGATGAGTACAGACACGCACTGCTCTCGGTGTTCTGAATACATATGCAAGACAATCAAGGGCCTCAAGTCCCTTACCCCTGGATGTCCCTACTATGGTGGACTAGACCTTCAAACTGTGAGCCAAATTAAATTATTTCCCCTTTAAGGAGGATTTTGTCAAGAAAGTCACAGCAACAGGCAAAGTAACTAAGACAGCATCTTTTATTTAAAAAGGCATTTCACATTTCTCAAATGGATCCATAGTAGTGTTCTTGTCAAAATTAGCGAAGCCCGAAGGTGTGATTATTTTTTTATTAATGGGTATTGAGCTAAAGAGGTTTTCTTTGTGGCTACTGTGTTTTGGCCCTCTCCTCTGTCCATGCAATCATCTGTGTAACTGCCACCTTCTGATAATTGTAACTAGTCACTCATGTTGTGTGTGTGTATACATATACACACACATATATTATATATATGTATATATATAAAATGTATGAATGTTTATATATATGAATGCATGTATGTCCATAATCACTCATAGGCTTTTCTTAACAAATTGTAGCCTTAACATTACTGATGTCATTATATTTGGTTAGAACTTTTTATTGTTCATAATGCCTTTCCTTTTTATATACTTAGTATTTAAAAAGTTCTGGAGCAAAAAAATTAAAAACATAATTTGGCCCATATCATAAATTTCTTTAAGAATAAACTACTACAGACAGCTATAGACATATTTGTAAATAATTCTTCTTTCAACAAATACAATCCTAGGCTGTCCAATTTACTGACGCATACTGTTCAATGGATTTAAATAGATGCAAAGAATAGCATAATGTTCTCCTGCATATAATTCTCAATTATTAGTGATCTGAAAATTCTAATTATATTGTCAGTAAAATAATAGGGGGTTAATAGAAATTAGTCAAGAAATTTATCAGACTCTACTAAGAGGTTTAGAAATTTTATGATTTCTTTTAAATCTTTCTTAGCTATAATGAATAGCAGCTTACTTGGGTTTTGTCAAGCATACAAATAATAATCAACAATTCTTTATTTTATTTTATTTTTTATTTATTTATTTTAAGCTCCAGATTTTATTCCCCTCCTGATCCAACCTCTGACTGTTTCACATCCCATACCTTCTCCCTCCCCACTTTGTCTCTGTGAGGATGTCCCCACACTTCACCCACACCCTACCAGACCTCTAAACTCCCTGGGGCCTCCAGTCTCTTGAGGGTTTGATACATCTTCTCTGACTAAACCTAGACACAGGAGTCCTCTGCTATGTAAGTGTTGGGGGCCTCATATCAGCTGGTATAAGCTGCCAGGTTAATGTTCCAGTATTTAAGAAATCTTGGGGGGGCAGGTTAATTGAGACTGCTGGTCCTCTTACAGGGTTGCCCTCCTCCTCGGCTTCTTCCAGCTTTCCCCTGATTCCACCACACAGGTCAGGAGCTTCTGATTACTGGTCAGGTGCAAATATCTGCATCTAACTCTTTCAGCTGCTTGTTGGGTCTTCTGTAGTGCAGTCATGATAGGTCCCTTTTTGTGAGTGCTCCATAGCCTCAGTAATAGTGTCAGACCTTGAGACCTCCCCTTGAGCTGGATCCCATTTTGAGCCTGTTGCTGGACCTTCTTTTCCTCAGGCTCCTCTCCACTTCCATCCCTGTAGTTCTTTCATACAGGAACAATTATGTGTCAGAGGTTTGACTGTGGGATGGCAACCCATCCCTCACTCCTTGACTTTTTTTCTGCTGGAGGTAGGCTCTGCAAGTCCATCTCTCCACTGTAGAGCATTATACACCATGGAATACTACTCAGCTATTAAGAAGGAGGACATCCTGAGTTTTGCAGGCAAATGTATAGAACTAGAAAATATCATCCTGAGTGAGGTAACTCAGACCCAAAATACATGCATGGTACATACTCACTAATAAGTGGATATTAGCCAGGGGGTGGGGTGGCAAATACCCAAGATACAGCCCACAGGACTCAAAAAGCTCAACAAGCTGAAGGGCCCAAGTGAGGATACCTTGGTCCCCTTTGGGAGGGAGAAGAAAGCAACCACAATGGGGGTGAGAAGGACCTGAGAGGGAAAAGGGATGAGGATGGGTGGAGAGGGGAACATGATTGGGTATTGGGTAGGAGAAAAGGACTGAAAACCTTGAGGACTAGCAAAAAGAATAGAAACATGCAACCTCAAGAGGTAGGAGATTGGGGGAACCCTCAAGAATGTATCAGAGACTCGGGAGGTAAGACACTCTAAGGACTCAAAGAGAGGTATCATAGATGAAATAATCACCAATTTTGTTTTTTTTGTTTTGTTTTGATTTTGTTTTTTTTTAATTAATTTATTTATTATATGTAAGTACACTGTAGCTGTCTTCAGACACTCCAGAAGAGGGCGCCAGATCTCATTACGGATGGTTGTGAGCCATCATGTGGTTGCCCGGAATTGAACTCAGGACCTTCGGAAGAGCAGTCACTGCTCTTAACCGCTGAGCCATCCTTCCAGCCTCTTTTTTTTTTTTTTTTTTTTTTTGGTTTTTCAAGACAGGGTTTCTCTGTATAGCCCTGGCTGTCCTGGAACTCACTTTATAGACCAGGCTGGCCTCAAACTCAGAAATCCACCTGCCTCTGCCTCCCCAGTTCTGGGATTAAAGGCATGCACCATCATGCCCAGCTATAATCACCAATCCTTAATGAGCACCCCGAATCTATGCCAGACAATATGGTGTCTACTTCACACCTATTGTCTCCTGTCCTCCTCTTAAATCAATTGTTATGAAAACACATACTTCTAAAGTAACATTTTTACCTTTGTGAAGGATTTGTGCAGTGCCCTGATGAATCAAAAGTATATTTCATATTGGATGAAAAATGCTGTCTGTAATAAAAGGTAATCTTCTAATGAAGCAATTATATCATATGGAAATTTAAACTGTCAATTAATAAGATAAGCTTCCTTCTTTTATCCACGTTGGGATAAAACTATTTTGGGTATGTTACTGTGAGGAAAACCTGAGAAATTAAACATTTTTCCCTCTAAGTATTGAGAAAAAATTTCAAGTAATTGCTAAATAATATCAGAGTGGGCAGCAGAAACAAATTAGAACATACCCCTGAGCAGAAAACTCTTGACATAATTAGAGGAGCTGGATTCAAAGATGCAAGCTTCTTAAACCAAAGCAGAAGGAAGAGAAAATGATGCAAAGGTTTCTAGAGTGAATGTAGCTTATGTCTAAATTCTTATAAAGAAAAGAATAGGCACAAATGGGGATGATTTGATGTCTTGGGACAAAATTATAAGAATAAGGCCTTTTGATTATCAACTTGCAAGCATTTATTATGTGTCTTATATTTTTTTCACAGCACTGACTTCTACAAAGGGAAAATAGATTAAAAGTGGAACACAGTTTGATGACGATTAAAAATGTCTAGCCTTACAGACGAGCTTCTTTAGGGTGGCATAATAGTAGCATCCCTCCTCAGGAAGACAGGTATGTAGGAAGAGGCATTATAAGAGTGTTAACATTCAGAGCTGTTAAAACTCTAATGTAAAAGAAAGTGTTTTTTCTTTTTTTATTACATTTATCTATGTGTGAGTGAGAGTGTATGCCCATCCATGTATGCTCACATGCCTATGACTTACTTGTAGAGATCAGAAGACACCTGGGCATCAGCCCCAGGGCTTTAGCCTAAAAGATATGCACTGCTGGACCATCATGGTGGCTTATAGCTGCTTGAATCCTTAAACAAGATGACAGCCTCCTTTGTTTTTCTTACACTGGTGACTGTCACACATTCCAGTTATAGACTCACTTTTCTTCACCAATTTATCCTCAAATTATGAACTTATTAGTGCCCATGTCTCCATGACTGTGGAAGTAAGAGAGTTAGTTGATTTATGACATTCTGTGAGTAATTTTGTCTGCCAAAATGACAATGTGCTATATTTCACAAATATTCAAATCTAATCCACATTTTAATGAGTTGATCAAAGAAGATAACACAAGACAGTCCTGTGTAGACAGGTCATGAGCAGGCTCATTGTAGATCTTATATGTGAGGCTCATGAACACTCATGCAGTAAAATGAACTCTGACAGAAGGGATCTGTGCCAAACACATGTGAATGAACTTTCTTCAGTTGTATTCTGACCCTCCGTATGTTCAATATTCTCCTTGGAGTCTAACTACCTACTGGGAGCACTTTTCTAGGGAAGCCAACACCTAAATGTGAACTTCACTATAACTTTGGGCAATCCTTATGAGGCTGGCAAAAGAACTACAAATATTTCTAAGTATCTGGTGGGAAAGAATTTCATCCTTATGGGTTGAAAGAATAAGCAAAATGATAACCAAATTATTTTCTAATCTTACAGAAACACACTTCCTAAAGCCTGCGTGGCAGTAGAAATTTGGCAAGGGCTTTGCACATCGAATTGTTCTCAGGATAAATATTGAGGTGAGGAGACATTTTGAAGGCCTACAATGCAATGTGGGAGTTTTCAAGTGGGGGAGGGGGTAAAATGGGCATCTTATCAGTCCTGAGCAGTTAAATATGTGGATAGAGAGAATTCTGTTTTTAATAAATAAAACAAAAGAAAACAACCAAAATGAAACACTGTGTGGAATCACAGAGTAGAAGTGGGTTTGCATTAATGAAATAACAAATATAATTAGGACATTGTCAATAGAACTCAATAGAACACTTGCTCTTGCAATGTGGAATGTCTAGACAGGAATTGGTAAATAGCATTTACTGAGTCATAACAATATCGTATAAATGAACCTTCTTAGACAAAGGGAAGAAAAAATGAATACAAATAAGTATGTGACAGATCTTGGAAACTTTAGTAACATCTAGGTTTCTTAACTCTATTTCCTCTTATGTGGTTATTTATATTTGTATAGCCATCAGGCTACTTATGTGTGTGTGTGTGTGTGTGTGCATGTGGAGGGGAAAAGGGATGGGGGGGGAGGCTGGGATTGTAACAAAATGTTAGAAATATCCAAGATATAGAGATAAACTCAAAGAAGTCACAATAAGAAAAATAGACTCAATAATATTAACATTGAGAACAATTAGAATTTCAGATAATAAAACCTTGATTCTATCTTGCTGATCAATGTGTCATTATGTTTTTCAGTACCATGTTCTTTTGATGATATAGTTCTATACTATTGTTTGAAATCAGGGATGGTGATAGCAACACTGGTATTTTCATTTTCATGATAGTTGGGCTGTTTAGCTACCCTTGGTCTTATGTGTTTCCATATGAATTTTATGATTTCTTTTCAAATTCTTAGGATAATTACATTGAAATTTTGATGAAGATTATATTCAATGTGTATGTAGCTTTTGGTAGAATGGCCAGTTTCTCAATATTAATTCTTCCCTTTTTTCATTAATTAAGTTATTCATTTTACATCCTGACTGCAGTCCCCTCAGTCCTCTCCTCCCAATCCCCCCTTAAATCTCCTTCCCTATATTCTCCCCCTTATTCTCCTCAGAGAAATGGGACCTCCCTCTGATCCCAGCTGACAACCTATCTTGGCATATTAGGTCTCATCAGGTCTAAGAGCATCCTTTCCCACTGAGGCCAGACAAGGCAGCCCAGCTAGGGGAAAATGAATCAAATAACAAATGCACCTTTGTGAAATTAAAAAGAATCTGCATAGTAAATGTAGCTGTCCAGCAGCTATGGAGAACTGGGTACCTGAAAGGGAGGCTGGAAATGAAAAAGGATGGGTGAACTAGAGAAGGATGAAGCCAAGACAAAGTTTTCTGATCAAAGCTCAAAGTTTAATTTTCACCTCTGTGTTTATATAGGGAAAACCCCACACAACACCCATCCTTTTTTTGGCTGGACTATGTTGCTGTGTTTCAGTTGGACAATGTTGCAAAGCAAGCTTAGCAGGCAGTCTGCTCCTGCAGGAAACTGCAGGTGTGACAAAGCAGAAGCCTTCCACCTACCTTGGAAGACTCCACCCTAGGTGGGTTAGGACAAGGAAGACCAACTGTGGCAAATAATTAAGGTCTTTTAGCCTGCTCAAGGCTGGGGGAAGGGCACAAGTGAAAACAACATTATTTGTATGAAGAGTCAGCCTAGAGAGCAGGCTTCTTTTTACAGAAGACTTTATTTTGGGTTATGATTTCAAAGGAGAGATTCATAATTTCAGGGAGAGGCGTGGCAGCAGGTAACTGAAGCAGAAAATTGAGACATCACATCTTTAGCCACAAACACAAAAGAGAGCCAACTGGAAGCAGAAGAAGACATAAACTCCCCAAACCCACTCCCTGGGAACAAACTCCCTCCAGGAGAGAAGAACTGGGAAAAGATTTCCCAGCTACACATCTGACATAGGATTAAAGTCTAGAATATACAAAGGGGAAAAAAGTACACACCAAGAAAACAAACAACCCAATTAAAAAGTAAGATCTGTAGCTAAACAAAGAGTTCTTAAGAAATGCAAAATTATGAAAACTATGTTTTAAAGGTTCAGCATCCTTAGCCATCAGAGAGATAAACATTAAACTTACTTTAAAATGCCACTGTATCCTGGTCAGAGTGACTAAGATATATATATATATATTTATTTATTTATTTATTTATTTAATGACAAGGAATACTGACATTGAATTGAGGAAAGGAGACCACTTAGTTAGCGTTGGGTGTGTTGAAACTACTGTGAAAAGTGATGTGAACGCCACCCCCCACCCAAGCTAGAAGTTATTGTGTGAACAGGTACTACCATTCCTTGGCAGATACCCAAACAATGCTACATCTTATTACAGAGATAAATATCTCATCCACAATAATGCTGCTCTATTCACAATAGGCAAGAAATGGAGACAGCCTAGACATCATAGATATCAATATCAGCAGCTAATAAATGGAGCCTCATGAAATTAAAATGTATAATTACTTGGGATTTTTCTAAGCCTGTCCCAGCTCCCAAATAAGGACATGGAGAATTATCTATGTATTTATGACTTTGGCTCTAGCTTAGACTTGCTCCCGAACTAGCTCTTAATGTATATCAACCCCCTTACACCATTTTATGTCTGTCGTGTTGCTGGTTAGTTACCTCTCCCCAGTTTCATATGATGTCTTACCTACTCGCTCCTCCTCAGTGATCATCAGGCTTTTATTGACAAGTGAATGCTTTCACACTGTGCATAAGAGGTTATCCCTGCAAAATCATTTATTCCCATTAAAGGGTACCATTGCTTGTGTGATGAGACAGCCCAGAGAATGTGAAAATGGCTTTACATCTGGCAGAGGGTTATGTTGCAGGATATTGGACCATCGTGTGAACCCTGGGATGGTAAACGGGAAAAATCTGTTTCTTGTGATGTAGCTCAGCACTTACAGACTCCTTTAATCCAAGAGCTATCTGTTTAGTGTAAACAAGGGTTTGTGGTGTCTCTCAGCTCTAGTATATACCTTTAGCCCAAGAGCTCTATGTAAACAAGAGCTAAATAAAGTCAATGACAGGGTAACAGGCAAAGCAAGCAACCAGTTGGGAGTGAGTGAACACATGAAAACCCAGGAAAGAGACAGAAGGGTCTTTGAGTGAAAGGGTATTTAAGACATTGTGAAGAAGAACGGGCGTTTTTCTTCCTGGATGTCACTGGAGTAGGAAGGTCAGCTGGGTGCTTTCTCTGCCTCCCTGAGCTATTAGGCTTTCACCACAGCATCTGGCTCCTGATTCTTCATTTGATAAATCAGACATTTGTGATTTCATATTAAAAACAACAGGATTAGATTCTAGAATATACACAGAACTAAAAAACAAAAATTAGACACGAAGAAAACAAACAACCTAATTAAAACTGGGCCGTGATTTATAAAGAGTTCTCAAAAGAGTAAACATAAACGGCTGACAAATTTAAATTTAATGGAGAACATTTGTAAAAATGCCCAACATCATAAGTCATAGGAAAAATGGTAATGAAAATTACTTTGAGATTTTTATCTTCCCCCAGTCAGAATGATAAAGAGCAAAGAAACAAAGCACCACAGATGTTGGTGTGGATGTCTGTCAGGGGAGGGGGAGCAGTTAGTCACTGCTGGTGGGAGTGTAAACTAGTATAGCCACTATGTAAATCAGTGTGGAGGTTCCTCACAAAACTGAAAATAGACTTACCATATGATCCAGCTATCCACTTTTGAGCATAAACAAAGGATTTTATGACCTACTACAGAGATAATTGCTCCTCCATGTTCATTTCTGCTCTATTCACAATAGCCAAGAACTTGAGACTACCTAGATGTCCATTAACTGGTAAACAGATAAATGAAAATGTGGTACAAATACAGAATTTCATTCAGCTGTAAAAGAAAAATAAACATAAATGGGTGAGTTAGTAATAATCATTCCCAGGGGGTCAACTAAGACCCAGAAAGCCAGAAGTGGTACATGTTCCCTGATAAGTGGATGCTAGCTTCACTCTTTTGATATGTGCCCACGGAAGACAGGAAGCTAATGAGGGGCCATGGAGAATTTCATAGGCAGGGGATAGAATATAAGTGATTTGAAGATGGGAAGGGGAATAATGGAACAGAGCGGGTTAAGTTGTATGTGTGTGTGTGTGTGTGTGTGTGTGTGTGTGTGTGTGTAGGTAGGTAGGTAGGTAACTAGCACTACAGTCTTTTAAAGTAGCTGTATAAAAACATGCTAGTATAGAAGTTTCCTAAAACATGTACATGTAAACATAAAATGTATTTCACTTGGTGCTGCCCCAAATAGGGGCTTCTCATTGAATTGCTCCACTTGGCCTCAAACTAACTCTGGCAATTTGTTTTAATCATCTGGCTCCTTCTTATGCTCTGGCTTCAGCTGCCTCTGCTGACCTGCCCTGAGCTGCATAAACTCACTAAGGAACTCAACTCCACTGCACTGCACACACTACACTGCACTGCCCTGCACACACTGCACTGACTCCCAACTGACTGCACTGCTCTTTGAAAGCTTCTCTGTGCTGTTCTCGTGAAAATTAGGCATATCCAATCTCTGACTCATTCTGTCAAATCTCTTTCTGATTTGTCATTTTGCCCATCATTTAGACATCAATTTCAAACAGGACTGTTTTCGTCTATAAACTATCCTGACTTATATTGTTTGGCAGTAAAAGTATATTCTAAGGGCATGTCTGCATTCCAGCAAGAGGGATTAAAGGTGGCGTGTCTGTCTTCCAATCAGATCACACAGACATAAGTCTGTAGATGTGATTCCGTGCCAGAGCAGCCATGTTTGCTGGATTAAAATTCCTCGACAATTTATACAATAGAAAATGAACTCAAAAATTCCCACCTCTGGCTGAGAAGATATTAGTAGTTTATGGCTACTTGGGAGAGAAGACTTGGATTTCATCAAAGAAACAATCATTGATAAGTTACTTATATTCCTCTATATTAATATAGATTATCTCATGCTCATGCAGCATGCACATACTGGCAGCACTAAGTAGGGTTTTGTTGTTGTTGTTGCTTTTGAACTCAGAAATTTGAAAGGGTAAAATGGTAGAAAAGGACAGTATCCGACTGGGAGAGAATGGAGAAGAATGTGAGCAAAATGTTATATTCATGAATTAAATCTCAAACAAACGTAAAACCAGAATAAATAAAATCAGAGGCAAAGTTCATTCAAGGGAAATATCACATCAGGATGGAAAGAGTGCAGTCATATTGAGAGGCTCTCACAAAGCAATTTCTGAAATCACGCCTTCTCTTATTTTAAAATGGTAATCATAGCTGACATAATAAATATTTTATGAGCAACGAATATAGAAAACACAAAGATTCAACTATGAGAGTAAGGTGTAAGCCCTCAGGTTTGGCACTCACTCGTGCTTGGCACAGAGCCAAGAACCTTCTTTCTGGGAAGCAATTTCATTTCAGCCATTTAAAAAAAAATGTCTTTAGCAATAATACATACCCTTTGACCTACAGTGTTCTTTTCTGTTATCCTATTGATGACAACAAAAATTCTGACAAAGATTAATGATGTGGCATTACTTTTAATATCGAGGTATTGAAAAACCACTTATGCATTGAAAGTCAGAAAGATGATGAAACGTATATTGACACATCCGTTTGCTACTTGGGAGTCAAGATTATGAATAGACAAATCCATATTTTCTGTCTGTACTTCTCTTTCAGTCTTTCTTCCTTCAAGAACAAAATGAGTTTAATTGTACCCACTTCAGGACATTTTGTAAGGATGATTCTTTTATGCTCTCTCAAACACATATGAAATAGAAATGCTTGTTTAAGAAGTACTACATGTAGCAGAGGATGGTCAAGTCGGCCATCAATGGGAGGAGAGGCCCTTGGTATTGTGAAGATCATATGCCCCAGTACAGGGGAATGCCAGGGCCAGGAAGCGGGAGTGGGTAGGTTGGGGAGCAGAGCAGGTGGACGGTATAGGGGGCTTTGGCGATAGCATTTGAAATGTAAATGAAGAAACTATCTAATTAAAAAAAAAGTATTATAAGTAAACGTTGTTTGAATAGAGTCACATGACACTGTCCACTCACTCATACAAAAGATATAGTACATTATCCCATTTTCATTTTTTCCTGTCCATCCAGTTCTGAGGGTTTGTTCACATGGTCTATATCTTCCTGCATTTGATCTGAATCTGGACCTAGTGACTTATAAACTGAGCTCTGTCAGGTGTTACTTCAGAGCTGTCATTACAAACAAGGCTAGTTTGCCTCAGTGTAGGAGTTAGCATGCATACAAATGGTATTTCTGGGGTGTTATCCTCAGGGAAGCATGCAGGTTGCAGAAGTCTTTATGATCAAGCACTTGTCAAGTGGGTTGAGTAAATGGGACAAGTAGTAGGCTTTTCAGTTAGGTTATGGGAGCTAAATATTGTTGCACAAAAGTTCAGAAAAAAAGACACATGGCAGTTTATAAAGGTTCTCTGTGTCCTTAGACAAACAAAAATGAAACCTTGCAAACTGAAAAGGTGTAATTCGGATGTTGTAAAAAAATAAATAAATAAAATAAAGGGATATGAAGCAATTCTCATTTTAGGTAATAGGAAGTATTAATATGGCCATGTCAGCAGGTTTTTGTAGGATATTTTTTGACTTGGCTTTAATTCATCCATTACTTATAGCATTCATGTGTCTGTTCATGGAGTAATACCAGTTTATAAAAGAGGGAAAAGAAGTAAAAGAAAAACAAATGACACCATCAGAACCACATGCCTATCAGGCATGTATATAAGGATCCAGAACTACACAATCTTACTTGGAAATCTAAGGTCTTGACAGTATATCAATGTCAATAACAGACTCTTTTGCTGCAATGTTAATAGTAGTAACTATTAGCCAGCTCTGATGAATCTTCTTGAATTCCTATATAAAAATTCTAATATTATATAAATAAATATGTGTATGTTTGTTTAGTAGCACACTTTGATGACTTTCTGTTGTTAAGTCTGAATTTACAAACCATTAAATGATATATATATGTGTGTGTGTGTGTATTAAACTGGCAATAAAAAATATCAAGGTATATATTCTGAGATCATAGGCTGTTTCGTGAAACCCATTTGACAATAAATAAGCATCCGTACCTACACAGTGGTTGGTGCAAAATATATATTTTATTCCATAGAATCCTGAACATCATTCCTTCAGAAGTTAAAGTTCTTCATGTACTTTCCTAACTACAGAATTTAAGTTAACTGCTGTGTTGAGTGTATGATTTTTATAAGTTCTAACAACTTGTATCCATTCCCAAATGCCTCTTTCTATTACTTATTTCACAAATGAGATTCCTCTAGAACTAAAATGACTGTTCCTATACTGGTGATATGTTACAGATTACATCATAAATTCAACTTCCAAAACCAGTACTTCACAAACTGGGCAGAAGGATCAGAAGATGAAAGTCATCTTTGACAGTACAATGTGTTCCAGGTTACACTGGTCTATGTAAAACCCTGCTTTAAAACATAAACATCTGAGATTTTAGAGGACCTGGGTTCGGATCTCAGCACCCACATGACAGGTGACAATTAACTTTAATTCCTATGCCAGGGAATCTAATACCTCTTCTGACCTCCTTGGGCAGCAGGCACACATGTGATGTGTATACAAACATTATATATGTGATGCAGACAATCATATAAAACACAATACACATGAGACAAAATAAATAAATAAAAATAACTATTCCTTGAAGAATTCTGTTGATGTACAAATTTACATTTAGTAGTTTCTTTGGTTTGTAACAATAGCCACAAATTTAGTGACTCAAAACTGCAACTTTTTATCCTCTTACAGTACTTGAGGTCACAGAATGAAATTCGTTAAACCTTAGCAACAAGAAGGTGGTTGTCTTTCAGTTGCTAGGGAACTCTCCATTGTTCTCACAATTCTCCCATCATCCTGTAGAGAATTATTCTTTGTCCAAGGTCCCTTTCTCCACTTTCAAAGCCAGCAGGGCAGCTTCTTGCTTCAGAATACACACTGCTTGTTTCTGTTGCCGATTTGTATGCAGGGCCCATCAGAATAATCTAGGACAGTCTTTTCATCACAAGATTCTTAATTTAATCATATCTGAAAGTCTACAGTGCTACATTCTAACATCACAGGGATGAGGCCTGGGTAATCATTGGAAACAATTATCCCATCTAGGACATTTCAGAAATATGATAACTTGCAGCAATAGTAAACCATGAAATTGTAAGTTAGGCAGATGGAAGACAATGAGCACACAGCATTTGTAGATACAATGGGAGATTCATTGCTGGGTTTATCGCAAGGATTCATAATGAAGTAGGAGCAGATTTTACTAAATACAAGTTCAGGGAAAACAAGCCAACCTTCTATCCTCAAAATCACTCATTTACAGTTACAATTTAACCTTAAATATTTATCTTCTAGAAAACTTAATTTTCTCTTTATTGGTCAGTTTTGTGTTGCTGTGGTAAAGTATCTGAGATGAGCAACTTAAAAGAAGAAAAGTTATGTTTTGGCTCATGGTTTCTGAAGTATAATGTCATAGTTATCATGCCCATGAGATTAGACCAACACAAAGCATTATATCCATTGTATATGATAATTCAAAGCTGTTCCTTTTATTGCAACAGGGAAACAAAGTCAGAAAAAGAAATTCATCCAAACCCACTGAGCTAACTAATCTATCTACAAAATCAAAGCCTTCATGGATTAAATTCTCAAACAGCTCACAGCTAAATTGCTTCATTGGGGAATATGAACTTTGGCTGGAGAAGCACTACAGTTCAAATTATAAACCTTATCTGTTACTTTCAGAACAAAGAGTGTTGCTCAGTCGCTCTGGAAACCAGTCCTGCTGTTCATCAAAAGGTGAAACACCTAGATATCACGCGACTCAGTGATTTTATTCCTAGATATTTACCGTAAACAAACAAACCTATCTCCATACCAAAATATGTACACAAGAGTCCATAGCATCCTCTGATTGATAGTAGGCAAAAGTCAAATTAGCTGAAGATCAACTACACGATGAATAAGTAAATAGTGCATGGTTTATCCATACAGTAAAATATGTGTGTGATGAAACGAAATGAAGTACTGTTGAATGTTACAAAAATGTGATCCTTCAAAGTTTCATGCTAAATGAACAATGAGCCACAAAGGTTCATAGCATAGCATCCATTTCTAGTAAATATCAATGTTTGCTTGGTGCTAGAAAAGAAAAACCCAGGTTGGAGAGGGATATGGTGAGAGAGTGGTAATGGTTAGGTGGCTTCTTTCAAGGGAGACCATAGCAGAGACAGCCACACAACCTGACAAATATACTAAAATGATTGAACTATGTGCCTATGAATGACAAAAGTAATAATTAGTAAGTTATTTTGCTTTATAATTGGTCTTTTATATACTGTTTACATTTATAAACATTTTACATAGTTAATCTGCAAGGTCAGTTAAAGTGACCACTGTCTCTCCTGAGTTATAGAAGATGATGTAATTCTTCTGTGAAAGCCATGGCTGTTGTTTCCTTTCTTGACATAGTCATTTTTCAAGGCTCTTAACAGTCTCTTAGTTTTCTCAAATTGGTTTATGTGTGGTTTAAAAAGAAAGCTCTCTCAAATCCTGATACTAGACAGAAACCTTTAGAGCATCTACTTTTTGTTGTTTGCTATAACTTACTATGTTATATTATATTACTATATTTTATTCAAATCTTTATTCAAATCAATCATGACCTCTTCAGGGGTATTTCCTGAGTAGGCAACAATGCAAATTTGTGTATAGTGATATTTATTTATGTGCTATCTATTTGTTTTCCAAGAAGGTAAATTCCACAGAGTAGAAGACAGTTCAGTAATAATCTGGCCTGATTTAGTTATGCACAACTTTCAGTTTTTTTAGGTTTTATTTTTGTATGTGCTGATTACAGCATCTGTCAAAATGCGTCAGATAGCACACTTCTCTCCCACGGCCTCTCTTCATCTTCACAGTTTCGCTGTTAGATCAGAATTGAGAATTGTTTCAGGCCAATGTTGTTACATGCCTGGCACTACTAAATATGTGGTCATTAGTAGACATAAAATAATTCACAGAAATTACACTGTACATCCAAATAGTAGGACCCTGTCTCTTCCAGGTCTCCAAACACATTTTTGAACAAAGAATAGACAAAACAATGCCATTCTTTATACATAGTCATCTCCTGGCAATTAGCTATCACCCTACTAGAGCCCAAGTATAAGATGAAAGGATACTAGATACATTAGATCTTAGATTTCTTTGTGTAAAGACAGCGATGAGCTCCAAAACATTTCAGTCAGGGGATGTTTTTGACAATCATTAAATTCTCCACTGACAGTTCAAATGTTCAATTTATCATAGTTGTGAATTGTCTCTACTTTTTATTAGTATGAGTCTATTTTTGATATCCAGAATACCAATTAACAATGAACCCACTGATCAAAATACCTCCTTTCTAAGAATCACTAGTCCATGGGCCTTCTGAGCATAAAGGCTGATGATCCATGCCATATTCTTTATCCTGGCCATGAACTTTTCTTAGCCATTGTATCTCAAGCTAATCTTTGAAGGAAAATCCCATCCTTTCTGAGCTGATTGTATTTAAAATAGGGCAAGCATCCTACCCCTACTGCTTAGTTACACATTCTTGGTATCTATAACTATGAACAATGTAGATGCAATACAGGTATTTCTAGAATGAGTTCCTGGCACTAGTTGACTTATAATTTGTCTGGAAATTTGAAGATTATTTGCATATTATATTCTTCATAGTGAGATTGTTTTATATCTGCATTTATGAAAAATTATTATTTTTTTATGCTTTCCACTTAGTCGGCCCTGGGTGGTCTCCAGGTCCAGGTTTTTGGGAGTCTGAAGCTAGGGTTTTGTTACTGTTTCAATAATAGATTCTCATGAAGTACAAGTTCAATCCCCAAACACTTGCTATATTTTTCAGAAAGAATAAAGAAGGTACCTCGAATGTGTATTGATTATTCCTATAAATCTGTCCCTGGGCCCGGGGTAGGCCCTCATCCCACACCAGTAGTTACAAGGCTATGATCCGGCACTGTGTATTCTTTCCCAGAACCAGGAACACTTACAATGGATAGTAAAGCTCTTCTCTTGTGCATCACACTTGTGGTCATGAATGCCATCAAAGTTGTGGCACATCCCAAGCCAAGCACATCACTGAGGTATAATAATCCCTGTGTTACTGTAGACTGTCTACTATTAAAGTAGACTCATGGAGCAAAACCTTCAAAAGCAGCCTTCTACGCTGGAATAGAGGTCCAGTGTACTGTGGCTCTGGCTGTTGAGTTCTCCCAGAGTCTCTGTACACAAACAAGGCTGCAGCACTGGTCATTAAGAACCATCAGATGTTATGTTTGATCAGCTCAGACCAAATTTTCAGTCAAAGTAGCCCTTATTATCCTCTTCTGTGACCAGAGCATGGACTCTTATGCATATTATCCTGTCTGAAGTTGAAGTAGAACCACATGTAGTCCCCAGGGCTACGCTTTTCCCTTTCTCAAGCCTCTCACCTCACCCATATTAAAGGACAAAAGTGGCTTTTTACCTTCGCAGGCACTTCAATTTACTACAAGATAGAGGCTGTCCCTCACTGTGTGTGCTAATAAACACAGTTCCAGAGGCTGTCCCTCACTGTGTGTGCTAGTAAACACAGTTCCATCTTTTGACGTCACACCCTCATTTCTTTCTACCTCATGTCCCTTTACTCTGTCTCAGCAATTTGGCAGGTCTCTTACAGAATTTCTTTGCCTCTAACAGAGCTTGTCTGGTAGATGAAAAGCTACTGAACTCGTGTCATCTTCTCTGTTTCCGTTCCTTTGGATGTACTGACAAAATATTTTTTAAAGAAGTGTCAAGCAGCAGAATTTTAACTTAAAATAGATTTTTATTTTCTGAGAAAAAAAGTTAATAATGAGTATAATACTTTTACTCTATATTTTGAATATGTTATCGGATCCCCTAGTTTTGCAAAAAAAAAAAAAAAAAACTTAGTCATTATTTATTCAGAATTAGTCATTTTATTTAGTGTCCCATGGTATATAAATATTGTGCAGTCTGTCTTTAATATAGTATACCAAAACAAAATGAAGCAAAATCAAAGCATTTATTCTAATGGAAGCATTGAGTTCACACTGAAGGAATTATGTGAGTGTAAATTCTGGTGGCTGACTTAGTCGTAACTATCCGCAAATCTTTTATCTCCTCCTGATCTTAAGTCAGGAAGCAAACCAGTAATTATTCACCTTTACATCTTCTTTAAAGTATAGGGCTAGAGTGTCTGTCAGCCTTATGTTGCTGCAACAGGTGACAGAGAAGGGGTGACTGACCAAGTCCAAGATGCTCAGGTAGCACAATTGTTCTGAGCTCTTGTTAGGATGCCATATCAAGGCAGAAATGTTCCTAAGAGCATTCACACCTTGAGAGAAGAGGCAAAGGGAGAGACCATGTTGAATAGCCTAAAGACTACCCACTAGGTTCAACTTCTTAAAGGTCCAGCTTTCCTGCATCATTATACCCTTGTGAGCACCCAGTCGTCATGTTTGGGCTTTAGGAGAAAATTACCAATATCAAACCACTTTCCTGGGATAGAGTTTGGCCAGGAGAATGTGAAATATTATGCAGGAGGCTTTATTTCCTGAATGAATGTGCTTATCTTTTGAAGGAAAAAAGGCATTAAAGTTGTTGGTCTTTGACCACTTCACTTTTCTTCTTACTTCTGTCTCTGTCATGAACATGAGGATCAGAAAGGCTGCAGGGAGGAGGGGTATGCACACAACAGAGTAGTCGATGGGAGAGGGAAATGCACACAGCAGAGCAGATGGGAGAGGAGAAGAAGCACGAAGCTTAGTCTGATGATGGCATCTTGAAGAAAGCCGAAGGAGCACGTGCTTCCTACCTTCAGATTTTTGGCTAAAAATAAATAAATAAATAAATAAATAAATAAATAAATAAAATATACTATTATTTTGCCTTGACAAATAAAATATATGAAAATATGAAAAGCATAAAAATTAAGACAGGTGCAATGGCAGAAAAAACAATTCTTTGTTTTCTTTCTATCAGGGCACAAAGGTAAACTAAAAAGTTATTATAGTTTACTTTTTTCATCATTTTATTTATTTCTTCACTTCACTATCATGGTCCAAGCCCTCCTCTCTTCATCTTCCTTGCCCCACCCTCCCAGGAGCAGAAGAGAGAGAGAGAAGATGTATGATTAAATTTAGTTGATTTTTCTTTTATACATTTGGTGAAGAAAGAAAAGACCATTTGGATTATAACTTCTTTCTTTTTATTGTTTTATTTATTTACATTTCAAATGTTGTCCCCCTTCCTGGTCTCCCCTCTGCAAACCCTCCATCCCAAAATTAAATTCTCTCATATGTCCTATCTCCCATAGGTCCTGATTGTACATATCATGATACACCCATGGTAGTAGACAGAAGATATATGTAGAAAATGAAGATGGAGTTCAAGACCACCAAAATTCTTTCACGAAAGAAGGGGCCCTAGGAAGCTAGGAAGCACCTTAGGCTATAGAATCTGAATTTCTTTGCTCAATAAAGTTGGCCACTCAAACTGGGGATCATTTAAGTGGAACACCAAAAATGGCCTGAAATAAAAATGAGATGAAGTCACTTATAAAAAGTACATAACTTGGGAATTTTACAGGTCAATGATTTCAGATTTAATGTTTATTAGTATTGGCCTATTGGCAAACAAAGTCAGAACTCATCAATTTAAAGCAAGTCCTGTGTGTATCTCTCTGCCTGCCTAGTTTGTATTTCTACCTATGATCTTTTTAGTCTGTCCATAAACGTACCTGTGAAATGTTACATACTACTGCAATTAGATCTATGATTTCATTGATCACGTTTACCTGTGTAGACTTTAGATCTTTTTTAAAAAAATAATTTTCTAAGACACTATTTAGCATACACTTCTGTTTTCTGATGCAATAAAACATGTCTCTTGCTCCGAACTCAGTCAATCTTTTGAGCTGGCAAGCTGTCACAGGGAAGAGCATGAGAAACCATGTCTACCAAAGGGAACCTAGCAGACAGGACCATGTAAAGGAGTAGATTGTTTATCACGAATACACCTCTCACTCTAAACCAAACACATCTCAACCCTAATTATTGCTTTGCTGAAGCTCACAATGCCAACACCCACCCATAATTTATCCAAGACGTAATAGAAGTATTGTTGTGTTCAACCAAGTAATTTTTACTGATTGCAATTAAATATTAACTTCCTTTAATAAAAATGTAATGAAAAAGATGCAAAGTCAGAATGAGGTGAGGAACCAAGGAAGGGTTATTGGCTCTCATTTCTTCTATTGGAATGAGTACTATTGAGGCACATGGATTATATCTTTGATTTTTGTTTCTTCATATCAATTACAATGATAGAAAGTAACATCTTTACTCAGATAATAGATTGCTTGTTAATTCTGAAGGTTCATCTTTCTGATATGTAGGTAATAAAGAAAAACAGAGAAACTATTCATACAAGAAAAAGTCCTCGAGTCCTATAAATGACAGAAATTTATCAGTGTTTGAGTTAAAAACTGTACATATGCACACTCATCTATTTAAGCTATCTAGAAACCTTTCAGTATGACCAAAGGCATTGTGAATTATCAAAGGTTTCAAATAAATTATAGATCTCAAAAAATACCAAGACAAAATTTCATTATAATGAAGGAGATTAAGAAAAATAAAACTGGTCACTATGCACTAGATTATTATGATCATTAATTTCAGTAGTGTGACCATTAGTCATTTATTACCTATGCTTATACTGAATATATACTTATATTTATCATTAAAACTATGTCATAAAATGCTAATGAGTAAAGGAGACAGAACAGTGGTAAAAGTCACTTGCTGCAGAGCCTGACAACCCCAGACCACTTACACAAAATATTCTATTCACTACATGAGACTTAAAGTATGTTTTAATCCATATTTCACTTAATCAATAAGTATTGATAGTCTATTTTAGTTCAAGAAAAGTGATTTACTCTGTTGAAACTCAGAAACAAAACAATAAAAAGAATATACTCAATTCAAATGGAATATCATTTATTATTAGAAATGGAATTTGATTCAGATTTTATATTTGAGAATGTGTAACATATAAACAAAAGGGTGGTTCCTGAATAGAACACCAATAGTGCAGGCACTAAGAACAACGATTAATAAATGGGACCTCATGAGAGTGAAAAACGTATGTAAGGCAAAGAACACTATTACTAGAACAAAACAGAAGAGTTCATCGACCCCATATCTGATAGAAGGCTGATATCTAAAATATGTAAAGAACTCAGGAAATCAGCATCAACAAACCAAATAATCCAATCAAAAATGGGGTGCTGATCTAAACAAAATTCTCACCAGAGGACACTCAAATGGATAAGAATCACTTACAGAAATGTTCACCCTATTTAGCCATCAGAGAAATGCAAATCAACATAGCTCTGAGATTCCATTTTACACCCATCAGAATGTCTAAGATCAACAATGAAAGTGTCTTCTCATGCAGGAGAGGATGTGGAGCAAGGGAACACTCCTTCACTGCTGGCTGGATTGCAAATTTGTACAGATCCTATGGAAATCAATATGGCATTTTATCAGAAAACTGGGAATTGATCTCCCTCAACACCCAACAATACCACTCTGGGATATATACTGAAAGAATGCTCCACCCTATCATAAGAACATCTGTTTTACTATATCCATGGCAGCTTTATTCATAAAGTAGAAACAACCTAGATGTCCCTCAACCCAAGAATGGATAAAGAAATTGTGGTATATTTATACAATGGAATACTACTCAGCTATGAAAAACAATGATTTCAAGAAAATTGCAGGCAAATAAGTGGAACTAGAAAAGATCATTCTGAGTGAAGTTACCCAGACCCAGAAAGACAAACTTGGTGTGTCCTCACTTATAATGAATAATAGCTGTAAAGGAGAACTGTGTTACAATCCATGGACTCTGTGAAACTAAGTAACCAGGAGGTCTCAATGAGGGGTCTTAATCTCCCTGTGAAGGGAAAATAGACTAGACATCACAGGTGGACTGGTGGGGAAAGGGCATCTGGGTTAGGCGACTGGGATAGGAACAGGAGGGATCAGGTTGGGTGAGGATGGAGGAAGAGAGAAAACTAGGAGAGATAATGAATTGTGGGCATCTCTGGAACAATCTAGAAATCTAGTATAATAGAAACAGCCCCATAGGAGTAACAACAATATGAACCAACCAGTAGCCCCAGAGTTCCCAAGGACTAAACAACCAACAAAAAGTACACAAGAAAGGGACTCAAGGCTTCATATGCATATGTAGCAGAGGATGGCCTTGTGGGACATCAATGAGAAGAGAGACCCTTGGCCTTGTGAAGGCTTGATGCCCAAGTGTAGGAGAATGCCAGGACAGGGAAGTGGGAGTGGGTGGGTTACTGAGCAGGGCAGGAGGAATGGGATGGGGGGGGGGTGTTTCATAAGCGAAAAGAGAAAAGGGGATAAAATTTAAAATGTAAATAAAGAAAATGTCTAATAAAAAAAGGGAAAAAAACAAGAAGAATTTATGAGGGTGATTGTATCTAAGACTCCTAGCAGTTGGGGATATATAGCACCTGAAGTGGCCTTCTCCTGATTTCAACAAAACTTCCAGCACAGGGATTGTGGCAACAGCTCAGTATCCCTTCAACCTATGATTTGTTCTGCTTACAAGAAGACTTTCTGGAGCAAAGGTGGTACATAAATTATGTGAGTGGCCAAGCAATGTCTCTTCCACCTTATGATCCATGCACAAGAAGGAGCCTGCCCTGACACTGTTTAGAGGGACAGTACTCAGGGGTTGTATAGTCCAGAGACCTAGGATAGAAAATAATTTGTAAGGATATTCTACTATACTCATAGACTGGGTGACTAACCCAATTGTCATCAGAGAGTCCTCAACCAGCAACTGATGGAAATAGGCCCTCAGCTAAATATTAGGCAAAGTTGGGGAGTCCTTGAGAAGAAGCAAGGAAGGAATTAGGTAGAGGGATCAAGGATACCACAAGAAAACCCACAGAATCAACCTCCCTGGGCTGATAGGGGCTCACAGAGTCTGAACCAACAACCAGGGAGCGTGCATAGGACTGACTAAATGTTATATATATATATATATATATATATATATATATATATATATATATATATATGTTACAGTTCAGTAGGCTGGTCTTGTGGAACCCCTAATAGTGGGAACAGAAGCTATCTACTCTTCTGCTTTAGGAACCCTTTTTGCCCTGCTGGGTTCTTTCATCCAGCCTCAATACAAGGAGAGGTGCCTAGTCTTACTGAAACTTGATATGCCATCCATGGGAGGTTGGTTGACATCCATGGGAGGCCTGCATTTCTCTGAAGAGAACTAGAGGAGTGGATAGGTAGAGCAGAAGTGGATAGGGAAGAGGGACAGTGAGAAGGAGACAGGGGGAGGACAGCAGAACTGCAGTCAGGATGGACAGACAGAAAGAGGTAGACAGAGAGAGACAAAGACAGAGACAGACACAAAGAAAGATAGACAGAGACACAGATACATAGAGAGATAGAATATATCAACATATTGAGCCTGTGCAGAAGACATACTACTTATGTACATGTTTTGTATATGTGCATCATCATAATAGTGAAAATAGAAAGAAAAATTATTTAAATTTCTTATCTGTTATTGGAATACAGTTTATACTATCACACAGGCCTGTGAAAACAAACTTGTTTTTTTGTTTGTTTGCTTTTTTGTTTTGTTTTGTTTTTAAATGGGAATGAAGTTATCTTGTGTTAGTCCAGACATCATTTAGGTCAAAATGTATGCCTTTTTTTTTTCTCCTCAAGCTAATTTGAGGGTTTTAAGATGAATACTATTTTACATAAACAGAAATACTTTCCTCTATAATTCCATTTAAAATAATACAGTTGAATCCATATGAGAAAAAACAGATGAATCAGTTTGGAATTGGGTATAAAGAAAAAAAAATATCAGGAGTAGAGTATAACTCAAGGAACTTGAAGTAAATAGGTCTAACAGTCAAATTCACCCAAGGACTGCTTATTAAAGAAACTAATTAAAAGGACAGGAAGGTCACAATTTTCACTCAAAGGATTCCTTATGGAAAAAACTGGGGCAGTAAGCAGCTGCCATTCTTTTCACAAATCCACAACTGGGGGTTGTTTTTTGTTCCAAACCAGTTAGATGTCAGAGAAGAGAATAGCTTGATAAAGCATTCAATACACTCTTTCCCTGGAAGATCAAGTACTGTGAATCTAAAGGGACACACCATAGACTTTCCACATAATCCAGACTTTGTTTTTTCAGCATACAGTTCTGTGTCTCTAGCCCAAGTGACAGGTGTAAAGCTTACAAATACTCAGAAAGTCCAACAACACATCAGTTCAGTCTTAATGCCTTTCTGAACTCTAAAAAACCCAATGTCAACCATTGTTCTTACAATGAAGTAAAAAGATTAGCTATGTATCGCATGACTGCAAACTCTGTACTTCTGTAGTTCATTGGAAGTTCTAGGGTGAGAAAACAGATCCTTTAATCTATACCATGTTTACTTTCTGTAATTCCTTCTGTCTGTCACTGACCAAGCCCCTTCCTGTACACTTGGGAAGTTTGCTTCACTAGAATTCCATTGATTCAGCTGAGGGAGCTCTCATTGAATTTGCTGGTTTCTTTGTAACAGGTTTACAGATCAGTTGCCTTCCTACCAAAGACCCAACAACCCTAGCAAACTCTCATTCTGTTGATATAGAAGTAGTAGATTTAGCTTTCAGCTTCTTGGAATTGTGTCTGTCTTTAATTTGAAGGAACATTCTTGCTTTGGTCCATGGGACCAAAATGTATCTATTTCTGAATCTTAAATGTGAAATTACCCTTTCTTAATATTGAACGGGAAAGAAAACTCCTCAATGGGAGACTCCCTTCACAGTTAATATTTGATTTCTATATCTGAGTATGCTAAGAACACAGGAGGCTGGTGAGTAGTCATGTCTTTCAGTTTCTCAACAATCAAGGTTATCATTACATGAGCAGACAATCCTTAAATTCCGTTATTCTACTGCAACCAGAAATGCCACACAGTCTCAAAAGAGGCAATATCACCCCCAAGTGGGGGAAATTGGATTTGGGGTATATAAATTTCAGTTTTTTACAAGATGAAGAGGGAGAGTAAGTAGAAAAAATAACACTTAAACTCATTAGGAGAAACAAGTTGACAAACATATTTTTCCTTTAGTAGGTCAGAGTCCAAGGATCACTCAATTAAAAGACTATTTAAGGATATGAGTGTGAAGAACACAACAGAGAGTAATGTAGCAACCTCAGGCTGTTAGTGAGGGCTGTTTCCATCTCTAGGCAAAAAAAAAAAAAAAAAAAACCAAACAAAAAAAAAACAAACAAAAACAAAAAACAAAAAAACAGAAGAGAGAGTAGTTATTGGAACTCAGAGGCAAGCAGTCATGTATTAAGAACTAATTTAAGAAACTGGAAGCTCCTGTTGCTAGCAATTAAAATCCTTTGGGGGAAAACAACAACTCAATGCTATCAAATCCCCCAACCTCCTTTTTCCACATATCCTGAGCTGGCTCACTGATTCTCACCTCAAGGGAAAGGGGAAGCAATGACATCATCTACTCAGGCCATTTCATGTGATAGAGACCCAAGTAGAAAATGGTTTCTGATAAAGAGTAATGTAATTCAATGTAATGACGTGGAGAGATATCCACAAGAAGGGAACATTTATAACTTTTTCTCTGTATAATCATCATGATGTTGACTATCTCTATAGTGAATGTGGAACAGAACACAGAGTCCAAGGATAGCAGTATAAAAAGACTCAACCCAAAGTAGCTAGCTGTGAATAAAGAGGCACGGACCCATGGGTCAAGAAATGTGAATGACTTCCAGAAATAAGGATAATAAAAGAGGAAACATTTTGTTCTGTATGTCTCCAGAAGGAATCTATTCCAGAAACTCCTTGATTAACTCACTGAGGGGTTGTTGTTGTTGTTATTGTTTTATTTTGTTTTTTGATCTTTTTCTTCTGAGTTCTTAAAAATAAGATAATAAGTTTTTGTTTGTTTCTTTCTTTAATTTAATACATTTGGGATCATTTGTTACATCAAGCAATAAGTTAGAAACTAGTATAGTTTCTTTGCTCTGAGCATCTCCATTTAGGTCCTGTTTTACAGTTCCTTCCGAGTTCTTTATGATAATAACCTTCTATGATAAATAACCAGAAAGTAGATTCTCTGCATGCTCCATATTCCCTCCTGCCCATCTTTAAGCGGTGCTTTTACAAGGCTAACATAGCACCCTATAAGGATGTTGGTGTCTGTATGCTATCATTCCTAGACTAATCAACAGATCCCATCTTCACATTTTCCCCCAACTCCTCCATTTTTAATCTCTCAAGTGTGGGTTGGGTAGAATACCATGCCCATAGATTGGTTTTCGAAAACACTTGAATAAATGTGTCTAGAAAGATATTCAAACTCACACCCATAATATCTGTCAGCTTTCATGAGCAGTTAGGAAATTATGGAATGATTTGTTTACTTCTAAATATGTGACTATTCTTAAGCAATAATCTGGCATTTGCATTTTAGTGTGTTACAGCCCTAGCAATTGGTTTTGGGAGATCACAATTAACATCAGATAAGGTAAAAGAAATCATGACATTGAACCCAACTCTGTCATTTTGGCCACTTACTTTAAATATCACTTTAAATATTATTATTTTATTTCTGAGATATCCAGTAAAGGAAACTAAGATACCTAAGCCATTTTGTGTAATTCCTTGTTCCATACCAGCCCAAAATATATTTTTCTAGTATAAAGTAAATGCAAAAAATTCTTTGTCCTATCTGTTTATGTCTTATATCTTCAGATCTATTCTGTCCCTTTTTTAGCATCTGTGGATCTGAACAGTAAACAGAGCAATAACCATTGACTTGATATCTGTAATAATCATACTCCACATTATCCAACTGCGACATTCCCTAGTCCCATGTTGAAATAAACAGGTCATAATATCGAGAGATACCTTTCATAGGTGGTTAATTAGGGTGACTTCCTCATGGGTGAGATCAGTGTACTTACTATGGGACCTTAGGAAATGGGGCCCTTCTCTTCCACATCTTCTGCCTGATAACACAGCACTTGTCTCTTCCGTTTTCCAATATGGGAGTATAATAATTCTTTTTTTTTTTTTTTTTTATTTTTATTACATATTTTCCTCAATTACATTTCCAATACTTTCCCAAAAGTCCCCCATAGCGCCCCCCACTTCCCTACCCACCCATTCCCATTCTTTTGGCCCTGGCATTCCCCTATATTGGGGCATATAAAGTTTGCAAGTCCAATGGGCCTCTCTTTCCATTGATGGCTGACTAGGCCATCTTTCGATACATATGCAGCTAGAGACAAGAGCTCCAGGGTTCTAGTTTGTACATCATGTTGTTCCAACAATAGGGTTGCAGATCCCTTTAGCTCCTTGGGTACTTACTCTAGCTTCTCCATTGGGAGCCCTGTGATACATCCAATAGCTGACTGTGAACATCCACTCCTGTGTTTGCTAGGCCCCGGCATCGTCTCACAAGAGACAGCTATATTTGGGTCCTTTCAGCAAAATCTTGCTAGTGTATGCAATGGTGTCAGCGTTTAGAAGTTGATTATGGGATGGATCCCTGGATACGGCAGTCTCTAAATGGTCCATCCTTTCATCACCGCTACGAACTTTGTCTCTGTAACTCCTTCCCTGGGTGTTTTGTTCCCAATTCTGAGAAGGTGCACAGTGTCCACACTTTGGTCTTCATTCTTCTTGAGTTTCATGCGTTTAGCAAATTGTATCTTAAATCTTGGGTATCCTAAGTTTTGGGCTAATATCCACTTATCAGTGAATACATATTGTGTGAGTTCTTTTGTGATTGTGTTACTTCACTCAAGATGATGCCCTCCAGGTCCATCCATTTGGCTAGGAATTTCATAAATTCATTCTTTTTAATAGCTGAGTAGTACTCCATTGTGTAAATGTACCATAATTTCTGTATCCATTCCTCTGTTGAGGGACATCTGGGTTCTTTCCAGCTTCTGGCTATTATAAATAGGGCTGCTATGAACATAGTGGAACCCATTCATGATAAAAGTCTTGGAAAGATCAGGAATTCAAGGCCCATACCTAAACATGATAAAAGCAATCTACAGCAAACCAGTAGCCAACATCAAAGTAAATGGTCAGAAGCTTGAAGCAATCCCTCTAAAATCAGGGACTAGACAAGGCTGTCCACTTTCTCCATACCTATTCAACATTGTACTTGAAGTCCTAGCCAGAGCAATTCGACAACAAAAGGAGATCAAAGGGATACAAATTGGAAAAGATGAAGTCAAAATATCACTTTTTGCAGATGATATGATAGTATATATAAGTGACCCTAAAAATTCCACCAGAGAACTCCTAAGCCTGATAAACAGCTTCGGTGAAGTAGCTGGATATAAAATTAACTCAAACAAATCAATGGCCTTTCTCTACACAAAGAATAAACAGGCTGAGAAAGAAATTAGGGAAACAACACCCTTCTCAATAGTCACAAATAATATAAAATATCTTGGCGTGACTCTAACTAAGGAAGTGAAAGATCTGTATAATAAAAACTTCAAGTCTCTGAAGAAAGAAATTATAGAAGATCTCAGAAGATGGAAAGATCTCCCATGCTCATGGATTGGCAGGATCAACATTGTAAAAATGGCTATCTTGCCAAAAGCAATCTACAGATTCAATGCAATCCCCATCAAAATTCCAAATCAATTCTTCAACGAATTAGAAAGTGCAATCTGCAAATTCATCTGGAATAACAAAAAACCTAGGATAGCAAAAACTCTTCTCAAGGATAAAAGAACCTCTGGTGGAATCACCATGCCGGACCTAAAGCTCTACTACAGAGCAATTGTGATAAAAACTGCATGGTACTGGTATAGTGACAGACAAATAGACCAATGGAATAGAATTGAAGACCCAGAAATGAACCCACACACCTACGGTCACTTGATCTTCGACAAGGGAGCTAAAAACATCCAGTGGAAGAAAGACAGCATTTTCAACAAATGGTGCTGGCACAACTGGTTGTTAACATGTAGAAGAATGCGAATCGATCCATTCCTATCTCCTTGTACTAAGGTCAAGTCTAAGTGGATCAAGGAACTTCACATAAAACCAGAGACACTGAAACTTATAGAGGAGAAAGTGGGGAAAAGCCTTGAAGATATGGGCACAGGGGAAAAATTCCTGAATAGAACAGTAATGGCTTGTGCTGTAAGATCGAGAATTGACAAGTGGGACCTCATGAAACTACAAAGCTTCTGCAAGGCTAAAGACACCATCAATAAGACAAAAAAACCACCAACAGATTGGGAAAGGATCTTCACCTATCCTAAATCAGATAAGGGACTAATATCCAATATATATAAAGAACTCAAGAAGGTGGACTCCAGAAAGTCAAATAACCCCATTAAAAAATGGGGCTCAGAACTGAACAAAGAATTCTCGCCTGAGGAATACCGAATGGCAGAGAAACACCTGAAAAAATGTTCAACATCCTTAATCATCAGGGAAATGCAAATCAAAACAACCCTGAGATTCCACCTCACACCAGTCAGAATGGCTAAGATCAAAAATTCAGGTGACAGCAGATGCTGGCGAGGATGTGGAGAAAGAGGAACACTCCTCCATTGTTGGTGGGATTGCAAGCTTGTACAACCACTCTGGAAATCAGTCTGGTGGTTCCTCAGAAAATTGGACATAGTACTACCGGAGGATCCAGCAATACCTCTCCTGGGCATATATCCAGAAGATGTCCCAACCGGTATAATAATTCTGATACCAAGTTCCATAGGAAACCAGAAGAAAGTCTCTCACAAAATACCCAAAGTGCTAGTGCTTGATTTTAACAACTTCTCAGACCTCAGAACTCTAAAAAGAATTTTTTCTTTATAAGTTATCCAGTCTGTTATGTTTTATTAAAGCACCATAACAGACTAAGTAATTTCCTGACACCATCTCTTGGTTGACTGTGCCACAGTGATGTTGTATCAATCAGTATACTTACTCAGTGTGTTTTTGTGTAGAGTATTTTCATGGCCTAAATCTCATTGGACTATAGAGTAATAAGTTGTATGGGTGACCTAATAATTCTGAGACAGAATTGTGCTTATTATTCATCTCTGAGAAGCACTCACTACTTATGACCCTTCTATGACTGAAAGGAGTTAATTTTTAAATGCATTTGTGAAATTCATGACCACATGCCATGTTCTTGGTACACTAATTTGCCCTGACAGAGATAGCATGCTCAAAAAAATATATAATCATGCATGGATTTGTAGACTCAGTGGGATTCTGTAAATCATGCTGTCATTGAACGTTTAGCTCCTATTTGAATAAGAATGTTTTTTAAAAAACGGAAGAAGATGACAAGACATTGGGCGTCTGGATAGTGGAGTCTATTCAGATTCTATTTGGGATAATTCTGTAAATGTTGATGCAAAAAGACACATACGCGATGTCTAGCAAAGCATAGGAAAGTTGACAGACTCTGTTTTATATTTAAACTCAAATAAAGAAGAGGATGAAAAGTAGTTGAAATCTAAGGTGACTGGGAAGGCCATCTCACTATGATCTATCTGTGATTTTAATTTACATTCCCAATCATTCCTCAGAGAAACATTATATATATTCAAACACTTTATAAGGATATGAATTTAAAATGGCAAGTCTTCTTTTTCCCTTTCTTTCTTTCCATCTTTCTTAGAGAAGATCTTCAACATGCTATTGAAGCTATGATTCAATTATTATTCTGTGAAAAAGAAAAAGATAGTTTGGCTCAGAAAAAGTAGAAACCATTTTCTTTGCTAGTTATGATATTTATTTTTATTTGTAACAGGTATTGAGTCACGTAAAATGTTAAACATTGAGCCATGTCTTTGAAACATATAATTGTTCTTTAAAATATTCTTAGTTAAAATGTAGATATTAGATTTGTTAAGTATTTAAAATTATATGTCTAATTGTACTTATAACTTTTCTTATCTATATTTATTGAATAAGTGTGTGTGGTAACACTGATAAATTAGAGAATTTTGATATGTATTCTGAAGCATTCCTTTCTTTTGCCTAAAGTAGAAATCATAATGGGATTACTTTAAATAGTTTTATTGGATTTAATCATTCAAGTAGCTAACTTTAAGTTTTACAAAATAGTCACATAAAAAGAAAGAATTGCAAAATGAGAAATGTCCTGTGTCTGGTTCTCCCAGTTCAAATGACATCACATGAAGCAACCTAAACAATTAGTCATTTCGTACAAGATTAAATCAATTTGACTAAAATGCATTAATATTCTGTGTTGGGCTGAAAACAGCACTAGAAATAAAATCAGAACATTTTCATTAATAATTCTGGATATGCTGCATAATAGTTCCAAGAACACAAGTCCAAGAAACATTTAGTCAGTGCTGCCTTTTCATGAAAATGGAATATTAATAGTTCTGACAGTACAGGGAACATGATGATCAAACAGAGACAAAACTGACCCAAGACTTGTGTAAAAGGCACTTGATGCTTCATAGAAATGATGATAGATGACAGAGATGGATAGATGGAGATATAGAGGATTTATAAATGGCAGGTATTTAACTTGAACTTGGTAGAAAAATAAAGATGAATTGGTTTTAACAATATATACTTCTGGGAGACCAACACTGTAATAAAAGCAGAAAACTAACCTAAACCACAATATCACAGACACATTGTGCAAGAATAATATAGGGTGAAGTACAGCATCCATTAAGTATGCAATTAACACTATGCTGAAGAACAGGTAACAGGAAGGAAGTCGGTGGTAGTAGATGTGAGAATATTGGTTGTCTCTGGAGGATGATGCAGTACAGCACCAGAGATGTTTCTGGGCTTTGATATCTCTTTCCATGCAGTGGTTAGACAGGTACATTAACATGGAGATATTCATATGTTAAAACCTTCCCAGCCACTTAAAATTATCTTAATGTCAAACCATAATCACTGGATAGGCAGTAAATTAATGTAATGAATTATAAATGCGTCTCAGTTTAGAAACTAAACACACACAATCAGCATATACACGAGGAAAAAACTGCAATAGATATGATGAAAATGCTTTCAAAATACAGAGGAGAAAGTCATTCCACCCTCTATGGTAAGGCCATATGAAAAGTAGCTAAACCCCATTCTTACCAAATGTTTCATATATTCAACAGAGTGTGCAAATTCAGTAAACAGCAAATTATGTTACATTTATGTTAATGCATAATGACTGATAGTTTCTTCATGGTTCGGGAATTTTTGTTGAATCTTTTTTAAATTCATGAGCTGACATGATAAAATCATTTTGGAAGCTACATTTTTTAAAAGGTGCTTCCTTCTTAAGCAATTAATAATTTTGCCCTGTAACATTAATATTCTTAAATGATTTCCTCCTTTTCCTTCAAAAATGAAACAGAGAGTTGTTAACCAGCATTTGGTTTTCAAATGAAAAAGGAACACAAAATTAATTTTTTTGGCAACCTATGTTTTCCAAAGTAATATAATTCCCATATCAAGCCCTATGATTGACAGCACTTGAGCAATGCTTACAGTAGTTTACTTCATTGCATACTTAATGTAATTCTGATTGGCATATAGCTAACTCATGACTGAATGAATTTAAAATAGTATATATAACAATTGAACCCAGCATCTTCTGGACAGCTGAACATATGCACTCACAGCAGGCATGACAGCATTCACAGGACAAGTCCAGATCTAAACATGGAGGGTGGGATGGGCACAAATTCCATCCCTAGCCAAGTACTTACAGACACTTGTCTTGGTTTGGCTTTCTTTGCTGTGATGAAACACTATGACTAAAAGGAAGTTGTGGGGGAAAGGGTGTATTTAGATTACACTTCCATATCATAATCTATCATTAGAGGAAGTCAGGACAGGCACTCAAGCAAGGCTGGAACATGGAGGCAGAGGCCATAGAGGGCTGTTGCTTACTGGCTTGCTACCCATGGCTTGCTCAGCCTGTTTTATTAGAGAACCCAGGATCACTAACCCAGGAATGGCACCACCCACAATGGGCCAAGCCCTCCCTTATCTATCATTAATTGAGAAAATGCCTTATAGCTGCTGGGTCTCATGTAGGTATTTCCTCATTTGAGGTTCATTCCTCTTATAGTCTAGCTTGTGTCAAGTTGATACACAAAGCCAGCCAGTACAACACTTGTTAGCTGCTGGGAAAGAAAGGCTCAATTTTCTATGTTTTCCTTGAAAACGTATCATGCTCCAGTGGAAAGCCATACGTTCAAAATATTTTGGTACCGCAAATTGGATTTGATGAGAAACAAGACAAAAGATTGCATGGGAGAAGAGGGAATAAATCTGGGAGGAGTTGGGGGAGAGAGGGTGACCATGATCAAAGCTCATATGAAATTCTCAAGTAATTCAAATACATTAAAAATAACAATCTACAAGTCAAAGTGGAATTGGAAGAAAATACTAATTTGTACAAAATTGCACTGATTTTTCTATAAATTTATAGAAGAAACTCGACATCATAATGTCAATTTCAAGAGAAATGTATTGCACTTTTAAATTATATATAAAATATACATTGCAATGCAGCTATATGGCTCAGTGTCTTAGCCTCCTCTATATTTTTCTTTAATTGTTTTATTTATTTATTCACTTCATATCCCAGTCACAGCCACCCTTTCTTCCTCTCCTCCCAGTACCACTTTCACAAATCCCTGCCCTCATTACCTCCTCCTCTGGGGAAGCCTCTCTGAGGTACCACCCTGCCTGGGACATCTAGTTGTAGCAAGACTAAGTGCATCCTCTTCCAAAGCAGCCTGACCAGGCAGGCCAGCTAGGGGAAGGGGATCCAATAGGAGGCAACAGAATCAGAGACAGCTCCTGCTCCAATTGTTAGTGGACCCACATGAAGACCAAGCTGCACACCTGTTACAAATGTGTATTAGACCTAGGTCCATCCCTTGCATGCTCTTTGGCTGGTGGTTCAGTCTCTGCGAGCCCCAGCCGGCCCAGGTTAATTGTAGGTCTTCTTGTGGTGTCCTTGACCGCCCTGCTTACTCAATCCTATGCCCCACTCTTCCACAGGACTCCTTGAGCTGTTTGATATTTGGCTGTGGGTTTTTTGCATTGTTTTCATCAGATGCTGGAAGAAGTCTCTCAGAAGACAGTGATACTAGAATTCTCTCTGTAAGCATAGCAGAGTACCATTAATAGTGTCAAGGGGTTGGCTCTCTCCAGTAAGATGGATCTCAAATTGGGTTACTCAGTCTAGTCACCCCTGTCTCTCACCCAGGTCCTTCTTTCCATTCACCTCTGATGTCTATTTCATTTACCACATACTTATAGGTGGACATTATCCATAAAGTAGAGGATAAACGTGCTACAACCCAAAGACCCAAAGAAACTAAGGAATGAGGAAGGCCAAAGGGAGGAGAGCTCCTCCCTTTTTAACAGCATCATTGAAATCTAATTTTTATATAAATGCACATATTTAATAGACAAAACCAGATAAAATATTTATATATTCAGTTTAAAAGATTATAATTATTTTTTTCTTTGCAAACATTAGAAATACTTAGTCTCATTGTGAATGAAGTGAGGAAGACTGAGCAATAATGTATTTTATCATTCAGAAATTATTTAAATGTGATAAATTCCATTTGAATAACAGAAGCAACCTGATTGAATTTATAAAATAATAAACAACTAGAATGTAATTAATCTTCAGTTTTCTGACTCAGAGTAAAAAAATCTATGAATCTAAAATATCACTTGAGATTAAGTATGTCCATCCAAAAATTATTTTCTTGCTATTTATCTTGTCTATTCCTTTTCCAATTGTTTCCTCTCCAAGTAAAAAATTTAGATATATTAATTCAGTAATAATTAATACAGTATTAATTTGTAACATTTATCATACTTGTGTATTTTATGTCTACCACCTTGACAAGACTTATCCACTGAGTGAAATTATTGTGAGCAGGAGCAGGTTATTATCTATACTGGGAAATGGATGTTGTTTACCACCATGGTCGTTCATGTTCCTAGCTCTGACTGTGGTCTCTGTCTAAAAGGATCCTTTGAATTTCTATGAAGAATTAGCATCTTCCTCCTCCCATGATGTTCTTCTCTGTGACTTAGTAGTGTTCATATGCCTCAGAAAGTAAAGTTATCGTACTGCCTAGTTAAGATGAGAGAACAGAAAGTCACAGAGTTCTGTAATAAAGTCAAGAGTAGAGTGAACTTCTAAACTTTATTCCAGGTCGGGTAAAATGGCCCAATGGATAGATAAAGGCACTAGTTCTGAGCCAGACAACCTGAGTATGATCCAAATAGAAAGAGAAAACCAATTCCTACAAGTTTTCTTTTGTTTTCCACATGTATCCTATGCCACATACATGAGCATACAAATACATGTTCTCTGTGTGTGTGTGTGTCTGTCTGTCTCTCTCTTTCTCTCTCTTACACACACATACACACACACACACACACACACACACACATACATACACACATAGTGCAATTAAAATTTTAACCTATACTCCAGTTCCCTGTTTCTATTACATCTACATTTCTATTACATCTATTACACATTCATCAAAAACTATTTTCAAATGAGAATATGATACTTTCTTTTTACTGTTTAACAAATGCCATGTTGATATAGTTTTTCAGGAATAGAGAAGCAAATTGTCTGGAATAAAATGCTCTTACATATTATGAAAAAAATGTTTGTTTGTTTTTGTTTTGTTTTGTGGAGACTGAGATTTTCTGTGTAGCCCTGGATGACCTGGAACTCACTCTGTAGACCAGGTTGGCCTTGAACTCAGAAATCTTCCTGCCTCTGCCTCCCAAGTGCTGGGTTTAAAGGCGTGCACCACCACTGTCTGGCTATGAATAATGTTAAATAAATTACTTAGAATTGGATGTTGGCCTGGCCTAAGTTACCCATCTTGTCATTCTAATATGAGTGATGTCCATCTGTGTTAGCCTTTGGGCATGGTAGTGCATTTTATATAGTAGGGTTATTATGACTATGCAAACATATTTATAACATGCATGCTAAGCAAATAAATTATTATTTATAATTCAGAATATATATAATAAATACAAATAAATATAATTTACACATATTTTAAGATATGATTAGAAGAATTAGCAAATCTGTAAAATATTCTATCTACACTTTTAACTGAGATCTTGTTTGAATATAAAAAGCTATGTCAACCCAAGTATACTTAGACCATAGCTTGCATTAGCATACTGGGTGATCTGCTGTTGTCTCAAAAAATTTAAAATGAAAATTTAAATTAAAAACTTTTCTCCAAAAGGCTACACAAATGAATGCAAAGATCAATAGTATGTGGTAAATTTCAAAAGAATCAATTTCCTGACCATTCGGTTGGCAATAGTGAAAGTATGCAAAGAGCTAAAAGCACACTTAAATATCATCTCATTCATATGTGCTCATGCCATTCATCAGCAAACATCAATAATTCAATTTAAATTACTCTAAAATCCACTAATGTATACACTATTATGCATTTGTATGTTTCTTTTTCCTTCTGGTTTCAGTCTAAAGTTAATTTTGCTCTGTCACTTTGACCAACAATTCAAATCCCTTTTAGTATTTGGTAGTTTTGACATGTTTTCTAAGATGCTTCAAAATATGTTTCAAAATGACAAGTTTAAAGTCTGTAATGGATTTTTGATTAAAACACAACAAAAGTTATTCTTATCAAATATACTTAGAAAATTCCAAGTAGAATAAAAGAAAAAAACTGTTTTAAATGCTTTTCTTACTTTCTTTTGTTTTTCCAAGACAGAGTTTCATGTTTCATGTTTCTCAGCACTTGGGAGGCAGAGGCAGGCAGATTTCTGACTTCGAGGCCAGCCCAGTGTACAGAGTGAGTTCCAGGACAGCTAGGGCTATGCAGAGAAACCCTGGCTTGAAATACCAAGTACTTACTGAACAAACTTGAGGACTGGGGTTCAGATCCACACTCAGGATAATATCCTGCTGATCCATCCATTTGCCTAATATTCATTGTTTTTAATTGCTGAGTAGTACTCCATTCTGTAAATGTACCACATTTTCAGTATCCATTCCTCTCTGAGGGACATCTGGGTTCTTTTCAGCTTCTGGCTATTATAAATAAATATTACAATATTATAATGCTGTGAACATAGTGGAGCATGTGCCCTTATTACAAGTTGAGACATCTTCTGTGTATATGCCCAGGAGAGGTATTGCTGGATCTTATGATAGTACTATGTCCAATTTTCTGAGGACCCACCAGACTGATTTCCAGAGTGGTTGTACCAGCTTGCAATCCCACCAACAGTGGAGGAGTGTTCCTCTTTCTCCACATCCTCGACAGCATCTGCTGTCTCCTGAATTTTTATCTTAGCCATTCTGACTGGTATGAGGTGGAATCTCACGTTGTTTTGATTTGCATTTCCCTGGTGGTTAAGAATGTTGAACATTTTTTTCAGGTGCTTCTCAGCCATTTGGTATTCCTCAGTTGAGAATTCTTTGTTTAGTTCTGTACCCCATTTTTAATAGGGTTATTTGATTTTCTGGAGTCCAGCTTCTTGAGTTCTTTGCATATATTGGATATTATTCCCCTATCAGATTTAGGATTGATAAAGAAAATTTCCCAGTCTGTTGGGATTGGAGACCTCTGTTGGAATTGCAGGCCCACCTTTACTGTCAATGAGATGAATTCCAGGGGGAGGGGTCCTTTATCTTGATTGGTTAACTCTATCTCTAGGCTTCTGACTGATTCTAAGATTGGCTAGGCTTGGAGACCTCCCAAGGGGGTCGTTGGTTACTCATTCCAGCTTACTTCAGGCCTGCTGGTGTTCTCCTACTCAGTGCCCACAACTGTGTTTAGCTGACTACAGGTTCCTGGATCCAGGTTCTCATTTCTGGGAAACAGGCCTAGTCTCCCAAACAGCCAGTTTTCAGTCTGTCCTGGAGTCAGCCTGTCTCTGGCTAACTCAATCCTCTCACACACAAAAAAACACTAAGGATTTATAATAGCATTTTTTAATAATTAATTCAAATCAGAAAGTTAAGAGATATCCAACAGAAAGAAAATGGGCAAGTAAAACTGGACATATAATTCACAATAGAATTCTGAAATTCAATGAGAATTAATTATGTTAATCTATGGAACTAAAAATGATTTTTGATAAGAAGCCTCGTACAGGCAAAAGTGGCGGAATGAATCAATGGAAGAGTCAGCATCATGAATGAACATGCGAAGCTTATTGCTTCCTATGGCCCTTTGGTTTCTGGTTTTGTTCCAATTAAAATTTATTAATCCATAAATATATATATATATATATATACACATATATGATAGTATATAAATGTATACTAAAAATGTACTGTTACTGATATTCTTCAACTAATACTTTAATTGCTAGTAAATGTCACAACCAAATAATTATTCTGGATAAATATTCATAAATGTGTCTATGCATATGTGTGCTCACATGTGTATGCACACATATGTAAAGTGTGTGCAAAGCACACATTTGTATGAGCAGAGAAGCCCATGTCAGGAATCATTCAGAATTATTTCCCTTCACGTTATTCACTGAGGCAGGATCTCTCAATCAAAGCAGGAGCTAGCAGATATAATGAATCTCACTAGTAAGCTTGTCCTGGGGATCTGAGGCTGGGATTGCAGGTGGACACCCACATTTTTCTACATTTACGTGTGGTCTGTGGATCTGAACCCCAGTCCTCAAGTTTGTTCAGTGAGTACTTTCTCTCACAACCATCACCTTAACCAGCCCTTCCTACACGGTGAGTTACAACACTCTCTTCCTGTTTCCTGTAAGATAATGTTCTCTCATTATTTTATTTCTTCATAAAGCTGTCTAAAATTATCGACAAACCCATATTGATGTTGAAGGGTGATAGATATGAGAAGTTTCACATGTTGAATTGGAATTCTAGAAGTAAAATTGTCTTATTTGAGAATATCTCTCTATCTGTACTGAGTGGAGCATGTTAGAGAATAGTCCTACCAATAGGATATATTCCCATTTATAGCATTTTTCAATTGAGATAGACAAGTTATTCAGGTTATGTTTTCAAATATAAATAGATTTCCCTTCATTATGAGAGATGTTGTATTATGAAAAATGTTAATAAGCTGTCTACTTAATTTTAAACAAATTTTAATAATTCTGTGGTTATTTATTTATTTATTTACATCCCAAATGCTGCCATACACACACACAAACACACACACAAACACACACACACTCACACACACTCACACACACACACACACACACTCACACACACTCACACACACACACACACATATACACACACACACATATATACACACACATACACACACACACACACTCACACACACACACTCACACACACACACACTCACACACACACACTCACACACACACACACACTCACACACACTCACACACACACACACACACACTCACACACACACACTCACACACACACATACACACATACTCACACACACACTCACACATACACACACATATACACACACACACACACACACACACTCACACACACACACATATACACACACACATATACACTCACACACACACACACACACTCACACACACACTCACACACACACACACTCACACACACACACACACACACACACACACACACACACTGGTCGTCCCTCACAGAGTTGCTTCCCTGTCTTCCCTCTCCTTCACCTCCCAGAGTTTCCAAAGCCTAAGCCTGTAAAGAGAACACTTATTTACAACTAGCTTCAGATAAACACAACAAGAGTTTAGAACACTGAATAATTTACATAAGGACTCGGTGGTACTCTCGAACACTAAATAATTTACATAAGGACTCGGTGGTACTCTCGGACACCGAGATTCACATACAAGGTAGTCATCACATGGTAACTTGAAAGTCAATAGGTGGCGGACAGTGACGAAAGAAAAGCCTGGCATGAAGTACCATTGTAGAGAGCTGGTCTGGCATGCATGAGGGCCTGCGTTAGGTCTCTGACATCTTCGCGGATTAAGAAGAAAGAAGGAAGAGAATAAAGAACAGAGGGAGGGAGAGGGGAACTGGAAGGGGATAAGCATAAGAGTGAATATTGTTTCACTCGTTCTTTAGTATTTAACAGAACTTCACTACAAAATACATAGTTCAATAGGTTAGCAAAAATAATAAATAATAAAAATGATTCAAAATATTTGTTCTCCCATTTTCTGTGTTTTCTGTGTGTATTATCATAGCATAAATAATAATAGAATGTGCCGGGCATGGTGGCACATGCCTTTAATCCCAGCACTTGTGAGGCAGAGACAGGCAAATTTCTGAGTTCGAGGCCAGCCTGGTCTATAGAGTGAGTTCCAGGACATCCAGGGCTCTACAGAGAAACCCTATCTTGAAAAACCAAAAGAAAATATAACAAAACAAAACAAAACCAAAACAATAATAGAATGTGTGCACACTTTAATCACATCTAAACAGGTTACTTTTACAAGAGTTCCTAAGTTTGATGACGAGAAAAGTTTTCTGTGGCAATTTGCTTTCTTGAAACTTGTGTATATGTTACCATTGCAAAACTGCCTATTTTGTTTTTAATTGTAGATTTTCAGTACCAACTTACTCCACCTTTCACACTAGTATATATTCCAGCTGCTAGAGAGTAGCTTTGTAAAAGCTTGACTTTCAGTCACAGAATGGATAAAAGCAATGGTTAATTGACCCAACTTTCTCTTTGCAACCAGTAGACATTGATCTGACACAAGTATCCTTCACGTTCTTCCAAAATTGTTTCACTAATGAACCAATATGCTAGCAGAAGCATGAACTAGAAACTTGAACTGAAAGAAAGAGGGGATTAATGAAAAATCATTCATTGCCATCAGTGAAAAGCCCTGCTTTCAAGAGTGATCCATAACCAAACCTCCTCTCTCAACATGAGCTAATTAGTCATGTTCTGGAGAACAGATTTCTTAGGATAAAACACTCACATGTAAACTATTCGCTGACCCCATTTCAGCAGATGTGACAGTCTGGATAACATCATACATCAAGCAGAGGTTAAGTTTGTTGCCTGGATTATGAATTCCTAGAAAAGGTACCAATAAGTGTTTGACTTAAGTGTGAATGTAGAAAAGGGAGAAGAAAAACTTCCTTGTCTTCCTGGGTCATCGATGCCACTCTTAAGTCCCACCTTGCTGGTTAAATTCTTAGAAAAATTGTGGATTGGGTTACATGTAACATCATAATTTCCTTTAGCACTAGGACATCAGAATTTAATATGCTTTAAATAAACACCTCTGCTTTCGACTCATCGTCATAATAGAAATGTTATGTTAATAAGCATGTAATATTGTGCCTTTTAACTGGTATTTACACTAAGTAATAAAAGTCAAAACTACCTAGTATGAATAAGTCACCTGTATGGTGACTGCAATACAGGTTTAGCATTTACATCTTTCTAGTATTTAAACAAATACCTATAAATTGCTAATCACTGCATTACCACTTTATGTATCCATCAAGCCATGGAAAAGGTCATGATACAACTGCCTCTCACATTAAAACCCTGCAGAGAATCCAGAAGCCTTGTAATATTTCTGTGCAAAAAATGTGCTTTTTTGTATTTTATACTTGCAAAGAGCAGAAAGACAGATTCTCACTAGCTATCTTTCAGTTTTGTGTGCATTTATTTATTTTAGGTGAGATTTCTTCACTCTTCATGTTTAATTCAAATATATCAGAAAGTGCTGTGGCCGACAAGAGTGGGAAACAGAGGCAGTCAATGGCTTTGGGTTCTATGTTAAGCAGGTGTCAGAATGAAGCTTTAGTCAAATAGAGCGAACCTGAGATGCACCCCAAATCAGATGACAGCCTGCTCTACATCATACATCAAGCAGAGGTTAGGCTTGTCGACTCATGTGTTCCTAGGAAGGTTAGCACTAAGTTTTGGGCTTCAGTGTGGATGCACAAAAGGGAGGGAAAAGACTTTCAATGAAAGCTGCATCCTCCTACAACCTACCTTGCTGCTAAAAAGTAAGAAAGTTCTCTTGCTTTTTGTAACAATAATAATGAAATGAGTTTAAGAAATATTCAGATGTCTAAGCAGCATTAATGCTTTCAGTGTCTTCTCACTGAATTTTCTGGATGCATCCTGGTATATGGAATCATTTCAGTTGTAAAAAAAAAGTGATTTTATATAGTAAACACAATGATAAATAATTAAGTCAAGTAGTGAGACAAGCATTTGCTTTGATCATTTTAGTCATTAAGGAAAAAAATCTCACTTTACTGTTTATACTTCTATTAAATTTTTATTATCCTACTTTCAATAACATATCTGATAAAGCTTTAATAACAATTAAATCATTAGCTTAATAACCTGTGAATTTATCTAGTGAAATTAGTTTAATATCTACTCTGACATTTGTTTAGCAGAGACATCGTATTATGTCTTAAACAATGGTATAAGATTTTACTTTTAAAATAAATCTAAGGAAAATAGCAAGTTGACCTAGATTTAAAAATAAGCCTCCTTTAATGCAATTTTAAAAATTGAAAAAATATTTAGAGATCACCTAAAATTGGAAAAATTGCATCTTCAAACTTGGAAGTGATGTCTAAACAAAATTCTGAATGTGAAAAAGTCCCTACTAAGCATTTTGTATTTATGAACGTCTCTGTGTAGGGGTGCACATATATGGGTTCACTTGTGTGAAAGCTCGAAGAAAACTCTGGGACTACTCTTCAGGTGTAATCTATCTTGTTTATTGAGACAGGGTCTCTCGTGGGCTTGGGACTGCCTGACTAGGTTGGCGGGTCTGGAAGTCCAAGTGATCTGCCTGTCCCTGCTGCCCAGAACTGAAATTAAAGGCACACGTCTGTGACACCACACCTGCCTTCAGGTGCCTGCTGAGCATTACAAATGCACAAACACATGCCACAGCCCAGTTATTTTTCTTCTTGCTTTTGTAATTATAATGTAATTACATAATGTCTCCCTTTTCCCTCCTCCTTCCAAAACCTCCCATATATGCCTGCTTGCTCTTTTTCAAATTCATTGACTCTTCTTTTTGATAACCATAGTTACAGCTTGAGAGGCAGAGACAGACAGAAAATGAAAAACGAAATAATCTCAATTCATATCCCAATTATGATCACATTGGCCTGGAGATATAGAAAACATGGGACTCTTGGTTCAATTTGTAGAACCACAAAAATAGAAAGATTAGATAAATAGATGATAGATAGATAGATAGATAGATAGATAGATAGATAGATAGATAGATAGATGATAGATACATACATAAATAAATACATAGTCACTGTGTAATCTTCAAGTTTTTTTTAATAATCTTATACTGTTTTGTTAGCTAAATGTACATAAAATTAACACCTACCTAGCAGGTTGGCTTCAATGCAAAAAATCTGACCCACCTCTTTATGAGTTAACCAAGTTGTTTGAGAGATGTTAATCCACTGGTGAATCTGATTCTTAATTCCATTTTTTCCAGTTCCTGTTAAGGAAATATTAAAATAAATAGAATTTGTCTCTTCAGAGCAAAGATTATTTTTATATTTCCCATGACACCACTGGGAAGCAGCTGGATTGCAGTCTTGAGGACAGATGCCTGACTGTGAGAGTTTCACTGCTGCTGTAGACAAATGCTTCACAGAAGCAGCCTCGGGGAGGAAAGAGGTACTCTGTTCATGGTTTCAAAGAGCTCAATCCATCAGTTCTAGGTAGGGCTTGTATCATTTTGGATAGGGAGCTGAGAGAAAAGAGTACCAGGAAGGGTCAAGGACATGGTAACACCTCCTAGAACATACCCCAAATGACATATCTTGCAATAGGCCCCATCTTCCATAGTTATACTCCTATTTAATATGGCATTAATATTTTTAATCCATCATTAGATTAAACCATTTTTTTATGTCTGGGCCCTCATAGTCTAGTCATCTCTAAAATGTTCCTGCTGACATGTCTAGAGACATGTATTCCTAATCTCTTGTGCATTTCTCCATCCAGTCAAGCATATAATAGAAATTAACCACCCTACCATGTGCCAGAGGTATTGTGATTTGACTATATAGCTGTTCCAGTCATTCTATGATGTATGAATGCTATGGTGATACAGTCAGCCTGCCTTTGTTGTGGAGAACAACTTATGCTCTAACCTGACAGTCAAAACTTAGAGATTGTGAATAATTTGTCAGGAATACTGTTTTACCTCTATTAGCCATTTATTGACAGTACTGTGAACTACTTCTTGATTATTTATTGCTTTTTTTATTTTAAGCCATCAGCTATTTTGGCTAGATGACCAAAAGAAATGCCAATCAACCTTATAGAAATACAATTTAAACATATCCAAATTTTAAAGACCATTATTAGCAAGCCACAATATTCACACGGTATTTCCTTTCTAAATAAAAGATAATGCTGCCAACAAATTCTTGCTTCTTTTGGTTTTGTCACCATGTTTTTATGATAAATAAATGTTCTAAAATTGAACTCACCTTTAAAATGCATCTATGCCACTCTATGATAGCCAGAGACAGTTTGTGGAAAATAACTTAGAAGTATAGCAATTCCTTTCCAGCCTTGCTTAATGTGGAAGACATCTAATATTTAAAATAATTTATTGTGAATTCAATGAAGTACTAAGATTAAGTTGTTTTCTGGTTACCTTTTTGTTAGAGTTGAACTGAATTTTTTTTAATACTTTTTTTAAAAGTTGGATATTTTCTTTATTTACATTTCAAATATTATCCCCTTTCCTGGTTTCCCTCCCTCCCAGAAACACCCTATCACTTCTTCCCTCCCTCTGCTTCTATGAGTGTGTTCCTCCACCCACCCACCCAAACCCATCTCCCCACCCTCAATTCCCCTACACTGGGGCATCTATCCAGCCTTCCCAGGACCAAAGGCCTCTCCTTCCATTGTTGCATCACAAGGCCATCCTGTGCTACATATGCAGCTAGAGCCATCTGTACTCCTTTGTTGATGGCTTAGTCCCTGGGAGTTCTGGGGGTGGGTGGGCTCTGGTTGGTTGATGTTGTTCATCTTATGGGGTTGCAAACCCCTTCAACTCCTTCAACTTCAGTCCCTTCTCTAACTTCTCTATTATGGACCCTGTGCTCAGTCCAATGGTTTGCTGCTAACATCTGCCTCTGTATTTGTAAGTCTCTGGCAGGACCTCTCAGGAGACAACCATATTAGACTCCTTTCTGCATGCACTTCTTGGCATCCACAGTAGTGTCTGGGTTTGGTAACTGTATATGGGATGAATCCCGAGGTGGGACAGTCTCTGGATGTCCTTTTCTCAGTCTCTGCTCTACACTTTATCTCCATATTTGCTCCTGTGAGCATTTTGTTCTCTTTCTAAGAAGGACCAAAGCACTTCCTTCTTATTGAACTTCATGTGATCTGTGAACTGAATCTTTAATAATCCATTCAGATTGCTACAGACTACCAGTATTATTCAATACACTCTCTTCTAAGAGTTGCAATTAATGGAATGGATAAGATAAGCTGTTTCTGAGAAGTGTCTTCGGCTGTCCTCCCAGTCATCCACATTCTGTTGTGAAATTTCTCTTGTACCCAAATATCCTTTCAACAACCTGACCTCATCCAGGTCTGTGCCTTCATAAGATTTCTCTTATCCTATGAAGCAGTTCATTCCACTACTCTAAAATAGTTTAAAGCAAACTAAATAGCCAACAGACATTATTTCTATTTTGTTCAGTGGAGAACATTGTAAAGGCAAGCCCATGAAAATGGCTGTAAATGGAGTCAGCAAACAGATTGACTTAGTCTTCATACACCATTCCATTTTCATTCCAACATGGAAAATAACTTGTATTCCCAACCAAACATTATGCCTGCATATATATATTTTTTTTCTGTTTCAATACACCATAACCTTCATTTTAGTGAATTCAAATGCCAAAAATACTATATGTATAAAATAATAATGAAAGGTCTTAAAAGATTAGTTATTTAGCTCTTGTTCTAGTTGTCTATTTGTCCTTGTCTGAAAACCCTGACCAACACTAACTTGGAGAATAAAGCGTTTATTTTCCTTATTATTTCTTCCATCATTAAGAGTCGTCGGGACAGAAGTTCCAGCAGGAACTATGGAGGAAGGGCAATAACTAGCTCTCTTCATTGCTCACATTCAGCAATCATTTTTTCAAAGCCAAGGCTCACTGGCCTGGAGATACTACTACTCACTATGGACTGGGCCTTTCTGTATCAACCAGCAGTTGAAAAATAATGCTCTATTGACGTGCTCCCAGGCCAAACTGGGCAAAGTCATTCTGTAGTTGAGAATCACTCATAAATTCCAAGCTGTGTCAGGTTGACAGCTGAAGTTAACCAAGAGAATATCCCCTTACAGGGAGAATATAAAAGTATTGCGTGAAAAGAAAATACATAGGGAAAATATTATCATGCGATACTGCTTGTGGATCTCATTCAGATTTGTTTTCCTGAGTTTCCATTTGGTTTCCATACACTATTTCTTCACTATGCCCCCTTCTAACCTTTGGGGCATTAATGCATATTCTATGCTATTGTACAAAGTTTGCCTTTTGATTTTACAAATGGCAACAATTAAAGAGCTTGCCTTGAGTCTCAGAAGAGAAGTTGGGATTTTGACTTCTAAAATGTGTTGAGCCAAATATATTTTGAAAAGTTTTGTGTTTGCATTGTGATATGATCTTAAGACTGTGGAGGCCAGGAAATGGAAAATTGTGGTTCAGATGAGAATGTCTTGCACATGCTTGAATACTTGGTTTCCAGTTGGTAGAACTGTTTGAGAGAGATTAGAAAGTATGGCCTTGTTGGAGAAGGCTTGTCACTGGGTTTTGAGGTTTCAAAAGCCTATATTATTTTCAGTTAGCTCTCTATATCTCACACCAACTCTTTGCTTCCAACTTTCAAATAAAAAACGTTGAAAGCTGTTTCTCCAGAACCATGCCCATCTCCATATCTAGTGTAATTTTCCCTGTCATGATGATTACAGACTAACCGAACTGAAACTATGACCCCCAATTTAAATCCTTCTTTTTAAAATTGCCTTGGTAATGGTGTTTGTCATGGCAATAGAAAAACAGGGCTGAACATCTTAGACTCATTCGTATCTAGTCTTCTTGGCTCCAAATGGCTTGGGTTGACTCATCTCCAGTTCTGCCACCTGAAACATACAAATCTTCTCTCTTAGACTAGCTCTATCCCATACCAGAAATTCTTCTTAGCAGATACTCAATATTCCTAGTATCTCCAGTAGCCTGAAGTATCCTATTGGAGTGTAGCTTTTACTTCACCAATAATCCCACATAGCCTCTCCATGACCACTTTGACCCAACCATAGAGGACATGGCCTTAGCTGTTCTCTGGGATCATTTCATGCATTAAAAAACCACACCACATGAATGACTCTTACATTACCACATTCTGTTGCAGGCTTGTAATGTAGCCTTGAACCCTTGGGCCACAGCTGTATCAGTTTGTATGTGCTGTTGTTGAGTAAATACATTCCTATTGTACCAACGATTCACAGGAAATTTCATCTCAGTGTTGTTGGTCTCTTATCAATCACAGATCATTCTTCAGCCACAGTCTTATGATACAATCCAGCTGTGGTGGTTTGTATATGCTTGGCTCAGGGAGTAGCACTATTAGGAGGTGTAGCCTTGTTGCAGTAGGTATGGTCTTTTTGAGGGAAGTGTGTCACTGTAGGAGTGGGCTTTGAGATTCCTTGCTCAAGCTCACACAGTGCAGAAGAGACCCTTCTCCTAGCTGCCATCAGATCAAGATTTAGAACTCTCAGCTCTTCCAGGACAAAGTCTACTTGCATGGTGTCATTCTTCCTGCCATGATAATAATGATTGAAATCTCTGAAACTTTAGGCTAGCCCTAATTAAATGTTTTCTTTATAATAGTTGCCTTGGTCGTGGTATCTCTTCACAGTGATACATTCCTAAGTAAGACACAAACTCTTCTATACCTGACAGAATCCCTCTTTTCCTCTAACAAAAACTGAGCCTCCACTGTACATGCAGCTCTCAGCATTCTTATCCTCTCAACACCCATAATACTTTGAGCAGTCAATGGCTTTTATTGCCACATATTTCATACTCCTCTGTATACTTACCTTCCCCAAAAGCAACATGGCTAACTCTTATCCCACCTCCACAGTGTCAGTTTCTGTTCTAATTTCTCTCTGTGGCTGTGAGAAAATACCATGACACAAACTTAATATGGGTGATAAAAGCATTGCAGTCCATTATTACAGAGAAGTTGAGGCAGATGTTCAGAGTGCTATACCAACATCAAGATCAGTGATTATATACATTACCCCCTTTTGGGTGCTTGCTGCTAGATTTCTTTTCTGGTATATTGTTTAGGACACCCTCCCAGGCAATAGTGCAGTCCACAATGGACTGGCCCCTTGTATATTGATGGAGAAAATCTCCCACAGGCATCCCCACAAGCCAGCCTGCTCAAATTAATGCCTCATTAAGACTCTCTTCCCAGATGACTCTAGATTGTATCAAGTTGGCAGTTAAAAATAATTCACAGAGCAACCCTTATTCTTCAAATTTTGGCCAAATTACCAAGTTTTCTTTGTCCAAGATGATGAAACACCCCAATTGAATTTTATGTATCCTAAGTTTACTGAAGGAACATTTTGTGTAACAAATTTTAAATGTGTTCATAGTGTGGAGGGATACTTCATTATTGTGTTATAGTGTAAATTGAAGTATAACAATAAAATTGTAATTTACTATATATAGTTTACCCATGAAATATTTAATTCAAAGGGCTTGCTCCTCAACTTTGACTCTTAAGCACGAGCCATATGTTTCTTAATCATTCAATTTATAAGTTGACTTTTTTGTGATTGGTCTAAAAATAACCCTCAGATGATTTTAGTTGTATTTTCTGTTGGGTCTGCATATTAGTGACTTTTTTGCCTGTGACAAAAGATTTGCCAAATAACAACTTAAGGAAGAAAGAGGTACTTTGGTTTATAATTTGAAGCAATAAAATCCAACATATTTGGAAAGCACTGTGGCTGGAGGCACAATGGTATGCAGTTGCAACTCCTTGCCTCCTAACAGGAAGTAAAAAAAAAAAAGAGACAGAATTTAACAGGTTATCAAGCTTCAATTCTGTCTTCCAGTGACCCATTTCAGACTGAGAGATTGTACCACCTAAAGGTACCACAGCCTTCCAAAACAGTACCATCCTCTGGATACCAACTACTTCATGGTGGTTATCCCAACCATGAAATTATTTTTCTTGCTACCTCATAACTTCGATTTTGCTACTGTTGTGAATTGTATTGTAAACATATTTGGAGATAGAGATATGGCATCAGGATTATGATCCAGAGGTTGAGATTCCTGATTTAAACACACAAATACTTTCTTTGGAAGGTATTTTAAATTCAAATTTCAGGAGGCTACCATTGCTTACTTTTCAATAGAGCTTTCTGGTTAAAAGTTATAAATTTATTCCATTTAATCTTCATTGAATGTTTAAAATTTTAAATATTTTATATATATTTAAAGGACAAATATTCAAATAAATAAATTATGCAATAAATATCAAAATAAAGTGTGAGAAAGTTTTCTTTTTCTTGAAACCCCCCCAAGAGGTAAACAAGACAGATATCCTACAGTTATTTTCTAAGTAGAAGGTTTTATTATGTCAGTGAAAATGATTAGCACTTTTCTCCTTTGTCTTATTTTTCTAGTACTCTCTTTTCTTTTCTTGGCTTCCAAGCAAGAGTTAGCTTTCTGTCAGGAAGATGTGATACATCGTGGCTATGGACTGAGATGGATGGCATCACCCAGTCTGTATTCCACACTTAACTAAACCCAACAGGAATAATAAAAGTTTCCAAAGTCTAGGCTAAAGTTTGATCTGTCATCTGGCTTGACCTTCCCAGTGACATATATTTTTGATAGCTTGTTTTCATGACCAGCATACTCACTATCTTCAAAGTTCTCAGTAGCATCATTCTTGCCTTGTTCTCTTAGGAGTTCTTTTCAAACAGAATGTTCTAGAAATTTGGTCAAGTGGTACATTCTGTGGTGCTTTTGCTGTCTTTGAGTTTCTGAATCGCTTTCAGATTGAAGTACTACACAGGCTTCTCTACGTGCCCAGATATCTTGACTACAGGATCTGACATACTACCACCTCCACCCAGGATGTCCCAGAACCCTTTGGAACATTTAACAGGAATCAGGTGGTAGCTGAATGCATGGACTTAAACATCTGTTAAAATCATTAAAGAATTATCTCATTGTATAAAACAAAATTGTGCTCACTAGTTTTATGTCAGCTTGACAGAAGATAGGATCATCTGAAAGTAGGAAACTTCATTGAGAAAATGCCTTCCTAAGATCAGGCTGTAGAACATTTCTTAATTACCGATTTATTGGAGAAGACCCAGCCCATTGTGGGTCACTGTGAATTGTGTAAGAAAGTAGACTGAACACGAGGACCACCCCTCCATAGCCTCTGCATCAAAAACAAATAAGAAAAGCACAGTCCATGCAATCAACTTAATAATCATCTTTGTGGCCTGGCAGTGGTGGCACATGCCTATAATCCCAGCACTTGGGAAGCAGAGGCAGGTGGATTTCTGAGATGGAGGCCAGCCTGGTCTACAAGTGAGTCCCAGGACAGCCAGAGCTACACAGAAAAACTCTGTCTCAAAAAAACAACAACAACGAAATTATCATTGTGATAAATTTCATTTGTGAACCATTTTTTTCAAACTTGAAGTATCTCTTCCCTTTTCTTACAGTTGGAAGGATTTTTCTTTGTATAACAAATTGCTGATGCTGTTCGTTTTTAGGCATATGAGAGTCTTATATAACAAACTATTGTTTATGTAAGAATCTCATGATTAGAGCATTTTTGCATTTGTTTAGATGTTGGATTCAACTCATTAACTAAGATGCATGATATTGATATTGCTGGACCAAAGACAGCAGAAAATTGGTTTTGATACAGATTGCCTAGTGTAGTGTATTATAAATACAGTATAAAAATTAGAAAATCACAATTAGTGAAATACAAAACCACTTCTCACACTCTGCACTCTACATATTTGTTATATATTGTATTAAGTGAAAATGTCAAATTTTATGTTAATTTGCATATGCCTATAGTTCAATTTAATGTACTTAGGTATTTCCTCTTTTCCTTTACATTTTATTGTAGTTTCTTTTCATTAAGTTGTATTATTTATAAAATAGGTTATTTGTACGATTATATTGGCAATAATTTTTAATGCTAGTTATCATATATTAAAAACAATGATATTATGCCTCACAAATCCTGTGCTAATAGGTCCCCCACACATTGCATTTTCAAAATGAAATATAGATAGACATTTTTACCAGTTACCCTCCTTTGATAGCCAGAGCTCAGAGTCTGTAAAATAACCACATGCTCCATTCACTTTTATATCCCTTAATTAGAAAAGCACCAATAGAAATTATTTATGCTTTACTTTACCATGAAATACAAACACACGTGGAAAATACCTACATTCTGCTGCCTGCTGTTGACTCTAAAGCTCTATGTTACCTGGGAAGCATGCACACAGAAGTTTCTTACTTACTTAATATCATATTATATGGTTTACATAGCCTCAATATCCATAGTACCAAATTTGCGTATTGTGACCCTGAATAACTATACATTGATATTCAACTACTAGTTTACACAATCAGAAAAATAAATAGTATACATTGTGGGGCAAGTGGAACCATGTCACTAGACAGAAAACCTGGTAAGGTCAAAGAGGAATACCGAATGGCAGAGAAACACCTGAAAAAATGTTCAACATCCTTAATCATCAGGGAAATGCAAATCAAAACAACCCTGAGATTCCACCTCACACCAGTCAGAATGGCTAAGATCAAAAATTCAGGTGACAGCAGATGCTGGCAAGGATGTGGAGAAAGAGGAACACTCTTCCATTGTTGGTGGGATTGCAAGCTTGTACAACCACTCTGGAAATCAGTCTGGCGGTTCCTCAGAAAATTGGACATAGTACTACCGGAGGATCCAGCAATACCTCTCCTGGGCATATATCCAGAAGATGTCCCAACCGGTAAAAAGGACACATGCTCCACTATGTTCATAGCAGCCCTATTTATAATAGCCAGAAGCTGGAAAGAACCCAGATGTCCCTCAACAGAGGAATGGATACAGAAATTATGGTACATTTACACAATGGAGTACTACTCAGCTATTAAAAAGAATGAATTTATGAAATTCCTAGCGAAATGGATGGACCTGGAGGGCATCATCTTGAGTGAAATAACACAATCACAAAAGAACTCACACAATATGTATTCACTGATAAGTGGATATTAGCCCAAAACTTAGGATACCCAAGATATAAGATACAATTTGATAAACGCATGAAACTCAAGAAGAATGAAGACCAAAGTGTGGACACTGTGCACCTTCTTAGAATTGGGAACAAAACACCCAGAGAAGGAGTTACAGAGACAAAGTTCGTAGCTGTGATGAAAGGATGGACCATTTAGAGACTGCCCTATCCAGGGATCCATCCCATAAGCAGCTTCTAAACGCTGACACCATTGCATACACTAGCAAGATTTTGCTGAAAGGACCCAAATATAGCTGTCTCTTGTGAGACGATGCCGGGGCCTAGCAAACACAGGAGTGGATGTTCACAGTCAGCTATTGGATGTATCACAGGGCTCCCAATGGAGAAGCTAGAGAAAGTACCCAAGGAGCTAAAGGGATCTGCAACCCTATTGTTGGAACAACATGATGTACTAACCAGAACCCCGGAGCTCTTGTCTCTAGCTGCATATGTATCGAAAGATGGCCTAGTCGGCCATCACTGGAAAGAGAGGCCCATTGGACTTGAAAACTTTATATGCCCCAATATAGGGGAATGCCAGGGCCAAAAGAATGGGAATGGGTGGGTAGGGAAGTGGAGGGCGCTATGGGGGACTTTTGGGATAGCATTGGAAATGTAATTGAGGAAAATATGTAATAAAAATATTAAAAATCAAAAAAAAAAAGATTACTAAAAAAAAAAAATTGCCCGCTAAATCTTATTCTTGAGAATGGTAGGTATTCAAATCATTTCCTGGCCACACTACTTGTCTTAGAGCACATGGCCATGACACCTCACTAAGAGGACCATGGCAACTGGTCACATAGCATAAAAACCTAAAGTTCTCCACACTGATGAGATAGCTAGATGAGCTTCCTTTCCCGGAAATCCCTTTCTGCAAAAGATTCATCTTGCATCTCTGTTTTATCCTGAGTAAGACATAGGCATCTTCATGTGCTATGAATAAAATAGTTTGGACAAGCAAGATCTGTCTCCACCATCAAGGAACCTGGTGTGGGGCAGGGTTGTGGGGGTGAGAAGTAGTGTTTGTTCTGATTTTTACCCAGAGAAACAGGGGCTGCAATCCCTATCATGGACTGCTTTTTGCCTTTTCTGAGCAGCCTTTGGGCAGCCCATTACCCTAGCAGCAAGGAAAAAATTGTAGCTTAACAACCCTTCATTTTACATCCCCTGAGCAGCCTCTATCAGTGGTGTTCTGACACTTCAGCAGCAAGGCAGGAATGCAGACCAACAACCTATTACCTATGGAGTAATTTTAATGATGTCTTGTGGGATATTTTGATCATAAATACATATGTGACTTGGTTGTGGCTGCTATTTTTGTAAGCAGATTAAATAATTAATTTGTTTGATAACATCCCTCTCATTTGAAACAGTCTTCCAATATCATAGTGTCTGACCTAGAATTTTCTATGTAGTCCAAGTTAACCTCAAACTTACAGAAATGCACCTCCACAGGATTTTGGGAAACCAAGTAACAGTGGAAATATTAGTTGATCTATGCTTACACCGAAATTAAGAGTAACTCTGTAGGAAATCAATGTTTCAGCTATAATAACTTTTCTTCTGATTCAGGAGGCCTCCAGAAGTCCAGGACTTGCCAATTGTCACGTGACTTTATGCAAGTCTATACCTGTCAATTTCCTTATGTTGTAAATGGGGACAGTGATAGACATTTTATGTTCTAATGGTAACATTTAATGCATAAGTCAAGAAACATAGAGATTGACTTTTTTTTTCTCTTCGAGACAGGGTTTCTCTATGTAGCCCTGGCTGTCCTGGAACTCACTCTGTAGACCAGGCTGGCCTCAAACTCAGAAATCCGCCTGCCTCTGTCTCCCGAGTGCTGGGATTAAAGGCGTGCACCACTAGAGATTAATTTTTAATAAATATTTTAATTGTATGAAATAAATTCAAGAATTAGTAATAAATCTAGAATATATGAAATAAGTTGAAGAATTAGTAATAAATCTAGAACACAACCATTAATTACTATACTAAACAATGGAACTGTTTGGGTTTTATTCTGGCATCTCTTTAATTCCCCCTAAGATGCTTTACACTTGGGTCAAGGTAGATAGATAGATAGATAGATAGATAGATAGATAGATAGATAGATAGAATAATTAATAAGTTAGGCTACTTGATATGATTGTACCAAGCTCACTTCAGTTTGCTTCAGTTGGGAGAATGTTTGTTCCCTCACATTGACTGTTTTTCAGTTAAATCAAAACTGAAAACATAATTATTCTAGTTGATTTTCCAGATTGCTAGAAGTGATGACTTCATTCATTATTGAACAGCAGCTGGTAACTTCACAGAGCATGCAAATTAGCTGGACCACTGTTATTACTTATCTTCTTTTCTTTCAACAGGCCTGCAGCCTTCCTGTTGATGGGAAATGGAGTTCTGGTCATTAGTAGACAGAGTCAACATAGGGGTTATCAGGGGTTTTCATAATCAAGTATATTATGCTTACAAAAAGACAGGATTCTTAGCTGGAAGAGTAAGAGCTCATGCTTATTTATTACAACATTTGAGTTTGGTCTATGTTGGCATACTGCTTTTTAACTTGATAGATTGTTTTAATATTGCTTGGCCTGACATTTGTCATCTGAGATCAGTATATAAAATTTAATTATATTTCCTATCCCCAGAAAAGAACAACAGAGATCGTATTCTTGGCGATGCCTTTTGTGTGAATCGAAAGACTGCCCTTTTCTTCACATTTGAACTGCAAACTTATTTTGTTTTGAGGAGTGGTCTAAGACAAGACAGGGCTTTGGAATATGAAATCATATTTAATAAAGTTCTTATCATATCCTAATTTAGTAACTTTAATAATTTTTTGATGGGTAAACATTTCTTTAGAAAAAAAGATACCAGCAAATATTCGTGGAGAGAAAATTGTCTTTAATGAGAAAATTGATATGAAAGGAATTGTTTATTTTACCAAAATAAATTGGCCTTGTAAATCTAAGCCTTATAACTTAGTGTCACTTGGTGAAATTCCTGATTAGGGTTGAGAATATATGATAAAAAAGGACACAGTGCCCTTGTAATATCTCTATAAATGTACTCAATAGAGTTTGAGATTCAGCATGACAGAACAGGCTAGCAACAGTACTTTATACGAGGGAATTCAAGACTTAGAGGGGCTACAACAGGCTCTGTGTCCAAGAGTATAAACACTTTAAGTAGATGTACAGTAGCATCCTCTAAGAAGAACCTTCAGGAGTCCATTCTTCAGTCAGTTTCACCAGTCTTGCAGCAATGTTTATTCAATGCTAAATACAAATGATTTATCCTGTGGGAATTTATGTTTTGAAAAACGACCACATAGACTGGCTACAGAACAAAAAATTATTAGTTATAAAAATAATTTTTATTTTTGTGAAGGTGTGTGTGTGTGTGTGTGTGTGTGTGTGTGTGTTCCCATTGTGTTCCCATGAAGGCCAGAAGATGGTGTTGGATTCCTGGATCTGGAGATACAGGCAGTTGTGAATAACCAAACATGGGTGCTGGGAATTGAGCTTGGGTCCTCTGAAAAAACAAGAGCTCTAAACCACAAAGCCATCTCTCTATTTCCATAAAAGTAATTGTTAAATATACATTATTATAATCTAGAAAAATATATCACACTGTAATCAATTTATGAAGATTGGTCTTACATGTGGTGAGTAAATATGGTAAACATTATCTAAAATTGTTTTCACTAAGTTCTCATTAAGCGTTTCCTTAAAATAATTTATAAATATGTTAGTTCTTGCTCTAATATATTGAAGTCATATAAGTATGTAGAAGAAAGTGGTTATTATGTAAATCTACAGATGAAGCACATAATTATTCATGCTCGTTGGTTCGGTGTTTAATTACAAATTATATGGTGCTGGAAATATCTGTATCATATGGTAAAATTGCCTTTGATGTGGTATGATTTTAATATTAGTTATTTTATTCTTTAGGGCATGCACAGTATAATATTAGTACATTGTCTTAAACATAGACTCAGATTGTACAAGTGTTTTTACGACAGTAGCACTCAAGGAAATCATAATCACTTGCTAATCATTTTCCTCAAGCTACTTAAATGTGTAAGGAAAAACATTTATTATTTGACATATTAAAATACTCCTGTAAGAGAGCAAAATATATGATATGTATATCATATATTCTCAGTTTAGAAAAATGTAGCAATGAAGAAAGAACATGCATTTTTCCTTAGCCTTAACCATTGCACAAAGATAGTAGTGACAAAGATATCCAAGCAAAACAGAGATATGAAGTAAATTGTATTCTTAATTGTACACAAAGTAAATGATTATAAATGCAATGACAATATTCACTGAGTGTATACCATTAGGATCACATAATATTTGCTGAAGTTATCAGGAATATTAGTTCATTGATCCTTTACAACTGATATTTAACTGATCCATGACTGAGAAAAACTGCATACCTAGATATTAAGCAATGCACTTGCTAAGAATGCAGTAGTTTATTAAAATTAATTTTTCTAAAATTATCACATGATTTTTAAAGCTATTTCATCACCTCACAATGGCACAGAAATAACTGTGTGTGTGTGTGTATGTACACAGTGTGTGCATATTCATGTATATATATGTGCATATGGTTGTGAAGACAAGAGGGTAATCATTTGTCTTATTCATCAGGTGCTGTCCATCTTGTTTATTTGTTTTGATTGCTTTAAAGAAAATATTACATTTATTTACGGTGTATATATGTTGAGGTGTGTGCATCTGTACCACAACATACACATGGAGGTTAGAGGAACTATTTCTTGCCTTCCATGTGTGTATTGAGGACTATAACTCAGGTCAACAGACTAAGTGGTCAATGCTTTCATTGGGTGAGTTTTCTCACAATCAGGGCCTACCTTGTATTTTGAGATCCCATCTTTCCCTGTAATGTGTAACTTGGCAATTAGTTTAGGAGGTGTCTTAGTTTCTGTTCTGTTGCTGTGAGGGAACACCAGGACCAAGACCTCTTGCATAAGTAAGCATTTAATTGGAGGTTTGATTTGGGTTGTAGAGGGTAGATACATGATTATCATGGCAGGGAGAATGGCACCAGAGCAGTAGAGAGCTTTGCATCCTGATTTACAGTGAGAAAGCAGAGAGAGAGAGAGAGAGAGAGAGAGAGAGAGAGAGAGAGAGAGAGAGAGAGAGAGAGAGAGAGAGAGAACGAGCGAGCGAGCGAGCGCCTGGGATTGGCATGGGGTTTTGAAACCTCAAAGCCCATCTCCAATGATATACCTGCTCCAACAAAGTCACACCTACTCTAACAATTTCACACCTCCTAATCCTTCCCAAACAGTTTCACTAACAATGGACCAAGTTTTCACACATATGAGTCAGTGGGGAGAGACAATTTTCCTTCAAGCTCACAATATCCAGAAAGCCAGAAGTACCTAGCTGTCTCCACTCTCCCAGCTCAGAAATTGCAAGCATTTACTGCCCTGCCCATGCTTATATATGGACACTAGAGAGCTAACCCAGGTCTTTATGGGATTCTTATTTTGTTTTGTTTTGAGGCAAGCACTTCAGCAGATGAATTATTATCTTTTACAATGGAAAAAATGTATTCTTTTAGGAAATGCCAAGGTAGCAAAAGGGTTGGTACATCATCTCTGATTGAACACAGACCTGGCAGTCCTCTGCTGTATGTGTGTTGGGGGCCTCATATCAGCTACTCTATGCTGCCTGGCTGGTCAGCAGCTTCTGTCCATTGGCTGGGTAAAAATATCTGTATCTAACATTTTTAGGTGCTTGTTGAGTCTTCTGGAATGCAGTCATGGTAGGTCCCTTTTTGTGAGCACTCCATAGCCTCAGTAATAGTGTCAGGCCTTGGGACCTCCCCTTGACCTGGATCCTACTTTGGGCCTGTTGCTGGACCTTCTTTTCCTCAGGCTCCTCTCCATTTCCATCCCTGTAGTTCTTTCAGACAGGAACAATTACGGGTCAGAGATGTGACTGTGGGATGGAAATCCCCTCCCTCATTTGATGCCTTGTCTTCCTGCTGGAGGTGGGCTCTGTAAGTTCCCTCTCTCCACATTTCATCTAAGGTCCCTCCCTCCCCTTGAGTCCTGAGAGCCTCTCATCTCCCAGGTCTCTGGTGCATTCTGGAGGGTCCTGCAGCCTCCTACCTCCTGGGGTTGCCTGTTTCCATTCTTTCTGCTGGCCCTTGGTGCTTCAGTCCTTTTTCCTCACCCAATACCAGATCAGGTTCCCCTCTCCAAACCCTCTTGTCCACTTTCTCTCCCAGGTTCTTCCCTCCATCCCCATTTGTGATTGCTTTCTTCTCCCTCCCAAGTGGGCCGGAGCTATCCTCGCTTGGGCCCTTCAGCTTTTTGACATTTTTGAGTTCTGAGGACTGTATCTTGGATATTCTGTACTTTTACTATTTTGGCTAAAATCTATTTAATAGTGAGTACATACCGTGCATGTCCTTTTGGATCTGAGTTACCTAACTCAGGATGGTATTTTCTAGCTCCATTCATTTGCCTGCAAAACTTAGGATGTCCTCATTCTTAATAGGTGAGTAGTAGTATTCTATAGTATTTTCTTTTTTCTTGGTAATATATTTTATTACATTTTAAATGTTGTTCCCCTTCCATGTCTCCTCTTCACAAAACACCCATCTCATCCACCATCTCCTTTGTCTCTAAGAGAGTGCTCCTCCACCCACCCACTCCCACATCACCACTCTAGCATCCCCCTACACTGGGGCATTGAGCATCCAGGGGATCAAGGGCCTCCCCTTCCATTGATGCCAGATTAGGCAATCCTCTGCTACATATGTATCTGGAGTCATGGATCCCTCCATGTATACTCTTTGGTTGGTGGATTAGTCCCTGTGAGTCTGGGTGGTTCAGTTAGTTGATAATATTGATTTTTCTATGGAGTTGCAATCCCCTTCAGCTCCTTCAGTCCTTCCCCTTACTCCTCCATTGGAGTCCCGGGACACAGTCAGAGTCTCTCAGGAAACAGTTATACCAGGCTCCTGTCAGCAAGTACTTCTTGACATTAGCAAAAGTATCAGTATTTGGTATCTGCAGATGGGCTGCTATGAACATAGTGGAGCACATGTCCTTGTTATATGCTGGAACATTTTGGGGGTATATGCCCAGTACCAATATAGCTGGGTCTTCAGGTAGAGTTATTTTCAATTTTCTTAGGAACTGCCAGATTATTTTCCAGAGTGGTTTTACCAGCTTGCAATCCCACCAACAATAGAGGAGTGTTCCTCTTTCTCTACCTCCTTGCCAGCATCTGCTGTCCCCTGAGCTTTTGATCTTAGTCATTCTAATTGGTGTGAGGTGGAATCTCAGGGTCATTTTAATTTGCATTTCCCTGATGACTAATGATGTGGAACATTTCTTTAGGTGCTTCTTGGCCATTAGCAATTCCTCAGTTGAGAGGTTTTTGGTTAGCTCAGTACCCCATTTTAATAGTTATTTGGTCCTCTGGAGTTTAACTTCTTGAGTTCTTTGTATATTTTGGATATTAGCCAAAGATCTATCTGCTTCTTTAGCCAACATATGTTATTCAGTAAGCATGTTTCCCAAACTAATGACAACAGTTAATTTATGTAATTTAAATTTCTGTTTCAAAAGAATGTTCAAAATGCTTGTGGATAACTTTGTTCAGTAAGAAGTTTGGGCTTCCAAAATGGCTGAGTGGGTTGATCCCTGGAACTCACATGGTAGAAGGAGAAAAACAACTCCTAAAAGTTACCTCTACATAGGCTTCATGTATAAGCACACATACATGTATACATAACCACATTCATACATACACACATACATGCTAAATAAATACATAATAACTTACAGAAAGAATTGTCAGTGTCTTATCACCATAAAGAAGTCATAGATATGTCATAGATCCTAAAGTCAAAAACAATATAAATGAAGAAAATTATATATTTTTTTAGTGTCTTAGAAAATATAAAAGCTATAAAAAACAAAATTATATCAATGGAACTTTGTGTTAATCACCTTTCTAGCACATGGACATTGGAGGATACATTTCTCAAACAACAGAGTCTTTCAGTGTATGTAACAAATAAAACACCAGTATAAGACTGAGTCTCCTACATTTTTTTCATTATTTCGTCAGTGAAATAATTTACATTATTTTGCTTCGCATGAAGTTGCACATGAAGAAAAGCACATTTAACTTTTCTGCTTTAAAATTTTTATTCTTAACTCATATATTTCTATAAATTTTATGTATGACAAGAAAGGATATTTTGACTATTATTGAGCTTAAAAACGGAAGGAAAAAAACTATCTGTCAGAGTCTATGCCAGAATCGCTAAAATCATCTCATCGTTTATAATAGATACTACTTTCCCCATCTGGCACATAGAAAAACTGGTGCCAAAGAACAGCCAATATAATATAGTACACACACAGCATCTTCAAAAGAGAGAGGGTGTCCTTTTGTCTCTCTAAAAGTGTGTATAATTATAAACTTTGGAATTTTTCTTTAGGTTCTAAGCTTACCCTAGAAGTTTTTGCTGATATTCTTCTTAAATTTTTATTTATTTATTTATTTATTTATTTATTTATTTATTAGGTATTATCTTCATTTACATTTCCAATGCTATCCCAAAAGTCCCCCGTACCCCTCCCCACTCCCCTACCCACCCACTCCCACTTCTTGGCCCTGGCGTTCCCCTGTACTGAGGTATATAAAGATGGCAAGACAAATGGGCCTCTCTTTCCAATGATGGCCAACTAGGCCATCTTCTGATACATATGCAGCTAGAGACACGAGCTCTGGGGAATACTGGTTAGTTCATACTGTTGTTCCACCTATAGGTTTGCAGACCCCTTTAGCTCCTTGGGTACTTTCTCTAGCTCCTCCATTGGGGGCCCTGTTATCCATCCAATAGCTGACTGTGAGCATCCACTTCTGTGTTTGCTAGGCCCCGGCATAGCCTCACAAGAGACAGCTATATCTGGGTCCTTTCAGCAAAATCTTGCGAGTGTATGCAATGGTGTCAGCATTTGGAGGCTGATTATGGGATGTATCCCCAAATGGGACCTCATAAAATTGCAAAGCTTCTGTAAGGCAAAAGACACAGTCAATAAGACAAAAAGGCCACCAACAGATTGGAAAAGGATCTTTACCTATCCTAAATCAGATTTGGGACTAATATCCAATAAATATAAAGAACTCAAGAAAGTGGACTCCAGAAAATCAAATAACCCCATTAAAAATGGGGCTCAGAGCTAAACAAAGAATTCTCACCTGAGGAATACGGAATGGCTGAGAAACACCTGAAAGAAATGTTCAGCATCCTTAATCATCAGGGAAATGCAAATCAAAACAACCCTGAGGTTCCACCTCACACCAGTCAGAATGGCTAAGATCAAAAATTCAGGTGACAGCAGATGCGAAGATGTGGAGAAAAAGGAACACTCCTCCATTGTTGGTGGGATTTCAAGATTGTACAATCACTCTGGAAATCAGTCTGGTGGCTCCTCAGAAAATTGGACATAGTACTACCGGAGGATCCCGCAATGTCTCTCTTCTTAAAATTTTAAGCTCTCTTTGACGACAAGTTTCTGACTTATTTTTTTTTCTGTTTCTACCATTTTTAACATGTATTAACATTCATGTATTTATATAAAGTATTTTAGTTGGTTTTACTCCCTGTCAAAATTTCACAACCCTTTCTGTCTCCTACTGAAAATCTTTCCAACAAGGTCTCTCCTAGTTTCATGCCTTTCCCTCTTTCTCTTGCCCTGTTGAGTTTAATTGGCATGCCTTGGTGCGTGGGCTATTTTTCAATGCACACACATAGAGAGAACAACACCCTCTTCTTCTAAACCCATCAACTTCTCCACAGGACCTTAGGGAGGAATGGGTCTTTTGGGGACCTTTGCTAGCCAGGATAATATTCTAGGCCTGACATATTTTTTAAATCTTACTTATATGTTCACTTTACATCCTGATGACAACCCACTCATTTCTCTCCTTCCAGTCCCACCCTCACATCCCCTTCTCTGTATCCCCACATCTCCTTCTCCTCAGAGAAAATGATCCTCCCCTCACACCCAGCTAACAACCTACCCTGACATATCAAATCTTCTCAGTACTAAGAATATCCTCTCCCACTGAGGGCAGACAAGGCAGTCCAGCTATAGAAAAGGAATCCAAGCGTAAGCAACAGACTCAGAGACAGCCCCTGCTCCAATTGTTAGGGGGCCCACATGAAGACTAAGCTGCATGTCTGCTACAAATATTCAGGACTCTTAGGTCCAGCCAGTGCATGCTTTTTGCTTCCTGGTTCAGTATCTGTGAAGACCCATGGGCCCAAGTTAGTTGACTCTATTGGTCTTCTTGTGTCTTTGACCCTTCCAGCTTGTTTCTTTCTTTCCTTTTTTTCTATAGTGTACCTTATTTGCATTTATTTTTTTATTTTTATTTTTTGATATTTTATTTCCATTTCAAATGTTTTTCCCTTTCCTGGTCCTGACCCCACCTCTGGAAATCCCTTATCCCCTCCCGTCTCACCCTGCTTCTATGAGAGTGCTCCTTCACTCACCAGCACACTTCTGCCTCCCTGCCCTCACATTTTCCTACACTGGGGAATTAAGCGTTCATAGGACCAAGGTCCTCTCCTCCCATTGATGCCCAACAAGACCATCCTCTGCTACATATGTTGATGGAACCATAAGTCCCTCTATGCTTACTTTTTGGTTGGTGGTTTTGTCCCTGGGAACTCTGAGGGAGGAGTCTGGTTGGTTGATATTGTTGTTCTTCCTGTGGGGTTGAAAACCTGTTTAGCTCCTTCAGCCCTTTCTCTAACTCCTCCATTGGGAACTCCTTGCTCAGGCAATGGTTGGCTGCGAGCATTTGCTTCTGTATTTGTCAGGCTCTGACAGAGCCTCTTAGAAGATAGCCATATAACGCTCCTGTCTGCAAGCACTTTTTGGCATAAACAATAGTATCTGAGTTTGGTGACTGAATATGGAAGGGATCCCCAAGTGGGCAGTCTCTAGATGGCCTTTCCTTTAGTCTCTGCTCCACACTCTGTCTCTGTATTCTCTCCTGTGAGTATTTTGTTTCCCCTTCTAAGAAGGACTGAAGCATCCACACTTTGGTCTTATTTCTTCTTGAGTTTCATGGATTTTGCAAACTGTATCTTGGGTATTCTAAGTTTCTGGGCTAATATCCACTTATCAATGAGTGCATATCATGTATGTTCTTTTGTTATTGGGTTACCTCCAGATCCATCCATTTGCCTAAGAATTTCATGAAGTCATTGTTTTTAATACATTGTTTAAATGTACACATGTACTCCAGTGTGTAAATTTCTTTATACATTCCTCTGTTGAGGAACATCTGGCTTGTTTCCATTTTCTGGTTATTACTAATAAAGCTACTATGAACATAGTGGCACAGGTATTCTTGTTATATGTTGGAGCATGTTTTGGAGATATGTCCAGGAGTTGTATAGCTGGGTCCTCAGGTAGTACTATCTCCAATTTTGTGAGGAACCACCTGACTGATTTTCAGAGTGGTAGTACCAGCTTGCAATCCTGCCAACAATGGAGGAATATTTCTCTTTCTCCACATTCTCATCAGCATCGGATGTCACCTGAGTTTTTGATCTTTGCCAATCTGACTGGTGTAAGGGTTATTTTGATTTGCATTTCCCTGGTGACTAAGAACTTTGAACATTTCTATCCCCAACTCTTCCACAAGACTCCCTGAGCTCAGTCTGATATTTGTCTATGTGTCTCTACATCTGTTTCCATATGCTGATGGATGAAACCTCTCAGAAGACAGTTATTGTAGGCTCCTGTTTGTAAGGATAATAGAGTATCACCAATAGGATCAGTAATTGGCTCTCTTTCAAGGGATGGGTCTCAAGTCCTTCCATCATTGGTTGGCCATTCTCTCAGTCTCTGCTCTATCTTTATCACTATGCATCTTGTAGGCAGGACTAATCTGAGTTGAAGGTTTGTGTGTGGAATGTTGTTTCTTCTTCCACAAGAAGATCTGCCTGGCTACAGAAAACTTCCCTTTGTTTGATGTTGTTGGGAATATGGATCATTACATAAGTACAAACATGATTATATGTTGTTCAACTTTACTGTATTTGATTTCAAAAGCTATTAGAAAGCCTCTAGCATTCTTTTATGTATTAATTAAAATATTTTAATTATATTTGCCAATTTAATATTTTGTTCCCAGTGACAAAAGTTCTGCCCCCGGATAACTCTACAAGAATGCTTATTTCTCTCCTAAAGCTTCTCAGACATTTTATTCTGTTTCTATCGCTGAGCTACACTAAAGTTTCAGTGTCTTACACAGTCTCACAGAAACAAGGAAACACTACTATATATTGTGTTTAGATGACTTAAATTTAACAGATTACATAATTATGAAATAGAAACTCTGCTGCAAAACAAGGATTAAACATCAAGCTTTGTATAGATATTTCCATTTTGTCTCCTTTCCTCTTCTCTTTCTGCAGTTTGTCTCACAATATACAATCTTGTAATTATTAATATAATTAAATGTAAGATGAGTAACTAATAACCAGGGTATGCTGGTGATGATTTATCATCTTTAATGATGCTTTTTATGTTATTTTGAATCAATAGAGGCAGTTTATTAGTTACCATAGCAACTTGAAATTCTATTTAAAAATGTGACATTCTATTTTCTCAGAAGACATTTTAATTAAGACATACTTGTGTTTACTGAAATAAATATCTAATCTCATCATTATAGAAGGAAGGCATGTGATGTAGTTATGTCTAATAATGTAAGGATTACATATCACAAAAAGATGAACTTAATTGAACACATTTTTTATGAGTTTAAGTGTTTCAGTAATTGGATTAACTTTAATTTAGTTTTGCCATTGTTACCAATAATTAAACACTCCAAAAACACTGTTCACCAAATCTACTGGACTATCTAACATTCAACTATCATAAACTACTTCTTGCATCTTACGATAGTCTTAAGAATACATCAGATACATATCTTTCAGCTCATATACATAACTCAGCTCATATTCTTTAATGAAGTTTGCCCATTCTAACCCTAGGAGGTATTGACCATTTCTCTGTATACTCCTAATGGATTCTACATAAGCTACTAGCATGTTAAATTCTGCTTCCAAATCACTAGGTTGACAATTCTGAATTACAGGCTGCATTTTTTTTCTATTATCCTTTAAAGCACACATAATAAACCTTCCATAATAGAATTAATGCTAAAAGTTTAATATATATGAGAATGGATGGATGGAAAGAACCAAATAATAGGTAGGAATAACTTGCACATTGATAAACTTAGAAGCTATTATTAAAATGTTATCTATATAGTCTAGAACATAATGTTGTATAAAAAATGTAATGAAGTACTAATTCCTGATATATGTACTGAATGGAAATTTTCTATGTGTTTCTATAAATTAAGTATCTTAAAATGATTTGTAAAAATATTAGAATGGTTATTATACAAGGACATTAATTTTGTCAGATTATCTTTACTCCATTTATAAATATTATTTGATCTTTCAGATTTATTAAATAATTTAAAATATAATTCATGAATGAAAGCATGTTATCAAATATGTATACTAAAAGAAAATATATTGGTTGAATATAAAAATTAACATTTAAAATTTTTAAATAGCAATATTTTCTGGGCAATCAGAGAATTGTAAATTATTTTATTTTTCATGTAATGATGAATAATTATTCAAGCATGACAATTTTCTACCATGAGAAAGCAACATAACCTTTAAAATATGAGGTGCAATTTATTTTCATGTTTTAGAAATTTATGGCCAGGGACTCTCAATATTTTTAAAAGACAAAGAATAATTATATATCAAGTGGAAGGCATAGCACATGAGTGTCCCAGATGATCTGGAGAGTCTAACAAACATTCTGGTAAAATATAAGGATAAATACATAAATACAGTTAATGTGGTTTCTGTTTCCCAAATTAGAAGAATATTGATAAAGCATTTCCACTATTGTTTAATTAGAGCCCCTATAGAATCTTCCCATGCAGTATACATTTTTCAAGAGGTATTAAAAATTATTCTCATTATCACAAAAAGAAAGATTTTTTTCCTCCAACAGTGCAATGGTTCCAATGAGTGGTTTGCTAATGATCCTACTGCTAGGTTCTAGCAGGATGAAACATGCATTGAGTCTGAATGTCCCCATTGCATAGGAACCACAGGAGACTAAATAAGACTCATGGAGAGTTCAACAAATGCAAGAAACAGTCCTTTCTAGAAGAAAGGTTTCTGAATTAATTCTTGCACTGGGTTGAATAAAAGTACCCAAGTCCACCAACATGCTCAGAGACTGTCTCAGGAAATTATTCATTGTTGAGTGCTCATATCTAAATGAGTACTCGTGTGTGTGTGTGTGTGTGTGTGTGTGTGTGTGTGTCTGTGTCTGTGTCTGTGTGTGTCTGTGTGTGTGTGTCCGTGTCTGTCTGTGTGTGGTGTGTATTCCATATTACCACATATATTCCATATTATCATATTTTTAATAAGGGCTCAGAAAATATCACAGAAGAGAATGAAGAAAGATCTTTATATAAGGCTCTGCCGTGTTCTTCAGTGGCATAGCCATAGAGAAAGCTAGTTGGGAAGTATAGGGAAAAGAAGGGGACAAATGACAATAGTGATGTATGAATGCCACCAATATGTATGTGTGTGTCTATGTGTGAAACTGTAAAAAAAAAACCAAAAACCAAAAGTATCCACTTAAGATTTTTAAGAACAGAGTCAAATGAAACAATCAAAAACAAATTGGTTATAGAGAAAGTAGAAGAAAAAGATTGTGGACAGTAGAACCACTGCATAGAAAATGCAATTTTGAAAATGTTTTTTCTGCAATTCAATAATCAAAACTTAACATCTCAAAACTACCATATGGAAATTTCAGAAAAAAAGAACCATTTGGATAGGTTTAAAAGTAGATTAGAGAAAACAAAAATAAGTGTATAATTCAATGGAATTCTTATCACCATATAGCTAAAAAGTTCCACATGGGTAAGGTGAGAGAGCTACTAAAAGGAACTCATATAAGGAGGAAGAAAATGAAATATCTAATGACAAGCACTAGAATTAAAAAATCAATAAAGTAACGAAACCTTAAATATCATCTAAAAACATATTCAGCAGATATTTCTGAATAGATAATATTTGAAAATATATATTGAGTGTAAAATTGCTGACCTAGCATAAATAATGTGTGCTTATAATGAATGTCACTTGAGAAAAAATTGCTTCATAATATAGAAGTTAACTGAGATTTGTAGAGCTTGGGACTGAACAGGTATATGCATGGAATTTTTATTAGTGTGTTAGTTAAAATAAAGTGATTTTAATTATTAAAGATAAAATAAAATATGCAAAAATGTTTTATATGAAACAATGTCTCACAAATAGATATTTTGTTATAGTTTTGACTTCTTATTATTGCTAACTAGATCACAAATATAAAATAATTTCTTAGCCAGACTCACTACATGAAACATTTCCCTCTGTATAATCTTTTACTACAGCCAAATCATAGTTATATAGTTAGCATTTCTGCAAATATATTGTGAATAATACACAAATTTTGCTGTCTTAAGGCAATTGGGCTACATATCAAGAAAATGATATTCGGACTGTAACATCAACTCTACACTCCACTCTGTCTTAATTATTTCAGGAGGAAACTGATGTTTAATTCCTACAACCTTAGACATATTTTCTAAAATGTTGCATAGTTCTATCTAGAGGTGATTTGTGCAAAAATTGTGTTGCCTCTCTTCACTCCTTTTATCATCAACTCTAGACACTTCTTGTGCATTCTCCTTCTTCTTTCCACTACTAATGTCTGCCTCCTAACCAAATGTCACAAACAAGAAAACTAGTGTTAAGCAATGGTAATATAAATTTGCCCCAAAGACTACTCAGAGTAAGTACCTGAATAGTCAGGCCACCATGGTAATGTACCATGTTATTAATGTCTGAGTCATGTGAGGTACTAATATAATTCTTGCCAAAGCTAACGTTTCCTTAATTGTGGCTTGATTAAATTATCAAGATCTTATTTTGTGTAGTTTCCTCACATTATCACTGAGATTTAGACACCAATATGCTGCCAAAAATACTTAGAAAATGTATTTTCACTTTGGTAGTTCAGTCATTTATAAATCTAGTCAAAATATCAGGGCAATATAGTATCTGAAGAAGCAGAATATTAAAATTTGTTTTAATTTATACATTTAAACATTTATATTTTCTGCAAATACAAAGGTTAACACTGAAAATAGTCAATGTCCTCTTCTCTTATTTATTGTCAGTACAACACACAACAAATAACTTTTCAGAGTCATTGACAATTACCACCTTTCTCACCAAAAATCAATACCTCTCCTGGGCATATATCCAGATGATGTTTCATCCGGTAAGAAGGACACATGCTCCACTATGTTCATAGCAGCCCTATTTATAATAGCCAGAAGCTGGAAAGAACCCAGATGTCCCTCAACAGAGGAATGGATACAGAAATTATGGTACATCTACACAATGGAGTACTACTCAGCTATTAAAAAGAATGAATTTATGAAATTCCTAGCCAAATGGATGGACCTGGAGGGCATCATCTTGAATGAGGTAACACAATCACAAAGGAACTCACACAATATGTATTCACTGATAAGTGGATATTAGCCCAAAACTTAGGATAGCCAAGATATAAGATACAATTTGGTAAACGCATGAAACTCAAGAAGAATGAAGACCAAAATGTGGACACTGTGCCCCTTCTTAGAATTGGGAACAAAACGCCCATGGAAGGAGCTACAGAGACAAAGCTTGGAGCTGTGATGAAAGAATGGACCATCTAGAGACTGCCGTATCCAGGGATCCATCCCATAATCAGCTTCTAAACGCGGACACCATTGCATACACTAGCAAGATTTTGCTGAAAGGACCCAAAGATAGCTGTCTCTTGTGAGACTATGCAGGGGCCTAGCAAACACAGGAGTGGATGCTCACAGTCAGCTATTGGATGTATCACAGGGCTCCCAATCGAGAAGCTAGAGAAAGTACCCAAGGAGCTAAAGGGTTCTGCAACCCTATAGTTGGAACAACATTATGAACTAACCAGTACCCCGGAGCTCTTGTCTCTAGCTGCATATGTATCGAAAGATGGCCTATTCGGCCATCACTGGAAAGAGAGGCCCATTGGACTTGCAAACTTTATATGCCCCAATATAGGGGAATGCCAGGGCCAAAAGAATGGGAATGGGTGGGTAGGGAAGTGGGGGGCGCTATGGGGGACTTTTGGGATAGCATTGGAAATGTAATTGAGGAAAATATGTAATAAAAAATATTAAAAATTAAAAAAAAATCAGCTCATCAGTAAACAGGAAAAGTGGGAGTACGCTCGTCGTCATATGGTTGTGTGTTAAAAATCTTTCGTGAAGGTATGGATTTAAGATTAAAATTTTTTACAGGGAACTTTATTTCAGAACTATAATCCATTTTTACTGCTTCAAAGATAAGTGTTTCTACTAAGATACATGTATGTACATATGTATAAGAATGTCTAAACATCAGGATTGAAATAGTCCTAGCAATATAACTATCTCTACGTATCACTTTATTGAAACCTACTGGAAGTTGGGCAGAAAATCAGAACAAGTTTCTCATATTACAACATCTCAACTTCTAGCATGGGCTCAATTGAGACAACTGATCATTCTGCATTCCATTTGTTTCTTCTTGGCTAAAATAAATTCATGCCAACTTTGCATCAACGTATCTAGTATGATAATTAGATAAGCATGAAGAAAAAAAGGAATGTTTGCTGTTCTCACTTCTTAATCATTAGTATCCTAGCAACTAAAATTGGCTGTTAGGCTTAGAAGACAAAATAAGCCTTTAACAAAAGGTTTGTGAAAATGATTGAAAGAAAAAGAAATTGGAGAATAGGATTTGTATGCACATATATGCACACATACCCCTAGTGCCTCTGTTACAATTGAAAGTGAGTGAGAAGAGTAATGGAAATTTATCATATGGTTATTGAATAGAATATCAGCCTTTAACAACTAGCTGAAAATATCATCACCACTCAGTATCAAGTATCAGCCAGGTATTTTCTTAGAATCATATTCTTCAAAGGCACCAGTCAAACTTGAAAGATGACTCCTAACCTATGAAACAGGCTTCCTGATAACTTCTTAGCAGATGAGACACATTGAATTCTTCAGTCAGTAGTGGAGAGAAATTTTCAGTGAAGTTAACAGCATTCCATATCATGTTTACTCCTGACATTATTTATAGAACTTAAAAATTCATAAGGATGTTCGTATATATTTAAACACTTATACTCTCGTTAGGAACTGGCTTTTATAATGTATGCAACTAAGGAAATGGAAATAAATGAGATCTAAATAACACAAAAAGTCTCACATAAATAGTCAGTAGGAACTAAAATTCAGGTTATTTAAAGTTAATTTCTCTCTTTTTAGACAACTCTCTGTCTATGGAAGTTTTGCTTGCACGGATGTCCATGCAGCATATGGTTGTCTCTGCCTGTGAAGGCAAGAAGAAAGCTTGAGAGCTTCTAGGACTGAAGTTACAGATTGGTAGTTGGAAGCTGCTTCATGGCTACTGGGAATGACTCCTGGGTCCTCTGAAATGGCAGCAAATGATCTTATTGCTGAACCACTTCTCTAGCCTCAAAGTTGCACTTCTTTTCTTGATTCATCAATATCTTATAATTACAGGGTACATTTTTAGCCAAATTTGAAAATAATATCAGGATCTCATAAGTCAGAGTCAAATTCACTAAAAGAGGGGAAAAGAAAACAGTCTAACTAAGTCTAAAATCTTAATTTTGTCTTCAAAGGTATGCACTTATAAAACTTGAAAGTAGAGGTAGATGGGCTATTATACCAAATTCATGAAATGTTAATTTAGTAATGAATATGAAATTATTTATAGCTATGACTATGTATGTTAGATTTAGTTTAAAATTTTAGTCCAAAATATTTTCGGAGGAATTCTAGGTCTGATTAAAATAATGTATAAAATATAGACATGGACCAACCTCTTGGGGGGAAGTGCTCCCTCCTAGGTGAGACACTCACACCACAATTCCCTGCCTACACAGGTCACAGCAAGCCCCACATGGTAAGGTCTGCCCTGTCTTTTCAAAGTGCCATTTATTTTATTTTTTTCTGGTCCATACCTCTAACTGTAATCAAAGGTCTGCATTTCATGCCCTAGTCCACAGCTCTTCTTGACTTTTGGAAAGCCTGCTGCCTCCAGGGACAATCAGTCCTAGAGGCCTGCTACTACCAGGGACCGCCAGTCTAGCCAAAACCAGAGATAACAAGATGGGTAAAGATTAGTGCAAGAACATAATCAGCAGAAGCCACTGCAATATGGCATCATCAGAACCGAGATCTCCTACAACAGCAAATCCTGGATATCCAAACACACCTGAAGGTGTGACCTTGATTCTCATGAAGATGATAGAGGATTAAAGGGTAAATGAGTTAATTCCTTAAAGAAATACAAGAAAATGCAAACAGGTGAAGGAAATGAATAAAACTGTTCAAGTCCTAAAAAGGGAAATAGAAGCAATAAAGAAAACACAAATGGAGGCAACCCTGGAGATGGAAAACCTAGGAAAAAAGAACATGAACCACAGATACAATCATCACCAGGAGAATAAGAGATGGAAAAGAGAATCTCAGGTGTAGAAAACACAATAGAAGAAAATAATATGTCTGTAAGGAAAATGCAAAATCCAAAATTTCTAACACAAAACATCTAGGAAATTTGGGATACTATGAAAACACCAAACCTAAGAATAACATGAATATAAAAGGTAAAGGATTCCAAGTTCAAAGGCCCAGAAAATATCAACGAGATCACAACAGAAAACTTTCTAACCTAAAAAAAAAAAAAAAAAAAAAAAAGGAGATGGCTATAAACATACATACAGAACACCAAACAGATTGAACCAGAAAATAAAAGTCTCCCATAATAATTAAAAACATTAAATGGATGGAAGAAATAAAGAATATCATAATCTGCAAGAGAAGCTGGGCATGGTGGCACACACCTTTAATCCCAGCACTTGGGAGGCAGAGGCAGGCAGATTTCTGAGTTCGAGGCCAGCCTGGTCTACAAAGTGAGTTCCAGGACAGCCAAGGCTATACAGAGAAACTCTGTCTCAAAAAACAAACAAACAAACAAACAAAAACAAAACAAAACAAAACAAAACAAAAAAGCTGCAAGGAAAAAGTCAAGTAACATACAAAGGCAGACTTATCAGAATCACACCTGAAGATTATGGGCAGATGTCTTGAAGACTCTAAGATACCACTGATGTTAGCCCAGACTACTATACTCAGCAAAATGTTCAAACATCATAGATAAAAAAGCAAGATATTCCACCCCCAAACCAAATTTAAACAATGTCTTTCTACTAATCCAGCCCTACAGAGGATACTAAAAGGAAAACTCCAACACAAGGAGAACTACAACCCCAAAAAACAAAAGAAATTAAGCAACTCACAGCAAAACCAAAAGAAGAGAAACACACACACACACACACACACACACACACACACACACACAGAGTAACACATCAAACAACAAACTAACAGGAACTAACTATCATTGGTCATTAATATATCTCAACATTAATGTACTCAGTTCATCAATAAAAAGACACAGACTAACAGGCTGGTTACGTAAACAGTATCTATCATTCTTCTGCATTTAAGAAGCATACATCAGCAACAAAGATAGACACTATGGCAGAATAAATGTCTGGAAAAAGATTTTCCAAGCAAATGGATTCAAGAAACAAGCTTGAGTAGGCATTTTAATATCTAATAAAAATGGACTTTCCATTAAAATTAATCAAAAGAGATGTGGAAGGACACTTCATCCTCTTCAAAGGAAAAAAAAAAAACTACAAAGAGGATATTTCAATTCTGAATATCTATGCCCCAAATGCAAGGGCACCCACATTCATAAAGGAAGTAATACTAAAGCACAAATCACACACTGGACCCACACACAACGGTTGTGAGAGATTTTAATGCCTCACTCTCACCATTGACTCTCAAGGTCATCAAAACAGAAACTAAACAGAAAAGTAAGAAAACAATATATGTTATGGACCAAATAAATCTAATGGATATCTGTAAAATCTTTCACCCAGAATGAAAAGAACACATCTTATCTTTAGCAGCTCACGGAACCTTCTCCAAATTTGAGCATATAATTGGACACAAAGCAAGCCTCAACAAGCACCTTATCAGATCACCGTGTTTTAAGACTGATCTTCAACACCAGCAGAAACAAGCCCACATAGTCATGGAAACTCAACAACTCTACTCAATGATCACTTGTTCAGGGAAGAAATAAAGAGAGAAATTAAAGACTTTCTAGAATTCAATGAAAATTAAGGCACAACATACCAAAACTGTAGGACATAAGTAGTGCTAAGAGGAAAGTTCATAGAACTGTCTTCGTAGATAAATTGGAGAAATTTTATGCTACCAACTTCAGGGCACAAATTTTATGCTACCAAGCTCCAGAACTAAAAGAAGCAAAGACACTCAAGAAGAGTAGACAGGAGGAAATAAACTAATGGCTGAAATCAATCAATTGGAAACAGAGACCAAGAGCTGGTTCTTTGAGAAAATCAACAAGGTTGACAAACTCTTAGCCTAATTAACTAAAATTCACAGAGAAATTATCTAAATTAACAAAATCAGAACTGGAAGGGAGACACAGCAACAGAAACTGAGAAAATTCAGTAAATCACAATATCTTGCCTCAAAAACTTGTACTCCGCAATATTGGAAAATCTAAATGAAATGGATAATTTACTAGACAGATAACACCTACCCAAGCTAAATCAAGATCAGAAATCTATCTAACAAGTCCTATAATACTTAAGGAAATAGAAGCAATCATTTAAAGTATCCCAACCCCCCCTCCAAAAAAAAAGCCCTGGGCCATATGGTTTTAGTGCAGAACACTACCAGATTTTCAAAGAAGAGCTAATACCAAAACTTCTCAAACTATTCCACAATATAGAAACAGAAGAAACACTGCCAAATTCACTCTATGAGACCAGTCATTCAGATAAGTAGACAACACAAAGACTCAACAAAGAAGAAAATTTCAGAAATATTTTTCTTATGAGCATTGATGCAAAAATGTTCAATAAAATTCTAGCAAACCTTTTCCATGAAGACATCAAAATTATCATTCAACATGATAAAGTAGACTTCATCCCAGGGATGCAGGGGTAATTCAATATATGAAAATACATATAAACAAAGTGAAAGGAAAAAATCACATGCTCATCTCATTAGATGCTGAAAAAGCCTTTGACAAAATCCAACATTGCTTCATGTTAAAAGTCATGTAGAGATCGGGAATACAAGGTGCATACCTAAACATAATAAAAGCGATACAGCAATCCAATAGCCAACATCAAATTAAATGGAGAGAAATTAAAGCAATACCACGAAAATCAGGCATACGATAAGGCTACACTCTACCAATTCAATATAGTATTTGAAGTTCTAGCTACCTCAATAAGACAAAAGAGATACAAATTGGAATGGGAAAAGTCAAAGTATCACTATTTGTGGATGATATGATAGTATACATGGGAGACCCCCGATATTCTACCAGAAAACACCTACAGCTGATAAGCACACTTAGCAAAGTGGCTGGATACAAAATATCCAATGAAATCAGTAGTTCTCCTTAATACAGATGATAAATGGGCTGAGAAGGAAACTAAGGAAACAACAATGGCCACAAATTATATAAAATATCTTGGTGTAACCCTAACCAAGCAAGTGAAAGATTGGTAAAATTAATATAGTGAAAATGGCTGTCAGACCAAAAGCAATCTACAGATTCAGTGCAATTCCCATCAAAATCCCAACACAATTCTTTACAGACCTTAAAAGAGCATTCTCAAGTCTATATGAAAGAAAACACAAAACCCAGGATAGTGAAAATTATTTTCAACAATAAAAGAACTTCTGGAGGAATCACCATGTTAGATCTCAAGCTGTACTACAAAGCAATGGTGATTAAAACTGCATGGTATTGATATAGAAATAGACTCTTTGATCAATGGAATCAAATTGAAGACCAAGGAATAAATCCATACATATTCCCATGGAGGTTTGATTTTTAACAAAGAAGCCAAAATGATACTATGAAAAAAAAAAGACACATCTTCAACAAATGGTGATGGTCTAACTGTATTCATGTAGAAGATGTATTTATGTAGAAGAAGGCAAATTAAGCCATGCTTATCACCCTGCACAAAACTTAATTCCAAGAGGATTAAAGACCTCAACATGAATATGGAAACACTATCTTGTATAATAGAAAGTAGAAAACACTGGTGAAGGAATTGATGCTGGAGACAATTTCCAGGACAGAACACCAATGGCTCAGGCCATAAGATAAACAACTGATAAATGGGACCTCATGAAACTGAAGAGCTTCTGTAAAACAAAGGACACTGTCAATAGGACAAAGCATCAGACTACAGATTGGGAAAAGATCTTTACTTCCAACACAGGGCTAATATCCAAAATATATAAAGAACTCAAGAAACTAACCTCCAGAAAAACAAGCAACCCCATAAAAAATGGGGTAAAGAGCTAAACAGAGAATTCACAACAGAGGAACCATAAATGGCAAAGAAGCACTTACAGAAATGTTCAAAGTCCTTAGTCATCAGGAAAATGCAAATCAAAATGACCCTGAGATTTCACCTTATACCAATCAGAATGGTTAAGATCAAATCCTCAGGTGACAGCACGTGTTGGCAAAGATTTGGAGAATGGGGAGCTCTCCTCCATTGCTGGTGGAATTGCAAACTGGTACAACCACTCCGGAAATCAGTCTGGATGTTCCTCAGAAAATTGGAAATAGATGTACCTGAAGACCCAACTATACCACTCTTGAGAATATACCCAAAAGATGCCTTTCCGTGCCACAGGCACACATGTGCCACGATGTTCATAGCATGTAGAATGGATACAAAAAATGTGGTTCATTTACACAGTGGAATACTACATACCTATTAAGCATGAGGGCATCATGAATTTTGCAGGTAAATGGATGGAACTAGAAATCATCATTCTGAGTGAGGTAACTTAGACCCAAAAGGACAAGCATGTTATGTACTCACAAATAAGTGAATATTAGGCAAAAATGTACAGAATACCTAGGATACAATCCACTGAACTCAAGAAGGTTAACAAGCAGAAGGGCCCAAGTGGGATACTACAGTCCCACTTGGGAGGGAGAAGAAAGCAATCATGAAGCAGCAGGCAAAGGGGGGATATGTGTGGGAGAGATGAGTGTGAGGGGAAAGGGGGAACAGAATCAGGTATGGGAGCAACACAGGAGAGAAGTCCTGAGGGCCATCAGAATGAAAGGAAATATGCAACCTCGGGGGGGGGGTGATTAAAACTGCATTGCATTGATATAGAAATAGACTCTTTGATCAATAGACTCAAATTGAAGACCAAGGAATAAATCCATTCTGTGGATATTTGTGAAACACAAGAGAAAGATAATATGTACTGCATTAAAATAATCTAAACAGACAGGAATACTGAACACATAAAAAGCACAAACATACTTTGTGTACCAAGTAGAGACTCATGTAAGAATAAGTACCATTGCTTTTGTTTCAGAGAATACTGTGTATTAATTTCCTCTGAGTTTAAATATCCTATCCGGGGAGATACTCTTAAATGCTCAAAAATTCTTAGTTTAAATATTTCATGCAGGAAGACAAGGAGGAATCTGAAAACTGAACGTAAATGTGTTATTCTGAATGCCTTTGAATCTCTGATGCTATAAGCAAATTCTTGCCTAGAAATAGCTCCAATAAGCTTACCAACTTTCAACATTGGATTTTTATAGAATCTATAAATTCAGACTATATTTAAAAGCTTGAATTTTATTTGTTTTAATATCTGTAGATAAAAATTATGTTACAATTTTTTTTCTGATTTACTTTGTACACTGGTTTTTGTGGGCAATTTACGGAGTCAAAAAGGTAACTGTAGCTAAAACTCCCAGCATCTCAGTATGAATTTAGGCAGTATTATTCAGTGGTATTACTAACCAGAATTCTTATTTGCTACACTGGGGAAAAACATCTGACAAGATATCTTTTTTTTTGATTTTTAATATTTTTATTACATATTTTCCTCAATTATATTTCCAATGCTATCCCAAAAGTCCCCCATAGCGCCCCCCACTTCCCTACCCACCCATTCCCATTCTTTTGGCCCTGGCATTCCCCTATATTGGGGCATATAAAGTTTGCAAGTCCAATGGGCCTCTCTTTCCATTGATGGCCGACTAGGCCATCTTTCCATACATATGCAGCTAGAGACAAGAGCTCCGGGGTTCTGGTTAGTACATCATGTTGTTCCAACAATAGGGTTGCAGATCCCTTTAGCTCCTTGGGTACTTTCTCTAGCTTCTCCATTGGGAGCCCTGTGATACATCCAATAGCTGACTGTGAACATCCACTCCTGTGTTTGCTAGGCCCCGGTATCCTCTCACAAGAGACAGCTATATTTGGGTCCTTTCAGCAAAATCTTGCTAGTTTATGCAATGGTGTCCGCGTTTAGAAGCTGATTATGGGATGGATCCCTGGATAGGGCAGTCTCTAAATGGTCCATCCTTTCATCACAGCTACGAACTTTGTCTCTGTAACTCCTTCCCTGGGTGTTTTGTTCCCAATTCTAAGAAGGTGCACAGTGTCCACACTTTGGTCTTCATTCTTCTTGAGTTTCATGCTTTTAGCAAATTGTATCTTATATCTTGGGTATCCTAAGTTTTGGGCTAATATCCACTTATCAGTGAATACATATTGTGTGAGTTCTTTTGTGATTGTGTTACTTCACTCAAGATGATGCCCTCCAGGTCCATCCATTTGGCTAGGAATTTCATAAATTCATTCTTTTTAATAGCTGAGTAGTACTCCATTGTGTAAATGTACCATAATTTCTGTATCCATTCCTCTGTTGAGGGACATCTGGGTTCTTTCCAGCTTCTGGCTATTATAAATAGGGCTGCTATGAACATAGTGGAGCATGTGTCCTTTTTACCGGTTGGGACATCTTCTGGATATATGCCCAGGAGAGGTATTGCTGGATCCTCCGGTAGTACTATGTCCAATTTTCTGAGGAACCGCCAGACTGATTTCCAGAGTGGTTGTACAAGCTTGCAATCCCACCAACAATGGAGGAGTGTTCCTCTTTCTCCACATCCTCGCCAGCATCTGCTGTCACCTGAATTTTTGATCTTAGCCATTCTGACTGGTGTGAGGTGGAATCTCAGGGTTGTTTTGATTTGCATTTCCCTGATGATTAATGATGTTGAACATTTTTTCAGGTGCTTCTCTGCCATTCGGTATTCCTCAGGTGAGAATTCATTGTTCAGTTCTGAGCCCCATTTTTTAATGGGGTTATTTGACTTTCTGGAGTCCACCTTCTTGAGTTCCTTATATATATTGGATATTAGTCCCTTATCTGATTTAGGATAGGTGAAGATCCTTTCCCAATCTGTCGGTGGTTTTTTTTTGTCTTATTGATGGTGTCTTTAGCCTTGCAGAAGCTTTGCAGTTTCATGAGGTCCCACTAGTCAATTCTCGATCTTACAGCACAAGCCATTACTGTTCTATTCAAGAATTTTTCCCCTGTGCCCATATCTTCAAGGCTTTTCCCCACTTTCTCCTCTATAAGTTTCAGTGTCTCTGGTTTTATGTGAAGTTCCTTGATCCACTTTGACTTGACCTTAGTACAAGGAGATAGGAATGGATCGATTCGCATTCTTCTACATGTTAACAACCACTTGTGCCAGCACCATTTGTTGAAAATGCTGTCTTTCTTCCACTGGATGTTTTTAGCTCCCTTGTCGAAGATCAAGTGATCTTAGGTGTGTGGGTTCATTTCTGGGTCTTCAATTCTATTCCATTTGTCTATTTGTCTGTCACTATACCAGTACCATGCAGTTTTTATCACAATTGCTCTGTAGTAAAGCTTTAGGTCCGGGATGGTGATTCCACCAGAGGTTCTTTTATCCTTGAGAAGAGTTTTTGCTATCCTAGGTTTTTTGTTATTCCAGATGAATTTGCAGATAGCACTTTCTAATTCGTTGAAGAATTGATTTGGAATTTTGATGGGGATTGCATTGAATCTGTAGATTGCTTTTGGCAAGATAGCCATTTTTACAATGTTGATCCTGCCAATCCATGAGCATGGGAGATCTTTCCATCTTCTGAGATCTTCTATAATTTCTTTCTTCAGAGACTTGAAGTTTTTATTATACAGATCTTTCACTTCCTTAGTTAGAGTCACGCCAAGATATTTTATATTATTTGTGACTATTGAGAAGGGTGTTGTTTCCCTAATTTCTTTCTCAGCCTGTTTATTCTTTGTGTAGAGAAAGGCCATTGATTTGTTTGAGTTAATTTTATATCCAGCTACTTCACCGAAGCTGTTTATCAGGCTTAGGAGTTCTCTGGTGGAATTTTTAGGGTCACTTATATATACTATCATATCATCTGCAAAAAGTGATATTTTGACTTCATCTTTTCCAATTTGTATCCCTTTGATCTCCTTTTGTTGTCGAATTGCTCTGGCTAGGACTTCAAGTACAATGTTGAATAGGTATGGAGAAAGTGGACAGCCTTGTCTAGTCCCTGATTTTAGAGGGATTGCTTCAAGCTTCTCACCATTTACTTTGATGTTGGCTACTGGTTTGCTGTAGATTGCTTTTATCATGTTTAGGTAGGGGCCTTGAATTCCTGATCTTTCCAAGACTTTTATCATGAATGGGTGTTGGATCTTGTCAAATGCTTTTTCCGCATCTAACGAGATGACCATGTGGTTTTTGTCTTTGAGTTTGTTTATATACTGGATTACGTTGATGGATTTCCGTATATTGAACCATCCCTGCATCCCTGGGATGAAACCTACTTGGTCAGGATGGATGATTGTTTTGATGTGTTCTTGGATTCGATTAGCAAGAACTTTATTGAGGATTTTTGCATCAATATTCATAAGGGATATTGGTCTGAAGTTTTCTATCTTTGTTGGGTCTTTTTGTGGTTTAGGTATCAGAGTAATTGTGGCTTCATAGAATGAGTTGGGTAGAGTACCTTCTGTTTCTATTTTGTGGAATAGTTTGTGAAGAACTGGGTTTAAATCTTCTTTGAAGGTCTGATAGAACTCTGCACTAAACCCATCTGGTCTTGGTCTTTTTTTAGTTGGGAGACTATTAATGACTGCTTCTATTTCTTTGGGGGATATAGGGCTGTTTAGATCATTAACCTGATCTTGATTCAACTTTGGTACCTGGTATCTGTGTAGGAACTTCTCCATTTCATCCAGGTTCTCCAGTTTTGTTGAGTATAGCCTTTGGTAGAAGGATCTGATGGTGTTTTGGATGTCTTCAGGATCTGTTGTTATGTCTCCTTTTTCATTTCTGATTTTGTTAATTAGGATGCTTTCCCTGTGCCCTCTAGTGAGTCTGGCTAAGGGTTTATCTATCTTGTTGATTTTCTCAAAGAACCAGCTCCTTGATTGGTTGATTCTTTGAATAGTTTTTCTTGTTTCCACTTGGTTGATTTCACCCCTGAGTTTGATTATTTCCTGCCGTCTACTCCTCTTGGGTGAATTTGCTTCCTTTTGTTCTAGTGCTTTTAGGTGTGTTGTCAAGCTGCTAATGTGTGCTCTCTCTAGTTTCCTTTTGGAGGCACTCAGAGCTATGAGTTTTCCTCTTAGAAATGCTTTCATTGCGTCCCATAAGTTTGGGTATGTTGTGGCTTCATTTTCATTGAACTCTAAAAAGTCCTTAATTTCTTTCTTTATTCCTTCCTTGACCAAGTTATCATTGAGAAGAGTGTTGTTCAGTTTCCACGTGAAGGTTGGCTTTCTATTATTTATTTTGTTATTGAAGATCAGCTTTAGTCCATGGTGATCTGATAGGATGCATGGGACAATTTCAATATTTTTGTATCTGTTGAGACCTGTTTTGTGACCAATTATGTGGTCAATTTTGGAGAAGGTACCATGAGGTGCTAAGAAGAAGGTATATCCTTTTGTTTTAGGATAGAATGTTCTGTAGATATCTGCCAGATCCATTTGATTCATAATTTCTCTTAGTTTCTCTGTGTCCCTGTTTAGTTTCTGTTTCCATGATCTGTCCATTGGTGAAAGTGGTGTGTTGAAGTCTCCCACTATTATTGTATGAGGTGCAATGTGTGCTTTGAGATTTACTAAAGTTTCTTTAATGAATGTGACTGCCTTTGTATTTGGAGCATAGATATTCAGGATTGATAGTTCCTCTTGGAGGATTTTAACTTTGATGAGTATGAAGTGTCCCTCCCTGTCTTTTTTAATGACTTTGGGTTGGAAGTCAATCTGATCAGATATTAGAATGGCTACTCCTGCTTGTTTCTTCATACCATTTGCTTGGAAAATTGTTTTCCAGTCTTTCATTCTGAGGTAGTGTCTATCTTTTTCTCTGAGATGAGTTTCCTGTAAGCAGCAAAATGTTGGGTCTTGTTTGTGTAGCCAGTTTGTTAGTCTATGTCTTTTTATCGGGGAGTTGAGTCCATTGATATTAAGAGATATTAAGGAAAAGTAATTGTTGTTTCCTGTTATTTTTGTTGTTAAAGTTGGCATTCTGTTCTTGTGGCTGTCTTCTTTTAGGTTTGTTGAGGGATTACCTTCTTGTTGTTTCTAGGGCGTGGTTCCTGTCCTTGTATTCGTTTTTTTCTGTTATTATCCTTTGAAGGGCTGGATTCGTGGAGAGATAATGTGTGAATTTGGTTTTGTCGTGGAATACTTTGGTTTCTCCATCTATGTTAATTGAGAGTTTGGCTGGGTATAGTAGCCTGGGCTGGAATCTGTGTTCTTTTAGTGTCTGTATAACATCCGTCCAGGATCTTCTGGCTTTCATAGTCTCTGGTGAAAAATCTGGTGTAATTCTGATAGGCTTGCCTTTATATGTTACTTGGCCTTTTTCTCTTACTGCTTTTAGTATTCTATCTTTATTTAGAGCATTTGTTGTTCTGATTATTATGTGTCGGGAGGTATTTCTTTTCTGGTCCAGTCTATTTGGAGTTCTGTAGGCTTCTTGTATGTTCATGGGCATCTCTTTCTTTAGATTTGGGAAGTTTTCTTCTATAATTTTGTTGAAGATGTTTGCTGGTCCTTTGAGTTGAAAATCTTCATTCTCATCCACTCCTATTATCCGTAGGTTTGGTCTTCTCATTGTGTCCTGTATTTCTTGGATGTTTTGAGTTAGGATCTTTTTGCATTTTACATTTTCCTTGATTGTTGTGCTGATGTTCTCTATGGAATCTTCTGCACCTGAGATTCTCTCTTCCATCTCTTGTATTCTGTTGCTGATGCTGGTATCTATGGTTCCAGATTTCTTTCCTAGGGTTTCTATCTCCAGTGTTGCCTCATTTTGGGTTTTCTTTATTGTGTCTACTTCCCTTTTTAGGTCTAGTATGGTTTTGTTCATTTCCATCATCTGTTTGGATGTGTTTTCCTGTTTTTCATTAAGGACTTCTACCTGTTTGATTATGTTATCCTGTTTTTCTTTAAGGATTTGTAACTCTTTAGCAGTGCTCTCCTGAAATTCTTTAAGGGATTTTTGTGCTTCCTCTTTAATGTCTTCTACCTGTTTACCAGTGTTCCTTTGTATTTCTTTAAGTGTGTTATTAAAGTCCTTCTTGAAGTCCTCTACCATCATCAGGAGATATGCTTTTAGATCCGTGTCTAGCTTTTCCGGTGTGTTGGGGTGCCCTGGACTGGGCGAAGTGGGAGTGCTGGGTTCTGATGATGGTGAGTGGTCTTGGTTTCTGTTAGTAAGATTATTACGTTTACCTTTCACCATCTGGTAATCTCTGGGGTTAGTTGTTGTCGTTGTCACTGTTTAAAGATTGGAGCCTGTGGCCCTACTCAGGCTGGTTTCTGCTTCCCTAACTAATGCAGTCTCAGGTCCTGCGCAATTGGATTGGAGCAGAAGCTGTGTTCCACTCACCATAAGTCTTAAGATCCTGTGGCGGGTGTTGTGGGTAGCTGGCGAGTGTCAGCCGACCCTGCGCCCTAGCTGCCCTGGGTGCTTTTCTGACCGGAAGAGTCTGACAAGATACCTTGTGATGATCTAAAAGAACAGTAATTTTATTAACTCTTCTTTCAAACTCTTTGTTTTTAAATTAAAATTTTCTTTCACAGCTTAAATATTTCAGAGTTAAAATATGTTAACATTTTTTTATAGTATATTTTTACATTTTACATTCACTATTCTATATTATAATATTATTTTATATTATTATTACATATTATAATATTATTTGATAATATTACACATATGTAAATTTAATTATATTTACCCCATTACTGTCTCTTATCCTTTCCTATTCCCCTAGATTCCTTATAACAGATGGTCCTCCTGTTTTCATGACTTTTCAATGCTCTTTTGAGTTTAATTATAATTAATTGCAACATGGGTATATGGAATTATTTACTGGGTCATGGGCAACTTACCCATGAATATCCCAAACGGAAAAAAAATGTTTCTTCTTCCCCTAGTTGCAGTTAGCATTTAATGGCTCCTTTCCCAGAAGAGAGACCTCATGAGTTCTTCCTTTCATGTTATTAAGCCTTAATCATTAACTGTATACCTCACTAATGTTTTTGGTATGAAGTGAGAAGTGCATATGAAGTGTTTTTTTCTATGCATGCAACATTTAATGGCTAACTGAAGGACAATTTTTCACAGTTAGGGTTGAGAGCTAAATTCTATGGTCTTTTTTTTTTTTTTTAAATCAAATCTTTTTATTTGAAGAAACAACTGGTAGATAAAGGCTTTCAGTTTTTGGTTGCTTGGTAGACATTTATTCCAATTGAATTGGAATAAGCTGGCCGCTTCAAAACCATCTACATTTGGTGCCAATGATTAAATTTAATCCTTCAGATAGAAAACAGATGTGTTGGTGCTCTGATCAATAAGTTCCCCTTAGTATTTGAGAAGATGCTTGAAAAGTGAAAACGTTGAGTCATGTTGTCTTCTGTAATAGATGTCATCTAGCCATTAAGTGCTGAATGTGTGTCTTCATATTCCTGTACTTACTTATGGAGAAGATAACACATGATTGTTAAAAATATGCAACACATCTCTGAATAGTTATATTTTACTCAACTGTGGCACTGATTGTAGAATTTTTTTTTTCTGTGATGAAAAATAACTTCCTCCTTTGAATGTATAATGTCCATACCTAAGTCTGCTTTGATGAGTCTTAAACTAGCTAATAAGATAGTGGCCAATATGTGTGCATGACATCTGTCTTCACTTAGCTTCTACCTATTTGTTTCTGTATATATACAAATCATCGTGAAATAGGGGCCCTAGAAGACATGCATATATTTCCATGTCTTTCTCATGCAATTAGATTGGTTCACTATAAGCATCTGTGAATAAGGAAAGGATTAAGAAGAAACAAACAAGGCTATTGAATGGCAAGCATGTTGGGTACCTAATCTATTCATGTATTGCAACAACTTTGTAAAGTACCAAGTTTACAGGTGAAAGTGGGGCTACAAAAATGCTTGGGTACAGGGTAGCGGCCCATCGTGAGCCATAAAAACAGAGTAAGCTGCCTTTAGATCTTGTGCCCTTTCTAGCTTGACTTTCCAACAAATGTGAGGCACTAGTAGTTTACCTTTTATCCTTCCTCCTTACATAAAGTATTAAATGATTTTAATTTTTTTGTGTATTAAAACTAAACTTTTCTGTCAAATCTATTTTCTAACCTTTTCATAAATGTATATGATGAATTCTAATTACTCTCACCTGCCATCTCCTCTTTTCCACATATATGTTTTTTCATTATGTTTTGTGACCTACTGAATTTAACCATGATTGTTTGGAACAATCCACAAACTCAATTTCTAACTGTGCTGTGTGCATGCCACATAGCCCTCTCTACCTGTGTCTTTTAAGCACCATCTTTCCAAATATGAACCACACTATTTTCCTCCACTGTAAAAGAGAAAAAAAGTATCTCTCATGCATTAATATTCACAATATACTGGATTAAAACCAGTATTTTAAAATCCAAAAAAACTTAATGTATTTGAAAGGCAAGATTTCCTTTAAGGTTTAGTTTTGGAGTTCAAAATAGCTTAAATGAAAAGAGAATCAGGCAGCTTTTGCAAATCTAAATTAAGGTTAAGTCCTATCACACGACAGGGCCAATATATCACCCTATGACTTGTAAGACTTTATTATATATCTAGATCAGTGGCATTCAGCTGACCACTCTGCAAGAATATAAATGCTCTGTTTGCACTGTGCAATGAAATAATGGTGTGTAGCTTTGAACACTTGAAAAAAAGTTACGATGGCCAAGGAACTGAATTTTTACTTGCGGTTCTCCAACATTGCCACAAAAGAAGGCATGGGGAACCATAAGAGAAAACTACCGCGGAAATTTTGTGATGAACAAGAGGCAGCAGCATAAACACAAAAACATGAAGTTTATTCCTCTCATAGCTTCCAGCCCAGCCACTGAATGCTCACGATCCCTGTCTACTGGACTGTTTGAAATACATGATTTTTAAAAAGTTTTACTTAGGGCAGTATTTGGCAGCAAAGTGAGTAACTATCTCAAATAAACAGTGCATGAAACTCCAAGTTCTTCTTCCCGCATTTTTCGTGTGATATTCCCTCTTAAATTTTATGTACTTTTTAGGTATATTTGTATATTATAGATATATTTTTTCTAGGTTCATTTGTTAAGGAGCTTCTTCAGTAGTAGGTTTCCCTGTTGCTTTTCAAAAGGCCTTTAGTGTGAGTTGTCATTCCCAATATTATTATATATGAGTGTATTGCCTGCATGTGCCTGGGTTCATTACATGTGTAGATGGTGCCCACAGACGTCAAAAGAAGGCATTAGATCCCCTGGAACCATAATTACAAGTGATTGTGAGCTATCACATGTATGTGTGTGTTGGGGGCGGGGGTTGTTTCCCATTACTGTGAACACTATTCAGTAGGGGAGAAACGTCTAGTTAGGCACCAGCTCAACTTCTCTATGCTTGGTGAAATACTTTCTTCAGCAATAGGGGCTTACTATCAGGTTCTGTCTGGCATCAATAGTCTTTGTAATAGTCTGTGATATTTCAGTGTTTCTGTGAGGCCCCTTGGACAACTACTCAACAAAATGTAACGTATCCCTGAAACTGCAGGTTTTATTTGAGCAGCATGATGCATGATGATGTCTAGTTTGGGGGGATTGTCTTCTGTAATTAGGTGTCTCCATTAAATTTCCTTTAGTTCATATATATATGTGTGTGTGTGTGTGTGTGTGTATGTGTGTGCGTGTGTGGGTGTGTAAGTGTATATATATATATATATATATATATATATATATATATATATAAAGCTTCTAGTAGTAGGTTTCAATATGGCTTTTTAAAATGGCCCTCAGTTAGCTCTTCCCATATTTCCTTCTTAGTTTTTCTTAGTTTTTCTCTTTTAACTTCCTTTCCATTTCATCTTCCCATTTACACTTCCCTGATGTCATTCCATAACTCCATGTCCTTTATTTCCCCATCATTGGGAAAGCTGCTCCTCCCTCATAGCCCTGCAATAGGTACACAACCTCTGTATTTATTCAGATTATAGCAGGCATTATGAATGTGTAAAAGCTAACCCCACATATAATAGAAACAATACAATATTTGTCTGTTTGGGTCTGAGTTACCTTACATAATATCCTTTTCTATACTTCCATCTATTTACCTGTATATTTCATGTTTCTTGACAGCTACTCAATATGCCACTGTATAAAGATATCACACATTCATTATCTATTCATCTTTCAATGGAAATCAAGGCTATTCCTTGTTTGACTTTTATGAATAGAGCAGCAACAAACAGATGAGCAGGAATCTCTGTAGTAGGTTGAAGAGTCCATTGGGTTTATGCCCAAATGTTATATATTGTGTATTCTGACTGGAATATTAAATGAATGAAAATATTAAATATTATACAAATATAATATTATTATAAATATTAAATATTATATATGTATCTGAATGAAATATTAAATTACTTTTAATTTGCATTTTCCTGATGGCTAAGGATGTTAATCAATTAAGTGTTTCTAAGCCATTTGTGTTCCACCTTTTGAGAACTCTTTGCTTAGTTCTATGCCCATTCTTGATTGGGTGATTTGTATTCTTTATGTTAATATTAGGTGCTTTTAGTTCTTTTAATACTGTGAATAACAACCTTTGATCATATGTATAATTGTCTATAATTGTTTTCTACTCTGTAGACTGAAGCTCGGTTCAAATGATGGTGTCATTTGTCATAACGAAGCTTTTTCACTTCATGAAAGTCTCAATAATTGTTGGTCTTAGTGCCTGTGCTATCAGCCTCTTGTTCAGAAAGTGCTTTCCATTAACACTGAATATAACTTTTGTTTCTCTCAGATTAAGGGTATGTGGACTTATGTTGAGGTCCTTGATCTATTTTGGAGTTGAATTTTGTACAAGATGGTAAGTATGAATCTCTTTGCATCTGTTTACATTGTCTATCCAGTATGACCAGAACCATTTCATGAAAAATGCTGCCTTTGCTCAAGTGTGTGTGTGTGTGTGTGTGTGTGTGTGTGTTTACTTATTTTGGCATCTATGTAAAAAAAAAAGATGTCAATGGTCATCAGGCATGTGGAATTGTGTATGGGTCTTAAGTCAGATTCTATTGATCAACAAGTCTGTTTTTATGCTAATACCATGCTGCTTTTTATTATTATAGTTTTCGGGTAGAACTTGGGATCAGTGAAGGTGATACTTCCAGCAGCTCTTTCCTTATTTAGGATTGTCTCAGCAAGTGTGATCTTTTTGTTGTGTTTCCATATAAAGGTCAAAATTGTATTTTCGATTTCTGTGATAAATTCTGTTAAAATTTTAATGCTAATTGTATTGAAACTATAGTTTGCTTGTGTATAATGGCCAGTTTCACCATATTAATCCTACCAATCCATGAGCATGGGAGATCTTTCCACCTTCTTATTCCTTCATTAATGCTTTAAAGCTTGTATTATACAAGTTTTTAATTTGTTTGGTAGGGTTGAAATATTTAGTTAGTTAGTTACTGTTTACTTAATTACTTACTTATTTTAGGTTATACTGCTATGTATTCTTTCCCTGATTTCTTTCTCAATATGTTTACAACTTGTGTATAGGAGCACTATTGATTTCTGTGAGTTAATTTTGTAACCTGCTACTTTGCTGAAGTGTTTATCAACTGCAAATAATGATGCTTTGACTTCTTTCTTTCCTACTTGAACCCCTTGAACTCCTATGGGGTTAGAAGCTGACTCCTCCATTTTTGCCTTCACTGTTGATTTTAATATGGATTATATAATATCAGGGATTCCATTCTTCCTATTGTCTCATTTCCAAAGTCTTGATATTTGTACTTGTATTTCTTAGGTAAGACAAGATTTATGTGTCTACTAGGTAGACTGCTTTTCAAAGCGACAGACCAGGAGACCTTCTGACAACCAGATTGATTTCATTTTAAAAATAAAGCTTTCTAAAGTGTCTGATCACAAAGACACTTGTAACAACATGTTAAAGACTTGTAACAACATGCTTTTGCTGCTGCTCATTGCAAAAGTTCTGCTTTTGTTAAACTTTGCTTGTTTGAATAGGCCGTGAAGGACCTATGTAAGAATGCTCTTTCTGCAACTTAGTCATTGCTTTTCTCCTGCTCTCACAAAGCAGGAGAATAAGTTGGCCTGCACATAACAAAAATGTTTGCCTTTCAACACTACTGTCTCCAAATTGTTGGGATCTCTTCTTCAACACTGAACATTCAGTTGTCGGACTGTTCCAGTTAAAATTTTGAGTACTATACACTAGCTATGGTGTGAGAGGGCATCCTAATCATTTTCTTGATTTTAGTGAAAATGCTTTGAGTTTTTTATGTTGATACTATGTTACCCTTTGTAACCCTTATGTCTCCAGGACTTTTATCATGAAGGGACATAGGATTTGTTCAAAGATATTTTCTGCCTCTAATTTGATGATCGTGTAGTTTTTGTCTTTTAGTGTGTTTATATGGTAGACTACATTTCAAGATTTATGTATGTTGAAGCATCCTCACATTTCTCAGATAAAGGCAATGGTGGATATTTTGGGTGTTCTTCAATTTGGTTTGCAAGTTGCATGTATTATACTGAGAAATTTTTGCATGTTTGTTAGTAAGGGAAATTGGTCTACAATTTTCTTTTGTATGGTTTTAGAATTGGATAATAGTAGCTTTGGAAAAAAATTAGGAAGTGACCATTTGTATTATACGTAATAATTTAAAAGGTATTAGCAATAACTCTTTGAAGGTGAGGTAGAATTTTGCACTGAATATATCTGGCTTTGGGAGAAAGAGGAATTTTAATTTCTGTTTCGAATTTGCTAGGGATTTGTTGGTCTGTCTAAATGGCTTCCTCAGTCTTTATTTATATTTGATAGGTTGTATATGTTAATAAATGTATCCCCTTCATTTAGGTTTTCTAGTTTGATGTAATATGGAATTTTAAAGTATGCTCTTATGATTATCTGGATTTTCTTGTGGTTTATTATTATGTTCTCCTTTTCAACTCTAAATTAATTAATTTGGATTTTTATTCTCTGTATTTTAGTTGATTTGGCTGAGAGTTTATCAGTCTTGTTTGTTTTCTCAAAAGAACTCATCATTTCATCGTTTCTTTGTGTTGCTTTTTGTTGTTATTGCTGTTTTATTTATTTCAGTTTGAAGTTTACTTTTGGCATCTGTTCTTCTTGGAGGATATATCTTCATGCTATTCTAGAGCTTTCAGGTGGGCCTCTAAGTTGATAACATGCAACTCTACTGAATTTTTTATGTAGACACTTAATGATGTGAAGTTTTGTCTTAGAATAATCATTGTGGTTTACTTAGCTTGTATTTTCATTTATACTCACTTTTTAAAAGTTTTTTTTTTCCTTGATATTTGTCTTGACCCAGTTTTCAGTCACTAGTGAGCTGTTTGGGTTCCATGACCTGTAATCTCTCTGCTATTTCTGGTATTGTTGATGCCAAGCTCTACCGTATTGTGGTCAGATAGGATTTATGATATTGCTTCATTTTCTTTGTATCTATTGAGACTTGCTTGTGTCCTAGTTTGTGGTCAGTTTTGGAGGAATTTTCATGAGCTTCAGAGAAAAAGGTTTAGTTTTTAGTGTTCGGGTAGATACTGGTCTATTTTATTAATTGTATTATTTAACTGCAGCTTTTTTCTTGTTTAGACTTATCTGGATGACTTATCTATTGTTGAGTATGGGATATCAAAGTTACCAACTGTTATCGTGTGGAAGACAACATGTGGATTTTGCTTTAGTAGTGTTTCTTTAGTGAAGTAGGGCTCTCTTGTTTTGGTGCATAAATGTTTAAAATTACAGTGTCCTCTTGGTCATTTTTCCTTTGACAAATATATAGTGTTCCTCCCTATATCTTCTGATTAATTTTTGTTTGAAGTCTATTTTGTCAGATATTAAAATAACCACATCTATTTACTTCTTGAGCCCATTTGCGTAGAATATTTTTTAATCCATTTATCCTGAAGTTGTGCTTCTCCTTGATGTTAAGGTATATTTCTTGGACGCAACAGAAAGATGCATACTCAATCTAATATTTTACTTTGTGATTTGCTTACAGGGGAATTGATATCATTGATGGTGAAAGTATCAACAGTCAGTGTTTACAGATTCCTGTTACTTGGTTCATAGTGTTTGGATTCTCATCACCCCATTTCATTTACTGTAATGATTTATTTCTTGTATCCTTCTGGGTGTAGTGAACCTATTCATACTGAAGATTTTCTTCTAGTTCCTTGTGTAGAGATTTATAGGCAAATTTAAATTGCTTAACAGTAGCCTTTTTGTGAAAAGCTTTTTATTCGCCATCAATTCTGATTTATAATTTTGCTGGATATAGTATTCTTGACTGGCAAGTATGGTTTATCAGAGTTTATAGAGCATATATCCAGGCCCTTCTGTCTTTTGGAGTCTCAAGTGAGATGTCAGGTGCTATCCTATTGTGTCTGGGATTATGTTACTTGGCCCTTTTCCCTTGCAGGTTTAATACCCTTTTTTTGCTCTATACAATTAGTTTGTTTGTTTGTTTTGATCATGTGTTTTGGAAATTTTCCTTTCTGTTCATGTCTACTTGGTGTTCTGTATGCTTCTTGTACCTTGATAGCAACCTCATTCTTTAGATATGTTTTGTGCATTTTAACTGGCTTTCTTTTCCTTAGCCTATCCTTGATCATTTCATGCTTTGGTCTTCTCATAGTGACTCAGCTTTCCTTAATGTTTTCTAATTATAATCTTTTAGATTTCACTTTTTTTTTCTTTTTGATTGGGTATCCATTCTTCTACCTTATTTTCAAGACCTATTATTATCTCTTCAAATATTTGTAATTTGTTGGTAAGGTTTACCAACTTGGAACTTTTGGTTGACCTCCTATGTCTTTCATTTCTGGCATTATATTTTGGTTTTCTGTATTGGAAATGTTTCTAGTTTCATGTATTAAAAGTTTTTAATTATTTCATTCAAAAGTTGTGTTTCCATGGTTTTCACTGAGGCATTCATTTATATCCTCTTTAAAGTCCTTGAATATATTCATAATGTCTATTTTGAAACCCTTGCCTTTTGCTTCAGCTTTATTGCATTTTAAGGCCTTTTGCTGACTTCCAGAAGAGGCATTTAGTCTTGACCCTTCATATTTGTGGCTTTGTGCTGGATTTATACAGCTAAAGTTATGATGTTTGTGATGTTTCTTGCTATAGACATCTAGTCTTGTCTTGATTGGTGGATGTTCTGTTCTTTGATTGCTGCTGTTCATTCCATATGCTAAACAAGTGTGACCCCTGGTCCCAAGAGTGTTTTTGTGGTTCCTAAGGTGACAAAAAGTAACAGAGATAGGCTAAGGGAGAAGGCTGAGAAGGCTAACATCATAACAGAGCTGGGGGGCTGGGGTTAAACAAAGAGGTGGATTCCCCAGGGATTAGAGGTTGGGTAGGAGGAAACATTCCGATAAGAAAGATTGCTAAGTGACTAAGTGTAAACTATAAGAGACACGAAGAAAAAATAAACAGTTCAGCATGATTTAGTTAGTGGGGCTAGTTCAAATTTCTGGAATCTGACCCAAAGAAAGCTTAAGGCATGATTACAAAGAAACTCCTTTTCAAAAGCACATGACTTTTGTAAAGTACATAGGACCTGTTTCATAAAAACAGGTTCTATTGTCTGAGAAACAATGTTCAGGCTAGGGAGGAAGGCTAAGTATAATAGCACAGCTCTTTTGCAAAGTACACAAAATGTCTTTTATAAGAATGGGTTGTATTGACTGAGAAGCCATGCTCGGGAATCTGAGAGAATCACTTCCCTTGAAGAGACAACATTACATATTCAATATTTCTGGCTTCTTTGGTGCTTTTCTATGAGCACTGGGATGTTGTGTCCTTCTACAAAGTGTAGGTTTGAAGAGATCAGAACAGAGGATAGGAAAGATAGTGAAAATTACCTACCTGTATCTCAGCCTCATGTGACCACTGGCAGTTTCTGGTAGAAAGTTTTTCTGTAGATTAGAAGCTGATACACAGGAATAGAGATGCACTAGAAGGGAAGGCTAAAACCCTGCGTCCATATCAACAGTAGAAAATAAATTGTGTGAGAAAATAAAATAATAATTGTTGAAAAGATGTTTTAAGATGGAGGAGAAAACATGAACGATTTATTTCACAATGAATATCTTTCATGTTAGCAACTAGATTAGACATACCCATTGTAATCAGGATAATGAATTATAGTTTGCTATACAGTGAGAACTGTTAAGAATTAAATTCTGGAATGGTGTATAAGGATATTTATTATCCTGTGTGATCTGGAACACACTGATGTATTACTGAACTGGGCAACTATGATATCTTTCATTGAGGATTCTTTTATAGTGTGATTATTTTGGGACTACTTCAAGCTTTTGTAGGTATTAGCATATCTTAGTTTCACCATATTAGGCATGGTCCTTTTTTTATTCTTGAATATTTATTCTTTCCCGCTATGTGTATGTATGTGTGTCTGTGCATATGTGCATATGACTGCAAGTGCAAAAGTTGGCAAAAAATACCAGATTCCCCTGGAAGTAACCAGTTAGTTGTAAGCCACCCGATCTGGGCGCTGGGAAGAGAACACGGGTGCAGTCTAAGAATGGTACATGCTCTTAACTCTGTGCCATCTCTTCAGCCCTTTAAGCAAATTCTTATTAAAGCATTTTTACAGGGCTTTATTTTTCCATCCATTTTACTGGAAAATTCCACTGTACTAGCTAAAGACAACAAGCACTGGCCTCAGAACTCTCAAACCTGAATACAAGCCTGAGACTAAAGTGGACGGCTTTATATTCACTGAGTGAGGAGATATTTGGAAACTAATTAAATATAAATCTGGAAAGCAAATGTCATGACACAGAAGAATCTGATTTGAAGCAATTCATGAAATATGGAAGCTCCTTTCCCTTCTGTAGTCACCGTGGGCACAAGTGAGAGAAAACCAAACTTCCTAGAACATACTTATATATAATTTGAAGAAACATTTGGCCTTTAACCTTTATTTGTTATCATGAACTTTGTACTGTTGAAAAAGTTACTTTTGTACTTAATAAAATATAATTACCTATTATTCAGCTTGAAAATTATAACAATTATATTGCAGTATGAGGTAAATTACTTCTATGGGGAAAAAGTCTTAATTTTCTTAACTTTGTAGCCCAGCCAAAGGTTCTTCTGTCTTCTGTCTTCTTTCCAACTTCCATGGCTCTGGTGTAGTCACTCTTTTTTTGGTAACCCTGGTCAATCTCATTAAGAAACTCCTGGGAACATGAGGGGTCACTGTAGCAATTGCATCGTGGTAATGTGTGAATTTAGCAGTGTTCTGGAACAAAAGGTGGCAAGGCAGGTTTAAGTTCCACTGGAGAATTCTTTCTCATGGCATTGATAGCATCGTATACACTTACCTTCCAAAAATATAGTCATAGACAGTCATTAAACAGCACAGAAATCAAAGCTTATTTCGAACACCCTACAGCTTTGGAATTGGTCATTTGTATTCTGTGACCATGTGCATTTTCCTTTTGATAAAACCTATGGAGCTGGCAGGTAATCATGTTATATTTTTAGAATCCTAGCTCTATGATTTATCTTCTTGTTCACATCATATATTGAGCTCTGTTTGAACTGCATCGTTGTACACAGAGGAGTCACCCAGCTGACACAAAACAAAGCAAATGTATGCCTACTTCTGCAGCAGCTTTAGAGGGTGCGCTTGAATTATTATAAAATGACAATAAATAAACATAAGAACCAGTAAAATGACAATAAATTAATCATAAAGACCCAGTACTTAACAAAGTTATTATAAAACTACTTACTCTCTGATGATCGTTAAGATGGTTGAACCTGAAAAAGGGCGACTAAATTTAGTAAAAGATTATGCTTATGTGCCGTGGTATTTATTAAAATAGTATGTAGTATGCATGATTCCAAGTGGAATTCTATTAAAATGTCAGCATTAAGAATACATAAGCTTCGGAAATACTGTGTTTAATATTTTATGCACCTGGTTTTCCAACAATATAACTTATTATCAGGGTTTTATTGGTATGGCATACTCCTAGATGTTTATTTTATCTGCCAGGATTCCAGCAAGAAATAGTAACACATCTGAATGGAAAAGTGAGAATGTTTTCACAAAGGAGCATTGTTCCCCAACCCATGTGACATTGGTTCCAAGGCAAAGCCTTACTACCTCAGACAAAGACATGCAGGTGCACAAGCCTCTTATAAAAATGGGTAGTGTTTACACAACAGTTCCAATACACATGTCCTACCAGATACTCAAAATTCTCTCTCCATTCAGTGATACAATGTGAACGCTGTCTAGATCGATACTGTGTATGTTGTTTAGTGTATAATGACAAGGAAAAATATGCACATATTTCTTCTGCAGTTAGCTTAATTCATGACAGGAGAACCTGGAAATACAGAGGAGGAATCTGTAAGATACAAGAATGGCTGGAAGAATGAAAGGAACAGGATGGAAGTGAGGGATGAAAAAGTGGAGGCTTCCCCGACTTGAAGGACCTGCAGAAGAAACAAAGTTACAGTTATACCTTAGCTTCCTCACACTGAAGGGCAGACCATGGGAACTATTGCCACCTGAAGAAAAATCCAGCTATAGTGGAGGTTACAGACAGTCCTAGCCAGTGTAATTTTCTTTTCTCCCTGATACGCTGAAAGCAGAAACTTATGTATAAGGGATTCTGCTAAGCAATTTGGAAGACGGCCACTGGGGCATGAGATAGAAAGAAGTGGAAGTAGTTGTATTGCAGCAGCGGAGGACAGCCAGTACTCTGACACATGCGCACTTAGGCAGTAAATGGAATGACATTCCTGCAGGAGGCAGTTTTCATTATAACAGTGTAGTGAAGAAAACAAGCAAAATGAATAAAATATATGTTATGTTCAAATTATAAACAAAATGTATAGTGAGAATAAGAAGTGAGTTAGAGGGATGGAGGCTGTCCAACAGAATGGCCTGGAAAGCTTGCACTGAGGAACTGATAGTTGAGCAGAAGGGTGAAGTTGGAGGTGATGGGGCTCTGTGACCATTGAGTGAGAAAAGCTTTAATAGAGAAGGGCCAGCAAACATGGCTCTCTAGATGAAGTCATGACAGATAGTACTCAGTGACTTAGAAAAACAGAAAAAGATAACTAGGATAGCTACTGAGAAAGCCATGAATGGAATAACTTACCAAGATAAAATGAACCCAACCAATGCAGACCCTCATATGTATGTCTTATAAAAAATTCTGCTGGAATTCAAAGGCACAGACATGCCACCAAAAAGTTGATATAAGAGATAAGACATTGATATTATCATCAAATTACATTTTCAAAAGATCTCTCTTTCTGTAGGAGTATTTTGGTATCTTGATGTGTTTGGGGCTTGGCTGAGAAAATAAAGTAGGGAGAGATATAAATAGTCTACCCACCAACTTGTGACAGTCACGTCTAGGTCATGCAGTGACACTTCAAAGAGGGGAGAGATAGGACCTTTGAAGGCAAACACAAGAGCTCAAAAGATGGGCAAGATGTTCATGAACCATGTCTCTCAGTAAATCGGTAGATGTGGACAGTGTAGAGGGAAAGGGATAATGTCAGTAGTGTGCTACCAATCGCAATGTTGGTGTTAGGCAGTCCCAGCAGTGGACCATCAACATGTCCAGACACTCTTCTGACTTCCAGAAGATGGTAGGCAAAATTTTCATGTTTACCATAGAACTCAGAGGTCAGAGCTGTGTAAAACATTGGCCTGTTAAGTATCCAGGCAGCTTACCTCATGGAGTAAATGCAATATGAATGAGAATTCCTGAGAAGAAGCCATGTTGCCTACTGCTCACTGGTTGGTTAGAACTTCAGTGCTTTGACAAGGTTGGGATGCTGCCAGTTCAATTATCTTTGGGCATCTTTAATCCCTTTATTGCCCTCTCTGCACGTGATCTAACATTCTTTGTGGCTATTAGGTTAATACAGTGGTTAACAACCTGTGGGTGGTGACCTCCTTGGGAAACTTCTATTTCAAAAAAAAAAAAAAAAAAGTTCATGATGATTCCTAACAGTAGCAAAATTGTAGTTATAAAGTAGCAATGAAAATAACTTTAAGGTTGGGGTCATCACAGCATAAGGAACTGTATTAAAGGGTCACAGCATTAGGAAGGTTGAGGACTACTGTTGTAGAATTTATGTTTCATTGATTTTTGTTTTATTATTATGTTGCTGTTTCTGTTTCACTGATTTCATTCCTGAACTTTGTTATTTCTTGCCAGCTACTGCTTTTGGGTATTATTTTTCTCTTTTGTCTTATAGCTTCGATGTGTGTGTGTGTGTGTGTCTTTTATGTTTAAGTTACTAAATGAGACATTGCTATTTTTTTAATGTTCACACTACTAACTTGCCTCTTAGAATCATCTTCATCATGTGCCATAAAATTGAGTATGTTGCCTTTTCATTTACATTCAGTTCTAAAGTTTTTAGTTTCCATCATGACTTCTATATTGAGCCATTTTTCATTCAGTAGTGAAGTGGTCACTTTCCATGAGTTTGTAAGCTTTTTGTTGTTTCTGCTATTGTTTTTTTCTTTCTTTTTTTTATTGTGTATTTTCTTTATTTACATTTCAAATGTTACTCCTTTTCCTGGTTTCCCCTCCAAAAACACCCTCCTCCTATCTCCTCCCTCTTCCTCCTGCTCACCAACCCACCCACTTCTGCTTCCTGGCCCTGACATTCCCCCACACTGGGGCTACTGTTATACAACTTTCATCCATGTTGGTCAGATAGAATTCAGGGTGTTATTTCAATTTCCATTTATCAGTTGAGAATTGCTTTGTGTCTTAGTTTGCGGTCAATTTTAGAGAATATTCCATGAGCTGCGGAAAAGGTATTTCTTTTTTGTGTGTTTGGGTGAAAAGTGTTCGGTAAATATCTATTACGTTCATTTGGTTTATTATGCCATTGAGAACATATAGGACATATAGAAGTATCTATCACTTCTATATTTAGTTTTTGTTTGGCTGATTTTCCATTTTCAAGAATGTGAAATTTGCCAATAATAGGAGAGATGGATTCCCAAGTACACATCTCTTATCACTAAATGAAGCATCTAGTGCCCCAAATGGGTCATATTTAATGAGTTTTTGACCAAAGAGTACACATAAGAACCCACAAACACTCCAGGCTATTGACAAACCTATTGGTTGATAGCCACAAAACTGATTGAAAGGCCCTATTTTGGAAGATACGACCTATATAGCTCATTGAACAGAAGAAATTAAGCTGATACCTATCTAAAGCATCCACCCCTATGGACTAGCATTCATGTTTGTGCCACTGGAAGATACTCTGCATGTTACCAATGGAGAAAGGTAAACACCAATATAGCTATAAACTCTGATCTACAATATTGACCTGCTGGAACTAATGCAATAGTGGTGCAAAGCTAGTGGGAATAACCAACCAATATGCGATTAGATTACAGACCATTCAATGAGATGGAGCACATACCTGATACTATTTAGAAGACTGGGAAAAAAAAAAAAAACAGATAATAGGCCAGGGACCTAGAAGAAAAGCTAACACCATTGTTATGGTAAAGGAAAGTAGCCATGAAATGACTCCTAAGGATATTTTGTTATATGAATAGATCAGTAGCTCCATCAGCCATCACCAGAGAAGCTTTCTCCTACAGTAGAAAAAAAATACAGAAACCCACAGCCTGACAATATAAAGAGAGTGAGACCTTGGATCCCTCAGTCCTAAGTGGACTTCATAAATTCTTCCCCTCAGAGCTCAGTGAACCCTGTAGAATCTTAAACTTAATTTGTGTAACAGCCATAGGTGATGGAAGACACCAAAGAATCAAGTCCCTATAAACAGATGTGCCAACATACATATCAATTCACAGACACCGTGGTCTTGTGCACAGCAGTTACACATGTCTGCACCAGATGGGATCCCATTCCTGAGAGAAAAAAAAATGGACACATGCCCCCATCCCTATCTCCAATTGATATTTACTTACAAATGAAACATAAGTTTTCTCCAACAGAGTATCACTGAGGATAGAAACCACTCTTAGAGGCAGGCCACATGCTCACCAGGAGATAGCCAACACAAAACAAACTCAATAGCAGTTTTGGAGGTTCTTTGTCCCATAATGTTTGGTCAGGGCATTCTTTTAACCTTACAGGTCCTCTGAGTATAAATTATGGCTTCCAGATTTTCTTTTATGGGATTCCTCTGAGTAGGAACATATGTGTCCTGTGTGTGTTTGGTTTCCTTGTACTTTCTCCTTTTTGGCTCTTTTTCTTCTGCTTGTTTGTTTTGTCTTACTCTAGTATTTTTTATTTTTGTTTTTATCATATTTTATTATTGTTATCAGATGCCTGCTTGTTTCCTAAAGAGACAGAAAGTTGTATAGATCCAGAAGGGGAATGGGGATGACATTGGAAATGTTGGGGGGGGGAATATGTCATCAGAATACATTGTATGAAAAACTTCTATTGTCAATAAAAGGAAAATAGAGAATTATGTGGAGAGTTTCAAATAGACTTCTAGAACCAACGCCTCAACTAAAGCTAAGAACGCTGGCAGATAGCATCTCAGGCCTATAGTGGAATTTTCTCTTTACAGTAAGTGACCTGCCTAACAGATATGCCAAACCATGTTTAGAAAAGTGTGTTGTTTTATGATCTCTTTTGTTCTGCTACTATAAAGTTCAAGTAATTGCTACCTGATTAGAGCAGGGTATGTGAAGTAGCCTAAGTCTGTGCTTGCAAGCCTGCATTACTCATACTGATTCCAGAATAAACCATCTCCTTATCATTTGAGGTGAAAAGTGAACAGTATACACAGTGTAATTGAGTGTGTCAGTGTGGAGCGGGAGAGGAGTGTGCAAGGGACAAGTTTTGAACAACTTCACCTTGGACAGCTTCATGTTTAATAGTAGGTAGAGAAGAATGACTTATATAGATGTGTGTGTGTGTGTGTGTGTGTGTGTGTGTGTGTGTGTGTGTGCGTGCTCGCACGCACGCATGCACTCAAGTGTGCTTGTGCACACATATGCACAAATATATATGTGCAATGTATGGAATACCAGCATTTACAGTTTATAATACTTGTCAACTAATAGGTTAATGGACTGTTACTAGGGTAATAATTGATATTAGCACAAATAGCTGTATAACTAAGAGGGTGGAAGAATTACAGATGAGTACCAATAAAATGATCTATTTTCCTTCCTCAGATGGATTTCAGAATAGCAGAAAACAGCTTCTCTTTCCCGTGTTTCTCCCACTTTTCACCGTAATCTTTCATGTCATTTTGTTCTTGCCTTTCTGTTCTTATTTTTTTTAGAAGTGTGTCTTCCAAATATCTTCGATTCTAGCATTGCAGTCATACAAAACCAAATATAAATATAACCTTAGATGTTTGCCTGGTTTTGCCCAAGAAATGAAACACATATTTTCTTGCTTATCTTTTCTGAACAGTCCCAGAGATATATGTCCTTAAACATTTTGTGAAGAATTTCTCCTGTGTGCTTTCTTACTCATCCTAAAAGCATAATCAGCTCAAAACAGCAGTTATAAAGTTTATAGGCAAGAAAACTGGAGACCTTAGAATGCAAATGGATTTAGTAAGAAAAAAGAGGAGTGGGGTTCAAACCAATCAAATAGTTTTGTTTTACAGTTATATGCCTAATTTTTTTCTCACAAAAATAGCTGTTGGTGCCTTAAGTTCCAGTTTATGTTCCTGGCTAACATCCCACAAAGGACCTTAGAAATATAGGTGACCTTTCCAACAGTTGGGTAGCGCATGTTCTTTTTGTCTATGATAGCAGATTATCTGCTTTTTCACCCTGAAATAATGAGCAAGAGCATTTTTTCCAGTTATATGAAGACCTTAATTTGATTAAAAAAAAAACATGATGTTTAAAGCAAAATAAGTTTCAAAATAATCCAAGTAGATAAATTTGATACAGTGGACTGTTATTTATCATCAAGGATATTTAAAGTAAAAGTTACAAAATACATCATTTTATAAAATCTTTCTGGGACAATAATGCAAAATTAATATAATTTTAAAATTAATGATACAATTCATTTAGTTATACATCTTAACACCCGTCAAGTTAACCCAAATTTAGGCAAATGTTTCCTTCTTTGGAACCCTAAATGTCCCTGCTTTTTTTTTTTTAATTAACTAATTAATTTATTTTTTACACTCCATATTTTATCCCTCCCCCTGTCTACTCTCTGACTGTTTCACATCTTATACCTCCTCCCCACACCCCTGTCTCAACGCGGATGCCCCCACACACCCCCACCCCACCTGACCTCTAAACTCCCTGGGGCCTCCAGTCTCTTGAGGGTTAGGTGCATCTTCTCTGAATGAACATAGACCCTGCAGTTCTGTACTGTATGTGTGTTGGGGGCTTCAAGTCAGCTGGTGTATGCTATATGTTTGGTCATCCAGTGTTTGAAAGACCTTGGGGGTATAGATTAATTGAGACAGCTGGTCCTCCTATAGGATTGCCCTTCTCCTCAGCTTCTTTCAGCCTTCCCTAATTCAACAGCGGGGATCAGCTGTTTCTGTCCTTTGGTTGGGTGCAAATATCTGCATCTGACTCAGCTGCTTGTTGGGTCTTTTGGAGGGCAGTCATGATAGGTCCTTTTTGTGAATGTTCCATAGCCTCAGTAATAGTGTCAGGCCTTGGGACCTCCCCTTGATCTGGATCCCACTTTGGTCCTGTCGCTGGACCCTCTATTCCTCAGGCTCCTCTCCATTTCCATCCTTGTAATTCTTTCAGACAGGAACAATTATGGATCAGAGTTGTGACTGTGGGATGGCCCCCTCTCCTTCACTTGATGTCTTGTCTTCCTGTTGGAGGTGAGCTCTATAAATTCCCTCTTCCTACTGTTGGGCATATATTTGCTTTAGAACATTTACACTTTTAAAATATTTCTCCTTGAGATGTACAACTTGATATGTTCCTTGAGATGTACAACTTGAACAAAACAAGAAGGTATTTGTATAGTACCTGAATATGAAGTCATACTTTAATTTTTTAATTCAAATAACTTTTAGCTTCTCTTTTACTTTAGCACTCTAAAAATGCTAGAAATTGCACATGTTATACACAGTGAAAGATACTGCATTACTTTAAGATCCATGTCTGCTATAAAAATCCTCATTAAAAAGGGAAAATTACATAATTATAATTTCAAAAATTAAAAAAGTAATTAAAAATGAAAAAAGAGGCAAAATAGTAAAATTTCCATATGTCTATATGTTCACTCAGAAAATTTCTGGAAAATATGAAGTAATATAAACATGTAAATAAATATTCCTTCAATGAATTATTTTAATGTACTACATTCTATTGTTTATAGTCATTCTTTTAAAATGCAATCATCTTGGAAATTTGAGCCTCTTTGTCTCCCCTGGAGGAAAAGTGCCTAATTGCTTAAAATGACAGTGAAATACATTTAGCACACTCTAATGGCCTAAATCACATTCAGCATTCTCCCTATGCACCTAGGTTTTGGGTAATTTTCTTCTCTCTCTTCCTTTGGTTTTGCGTAAATTTTCTTCTGTCTTCTGTCCATTCTGTAATCCCTGATTGTAATAAGGTTGAATTAAGTCAATCTTCACTTTTCAGATCTTCTGATGCAATTTTGTTTTAACATAGCAGAAACTACATGAATATCTAATTCAGATGGGAAAAGATTCACTGATGGTTATAATGACACTTTCATTCAATTAAGAAATGCACATACAAAATTGAAAAACACCATGATATCCAAAGTTTCTTAACCATATTCATTATTTTTTCATTATCTCAAGCAAGAGAATGCTTATGAAGTTCATCCAAATGTAACTGGCACACCAGCAGTTTGGGACAAAATTCTTTCAGGAATAAGAGAATGAAATACTTGGCCTAGGTGGAGACTTAACATTTCAGTTCAGTGGGATTAAAGACCTGGCTAAGGGACCAATCTCTTTAGGAAGGCAAGGAGTATTTCCAGAAAGGTGGTTTTGCCTTAAAGTATAGTAAAAAGTTAAGAATAATACTTAGCTTTTTAATGAGATATTGTATTTGTCTTCCCAGAGTTCACGTTCCCTATCCCAGTTCTTACAAGATAAGATAACTTTCCTTTGGGTCTTTTCAACTTTCCCAGAACATGCAACTTTTCCTTTTATGTTTTATCCCTGTCTATTTATTTCAAAAGTAGGACAGACTGTAATTGTGACTTTTACAAAACTTTGGGTCCCCTTACATTTACTGAAGATCTCTTTATCAAGTGGTAGTCTGCAGTCATGTGGCATACCTTCCTGCTCACTTATCTCAAACTGCAACAGCTGTGGTTTTTGCCTTTGTTACAAGACAAAACATTGAAGAGGTTCCTCCATTTCATAATTTTCCTAGGCTATTATAATTTGATTATAATTTAACTTCCTTGATAGAAAAATCACATGGAAACTACCCAACTCTGTTCTAGGAACTTGAAGTCAAAGTAACCCAGCTAAGTTATCTTGGCTTCTTTTAAATTGTCTGCTTGTCAAAACTCTCTAGCCAGCTAACTGCTTATCTTAGCTTCTGTTAATATGTTTGCTTGTTCAAAACCTCCCCATGTTGCTCCTGAGTACATGGGTTTTTCCAGTAGAAGCCCCTTGCTGTAAACATGAGGGTGATAACTGTGCTCCAAACACCTGAATATAATAGTCACAGATGGCTGGAATAAATAATTTCAATTAGTGATAGACTATGTCTAAGTGGTCTTCTCTGGTGGGCTCCCCATAATACCTTCTCTTTCTAATTCTCCTGTGGAATGCTGCTGAGATTTACAGCTTCTTTCTTCTGGAATTTGTATTTTAAACTCTAGTAAAATTGTCCTATAATTTCCATCTGACTTTTCTTATAAATTCATTTATAAATGAGACTAAGAAGCCCCCCACCCCCCGAGGTGTCATAAGGCAATCATGAAGGTACTTCCACAAATTTCTCACACTCAGTGTCATTTAATCAGTGAGCTCCAGCTTCAGTAAGAGATCTTGTCTCAAAAATAAGGTAGAGATGAAGACATCCAGCCTTATCCTCTGGCCACCACAAATATCTATCCATGAATACATATGCATGGTGCACGCTCTTGTCTTTCCCTCTCTCCTAACCTCTTGTCCTCCCTCTCCCTCTTTCTTCCTCCTTCTCACACACATGCAGATTTAACACTGATAGTGAAACAAAGTATGGTTTATAAATTCTCTTGAAATTATATGAATAGCATTAAATATTAACATAATAACACTTCAAAGGTAAGAAAATTTTATTCTATCATATGCTTGAGGAAAAAGCAAAATAATCACACCTGACCCATAAAATTTGATAAGTCTAACATATTTATTAGCAAATGTCCATAAATTCTAATAAGGTGAAATGACATAAGGCAGTAATGACTTCCATGATGCATGAAGATATAAAATAATCACATATAATTTATGTCATTTACATTGCTTTCTCAACTTGGCTCTTTTATTTTTTCCTTCTTTTATTGATTGATACTATATATATATATATATATATATATATATATATATATATATATATTTTAATTTTACTGAACATAGGGATAAATTTTGACACTCCCTGAGAGTGTCCAAAATGTAGAATACACTCTGTAAATATAGCCATCTATGCTGTTTTTCTGTTGCACTCTTTAAAAAAAATTCATTCAAAATTCAATGTCTTCAGAGTTTTGGGATAATAAAATACTCCCAGCTGTTATTAGTACATGCCCATTCTCTTAACATGATTCCTATCAGCAGAGTGCACTCTCTAGCCTTTGCTTTACCACCCTGTAAGATATAAGTACTAGTTTCTACCTGATATTTATCTTTATTACACATGCTTTTTCATATTCTAGACTTTTTGTTCTGACAATTTCTCAGCTAGGTTTCACTTTCATGCGAAATTATCTTCCTATCTGATAAAGGACAGTGCTGTATTTCGTTTTTATCTTTAAAAGCAAAATAAATTTTTCATGTCTATACTATCTTTCCTCTTTAATTCTATTTTGGTTTTTTTTTTTTGATAAAGAAAACAACATAAAACTTTTTTGTGTTTATAATCTATAGTTACTCTATTCTATTTACAAACCTCAGATGATGCAGAGATTATGTATGTATATATATATATGCATATATATATGCACACACACACACACATATATATATATACTGTAGCTGTGTTCAGATACACCAGGAGAGGACTTCAGATCCCATTACTTATGATGGAGAGCCTCCATGTGGTTGCTGTGAATTGAACTCACAGCCTCTAGAAGAACAGTTGGTGCTCTTAACTGCTGAGCCATGCAGAGCTACAATGCAGAAAATTTTATGTGTCACACCTTTATATATACATCCATCATTTCAATATTCACTGTGATAGAGCTAGTTGTAGTGTTGGTTATCAGCCAGACATGGTAGTCAGTACCCATAATCTACACTTGGAATGCAATTATATGAGAATTCCTGTGGTTTCAAGGCCAAGATGCTTCAGTAAGTTCCAGGACAGCCTGGACAACAGAATGAGATCTTTTCTCAAAATATCAAAGCAGCAAAATTATTTAATAAAGTCACCAATAATCATTTTGTATCATAATCTCTCCTACTTTCTCCCCATGCCTTCAAAGAAGGCTGTCATATTTACCTTTTAGAATAATATCTTTAAATATTGTTAATGATGTTTTTATAGCTGCACCACGTTTTATACAAAATGACATGGTATAGCTTAAGAGAGGTTATTTTTCTTCTTCCCTAGGTGCAGGCTAAGGCAAACTTCCCACTTTTCTTCTAAGGTTGAATTGGATGCCATTCTGATTACCAGTACAGTGGCTGCTCCCAGGTGTATGCAGGAGTCTTTTTTAAATATCCCTACCAAATCTAGCTTCCTCCACAGCACTCAATACAGTTTTTTTAACTCCACCTCAAGCATGAGAGCTACACTATAGTAGGCAATCAGCCCATTGTGTCTTGTCTGATCACTATGATTGGCTCATGGTTATTCATCAGAGCATGAGAAATAAAAAGCCTGATGGTAAAATCAGAACACCTGAAGAACAGGGTTTGGTCTTTGCTAACATCAGCATTATGAAATTCCAAGGAGTGGAGGACTAACAAATGGTGGGAAAATGCAATGGGACCACAGCAAAACTGGAGTGAAAAAATAAAGCATACGAATCCAAAAAGTCATTATGTGTGAGTCCATAGGTTCAGCAACACCTGAACTGCTCTCAGAGTTTCAATTTATATGAGTTGAGATCTCCTTATATTGGGTTTCTGCAACCTGAATGTGAGAATTATATCTGTCATAATAGTACAATGGCTATTCCTAGCCGCTTCCCTCCTTAGTCTTTCTAGCACATGGCAAGACTATGAATTTGACTGCAAATGGTAGATAACAAGAGATAACTTAATCATCCAGCAAGTGGCTTTTCTATATACTCTTAAGTCAGTATTCACTAAAAGAAGCAGAACTAGAAGGACACACACACACACACACACACACGGAGTGTATCTTGCTCAGAGTTGTTTTCTTGTGGGAGGAATGGTAAAACATGCATGAAATCTCTGGGGCAGGCTCTCAGCAAATGAGACCCTAGAATCTTGTGTAAAAACTGTGAAGCTGCCCTGCTAGGTGGGGTGTTTTCATCCTCAGTAAAGCTTTAGCTATTAGTTCTGATCTAGGGGATTTTCAGTGTTCTGAATCAATGTCAATTTAGCATTTTTACTAAATGGCAACAGGAATAACAATGACAGCAATAACATAATAGTTTACATGAATGAAGACTGCAAGTCATCCACTGTAATAGTTGTGAGCAATCATTGCATCGCCTTTAGAACTTCCACAGTTGAAGACTAAATTTACCCTCATGTCTCCTTTTGAGAAGCAGCAAGAATTTAGTGCCTTATCAATATAAACATATCACAGCACAGCACTCTAAGAACAACAGATAATGAACCGTATTAATTTTATAGTTTCTCTTCATGTTTAAGCCTTTGTAGGGACTGCTGAACTCATGCAAGCAATTCTGCTCTCTGATCTGTCTTCCACATATAGAAAGCTAATTCTCAAATCACAGGCAATGTATGAACCAGGCTTAGTGGCATATATCTGTAGTCTCAGAACTCAGAAAGCTGAGGCAGGAGGATTGCTACAAGTCTGAAGACAGCCTGGGCTGTAGTTTGAGATCCTCCTTCAAAAATCTGATTTAAGAAATGTCCAAATTTTCACAAACAAATCTCTCTTCCAAATCTCCCTTATGAAGCTGAGTCTGAAACATGTCCCAGCTTCCTCTTTTCCTTTCTTTCTAAACACACACTTCAACAATGCTCCATGTGTTTTCCTTTAAAAACATTGCAGAACATTAAGACAATAATTCTGCAGGATAGTCTAACAATGATACGTTAGATATGTGATTTAAAACTATCATAAAGATCCATACAGCACCTAAAATATATGTTCAATAAATGCACATGAATAAAATAAACTGTTAGTGAAAATGCATACTCATAAAAGTAGAAGCTAAGTGTTTGTTTTAATTAATATCTAAGCTTATAATACTTTGCTATTATTTTACAAAATAAACTATTTTACAAACATATTCAACTTAAAATAGGGGAAGATGATTGAATAAATTTTTAGTACATTATAAATGACCAATATGTTATATCAAGAATCCCCAAATTGGCTCATGGTGCTTATTTTCAGTCAATTTAAATTCTTGTCTGCTAGAGTGGAAATGAGTCTGAATTTAATGACACCATTTCAGTCAATTCTCTTAGTGCCGTCATTATGAGTATAATAGCTTTTATATTGTATTTCTATTATTCCACTTAGATGGAGAAAAAAAGAGAATCCATGTAAAAATAAAAGGTGAGGCTTCCACTTCGTCCAAATAATAATGTGAGTATTTTTGAGTAATGGCGATAGCACATATATTTACATTTTCCTTACGCCATGCTGTGGGAGCTGGCAAAATGGCTCAGTAAATACCCTGTCAACCTGAGTTAGATTCATTGCAACCATGTAAAGATGGAAGGAGAATTCTCAGCTCTACAAAGTTCTCATTTGACCCGCACTAATGTGATATGCATGTGCACGCTCACTAATAAGTCACACTAATACATACAATCTAATAATTTAAAATATTTTGGGAAAAATTAATTCTAAGAAAATGACATTTTTTGATAAATAAATTTAGTTCTGGTCATGATCACTGCTAGACTAAGAAAGAGAAATACAACAATTTCCCAAAAAGTATATTTATAGCACTAAAATAGGCAAATGAATTTTTCCAATAACTTATCTCTCCATATATTCCAATATGTATCCTAATACCCCCTCTCCATTAAGTGCATGAACTATCACGTTTTCTTTCTATCCTTTGTCCAAATTTGGCCAAACCCTGAACAGTCTAAAAATTAATACTGCAGGATGACTAAGTTTACCAAGTTTATATTAGTCTGTTCAAAGTAGTAAAATCGTGTTCAAGAATGTGGGTGTTATGAAACAAAAATAAGCACATATGTTCAAACATTAGCAATGCAAAGACAGGGTACAGAGAATACAGAGAAAATGTTTTTGCTCAGAGCTAGTCAGTTCTTACCAAGGAGTTTATTACTTATGGGAAGTGAACAGTACTCCAGCATTTGGAGGATTAAAACCAGAAGAGATGACCCAATTTGTGCATACTATTCCATTATTTGAAGGATTAAAAGCAGAAGAGATGACCCAATTTGTGATCATATGTTCATAAGGAAGTACAAAGTGTGCATTTTGTTGATAATAATGATATATGACATGCACATAATTCATCATGGAAGCAATGCACATGGTCAGTTAAGGTTGAATTTAAACACATTGCATTCAAAACCTTCCAATGGTAATTCATTTAAGCTAAGGAAAATCAGAGATTCACGTTCTGACAAGAAAAACTACACATGGTGCTGCCTTCATGAGTCAGCCTCTTCATTGTCCACTCTATTGAATCAGCTCAGAAAAGTTCCTGCTGATACAGTTCATGCTCACTAATGTCCCAATGTGTTCACTAGCATTTATCAAGATTGGGTGGGGAAATACATAAGTCCCTTGCCAATTTCATCATTGGTAGTATATTTGTTTTTGCAGATATCACCCCTCAAACCATCATAGTTGCACAATAATACCTTGAGTATATTGAGTACCTCGCTGGGAACAAAGTTCTGTTTCTACCAGGATAGACGTGTTCTGATGCAATCCATCCAGTAGTGTATCGTTGCCATGTAGATCACACATACACAGAGTCATCATTTAGCTTTAGTCCTTACTGTTAGCAGAATGGGAATGTAGAAGTGATCATAAGTACATAGGCACCTGATGAGCATTCACAAATAACAAGAATAGTGCCATGCAAACGTTTAGGTAGCTCAGATAGTGAGGAGTTCCAAATCGTACCTGCTGTTGGGCATGAGACTACTACTATTCATTTCATTTGCTCGTAGTTATGATCACCCAGAATGTTGATGATATTATTATTATTATGATAAATAACAATGTGTTAGATGTATTAGATGAGTTAATAACCAAAATTATATATTTTATATTTTTTCCGTAAGTTTCATCCTATATATAGAAAGAGGTTATATATATATAATAATAATATATATGTGTGTGTGTGTGTGTGTGTGTGTGTGTGTGTGTGTATACATGTGTGTGTGTGTATGTGTGTGTGTGTATATATATACGTGTGTGTGTGTGTGTGTGTGTGTGTATCAACCTCTCTGCTCTGTCATTTTTTTCCTTCTTTTCTGAGGAATGCCTTTATTATTTCTCAAATTTGGGTGGTAAATTAATTAATGTGTGCCTGACATAGAAACCACTTCTCTTCATTTTTGAAGAGTAATTACATTAGGTATAGAAATGGAGACTGCAGGTGGTGGTGACTTTTTCTTGTTGCATTTGTTTTGATCAGTCTGATATAGTTCTTAACTGTATTCCTCTTAAGCAAATGTCTTCTTTTTCTGTTTTTATAAAATATATTGGTTGCCTTTGATTTTATTGAATTTGGATACAATACACCTACATGTAGACTCTTTTTTTATTGATAGTTTATTTTTGTTAGATATTTTCTTTATATACATTTCAAATTTCAAATGCTATCCCCAAAGTTCCCTATACCCTCCACCTGCCCTGCTCTCCTACCCACCAACTCCTGCTTCTTGGCCCTGGCATTCCCCTGTATTGGGGCATATAAAGTTTGCAATACCAAGTGGCCTCTCTTCCCAGTGATGACCGACTAGGCCATCTTCTGCTGCATATGCAGCTAGAGACATGAGCTCTGGGGGTAATGGTTAGTTCATATTGTTGTTCCACTTACAGGGTTGCAGACCCTTTCAGCTCCTTGAGTACTTTCTCTAGCTTCCCCATTGGGGGCCCGGTGTTTCATTGTATAGATGACTGTGAACATCCACTTCTGTATTTTCCAGGCACTGGCATAGCCTCATATGAGACAGCTATACCAGGGTCCCTTCCTCAAAATCTTGCTGGCATATGCAATAGTACCTGCGTTTGGTGGCTGATTACTGGATGGATCCCCATGTGGGTTAGTCTCTGGATAATCCATCCTTTCGTCTTAGCTCCAAACTTGTCTCTGTTACTCCTTTCATGGGTATTTTGTTCCCTATTCTAAAGAGGAACGAAGTATCCACCCTTTGGTCTTCCCTCTTCTTGATTTTCTTGTGTTTTGCAAATTGTATCTTGGGTGTTCTATGTTTCTGAGCTAACATCCACTCATCAGTGAGTGCATATCTGATGACTTCATTTGTGATTGGGTTACCTCACTAAGGATGATATCCTCTAGATACATCCATTTGTTCAAGAATTTCATAAAATCATTGTCTTTAATAGCTGACTATACTCCATTGTGTAAATGTACCACATTTTCTGTATCCATTCTTCTTTTGAGGGACATTTGGGATCTTTCCAGCATCTGTCTATCATAAATAAGGCTGCTATGAACATAGTGGAGCATGTGTTCTTGTTACCAGTTGGAACTTCTGGGTATATGCCCAGGTGAGGTATTGCTGGATCTTCCGGTAGTACTATGTCTAATTTTCTGAGGAACCTTCAGACTGATTTCCAGAGTGGTTGTACAAGCTTGCAATCCCACCAACAATGGAGGAGTGTTCCTCTTTCTCCACATCCTTGCCAGCATTTGCTGTCACCTGAATTTTTGATCTTAGCCATTCTGACTGGTGTGAGGTAGAATCTTAAGGTTGTTTTGATTTGCATTTCCCTGATGATTAAATATGTTGAACATTTTTTCAGGTGCTTCTCAGCCATTCGGTATTCCTCAGTTGAGAATTCTTTGTTTAGCTCTGAGCCCCATTTTTTAATGGGGTTATTTGAATTTCTGGAGTCCAGCTTCTTGAGCTCTTTGTATATATTGGATATTAGTCCCCTATCAGATTTAGGATTGGTAAAAGTTCTTTCCCAATCTGTTGGTGGCCTTTTTGTCTTATTGACTGTGTCTGTTGCCTTACAGAAGCTTTGCAATTTTATAAGGTCCCATTTGTCAATTCTTGATCTTACAACACAAGCCATTGCTGTTCTGTTTAGGAATGTTTCCCCTGTGCCCATAACTTCGAGACTTTTCCCCTCTTTCTCCTCTATTAATTTCAGTGTCTCTGGTTTTATGTGGAGATCTTTGATCCACTTAGACTTGAGTTTTGTTCAAAGAGATAAGAATGGATCAATTCACATTCTTCTCCATGATAACTGCCAGTTGTGCCAGCACCATTTGTTGAAAATGCTGTCTTTTTTCCACTGGATTGTTTTAGCTCCCTTGTCAAAGATCAAGTGACCATAGGTGTGTAGATTCATTTCTGGGTCTTCAATTCTATTTCAGTGAGCTACCCGTCTGTCACTGTACCAGTACCATGCAGTTTTTATCACAATTGCTCTGTATGTCATACAGCTTAAGGTCAGGCCTGGTGATTCCACCAGAGGTTCTTTTATTGTTGAGAATAGTTTCTGCTATCCTAGGTTTTTTTATTATTCCATATGAATTTGTAAATTTCCCTTTCTATCTCAGTGAAGAATTGAGTTGGAATTTTGATGGGGATTGCATTGTAAGTGCTCATCTAGGTCCGTAGAGTAATCTAGATCTGAGGTTTTGTTTGTGACATGAATGTGGGAAAGTTTCAGCCATTTTTATCTCAAATACTTACTGTTTCCTTCTTTGTGTCTCTCTGGTTTCCCCATTGCACATATATATCTCCTGATGCAATTCTCTATAGTTCTGAGACTCTAGTCCAGTTCTCCATTTCTTTTCTTTTTTTATTGGATATTTTATGTATTTACATTTCAAATGTTATATCCTTTCCTGGTTTCCTGTCCTGAAATCACCTATTCCCTCCCCATCCCCCTGCTTCTATGAGGGTGCTCCCCCTCCCACACACTCACTCCCAGTTCCCCGCACTGGCATTCCCCTACTCTGGAGAATTGAACCTTCCCAGGACCCAGGGCTTCTTCTCCTATTGATTCCAGCCAATCCCATCCTCTGCTACATATGAGGCTGGAGCCATGGGTTTGCTCTATGGTTGGTGATTTAGTCCCTGGGAGCTCTGGGGCCAGGGGTCTGGTTGGTTGAAACTGTTGTTCTCAGGAGAGGCTTTGCCAGAGCCTGACAAAAAAAAAAAAAAAAAAAAAAATTCTGGTGCTTTTTTTTTTTTTTAATTCCAAGATCATTATGTTTCCCTAAGAAAAAGGGGGTGTTTCCCTAAGAATTTGGTAGAAGTATATACATAAAAGTGTAACGGCCTCTGAGAAACTTTTAATTCTGCAAGCAGTCCAGGATCTGTGTTCAGCATCCAGGTGCCCTTCAAGTCTGATCTTCTGCTCTCAGTAATCTATGGCTTTTCTCTACAGTTTCAGTGCAGAGATTTGCCCTGTAAGCTCTTTCCTTTGCAGTTCTAAGATGAATAGCGGCTCCCATTTCTGTGTTTTCCTCCCTGTGAGGGAGTGCATGATGACTTCTAACTTATTCACATATCAAACCGGAAGCCTGCTCTAAGAGAAGAGGGGAGAAAAAAGATAAACCTATGGGAATCTGTCTGATAGTTTGATAGTTCATAGCGATACCTTACTGTCATTAATGTATGGTTTAGTCAACTCTTCTTCAAACAACAGGCTGAAGAATACATACATTCATCATCCATGGCTGGTTATGAACCAAAATCAAATAAATATGCTAATTAAGCTAATATTTATTGGAAACGAGATTAAATTGGCATTTTCTAAATTATGCTATAAAAAGAGGAGAAAATAACAAATCAATCTTTATAATGTAGGAATCAATCCTAATAACCTAAGTAACCTAGGAATGAGTAACAGCTGGGATACACACACACACAAACACGAACGTGTGCACACACACATACACACACACACAAATTTCAAAACAATACAAGAAACATTTCAAGCTAGAAACAGTGGACCAGTTGTACTTATGAGGATGAGCAGGGGAGTGGATTACAGCTGTCTCAATATGTGACTTTTCCTTTGACTGTCAAGGACTATATGCTACCAGGGACTCAGTGTTATATCTGTACATCTGTAGAAAATACTTTTAAAGAAGTTATCGGCTACTCATCTAATTTTAGTAAATAGGCCACTTCTCTCACCTACTTTTGAAATCCTGACCATCATACGTTTCGCTTGCTTAGGGAAATAGAAGTGACATAATAAATTCAGACCACAATGGATATTATCTGAGAATTTGAATACTTTGGGGTTAGAGTTGTCTAGCTTTTACAAATAGCACATTCCTATATTTGATTCTTTCTTGAACATAACATTAAATTTGTTTTGATCAGTCTTCAAGTGTTTTCTTAAAACATTATGGTTTCCTAGGGTGCAATTTTTAGAACAATTCTATTTGAATAAATTTTTAGTGCCTTCCCAAGAAAACTTCCATCTGAGTATCATTTTGGAAACTATATATCAATTTTCGCTCTTCCTAAAATAAATGGTCATTACCCTTAACATATAATTTTTGGAGAATTATGTTCTTTTTGTGCTTATATATTAATATATGCAGTGCTTATTTTTATGCTTTTCACATTAAACACAAACAGACAGTAAATGTTAGTACTTGCTGAAATATGTATTACATATGACATGAGACAGTTAGCCAACTGCTACGAAAATCTAATAATAAATGGATACATTTTAACTACAAATTTAAACAACCAAATAATAACCTCTCATAAAATATAATATGCTAAGTTGCTTAGGGAAAAATCCACCAATTATCCTAACAAATTTTATCTAAGCCCTGTGTGAGAAACAATGAATATGTCACAGAGTATCTTGTAGAAAATTAATTTGGCTTCTGTAAAAACATTTCTTCAGGAGAAGAAAAAAGAGTTCCAACAACATTTTTGTTAGTAATTTTGGTAGATAATATTGTTACTGTGAAGAATCAAACAGTTGCCCATATAATTGAGAATGTTTCTCTCTTCTGAAACAGAGCACCAGTGATGATGTTCTCAATCTATTTATGATTACTTAAAAATAATTTCCAGAGAATATAGAAATGGAAGCCATGCATGACGAGTTGAAGCATTGTAATAATAAAGTATGATTCCCAAAACCAACTTTGGTAATATTCTAATAAATGTTAAATTGACAAAATAGAAATTGCCTAATATTAATTAGTCCTGTATAGACTGATTTATTTGTATACTACATTACATATCGTGATTGAATAAGTATCACAAATGGCAATTAGCCCTTGTGACATTTAGAAAGAAGTTCCTATAACTTGAACACATTTACATTATAAAAATATAAAAATTTTTATTTTATTAAGCAATATAGTCAATCCAAACATCTACCCATCCACTGGAAAGAAAATAAGCAAAATGTTGAAATTCTGCTATCTTCAATGCTGCATGAGTAACAACAAAACATTCCAGTCCGAACTTGAATCATTGTTCATAAATTGTTCAGAAATTCTAGTACAATGTCTGGCATGCTTTGTGTGTGTGTGTTCCCTGAACCCTTGGAAACCACAAGATGTTTTTCATTTTTCTTATAGCCTTCCATTTGTCAATAACTATACTGAATAATATTCCATAAAAGGGATAAGCCTGAATTCTTTAAATATTCACTTCATCAAGTATGTTTTTGCTGCTTTCTAACTTTTCAAGTCTGAGTAAAACCACCATAAATATGAATGTATATGAATTTGTACAGATATAAACTTTTAGTCAATTAAGAAAATACAGAGGTAGTAGAATAGCTGAGTCAAAATGATCATAGAGGATTTTTTATCATTCATTTATTTATTCACTTTACATCATGATTGCAGCCTCCCTCCCTCCTCTAATCCCATTCCCACCTTCACCCACCCCTCCTCACATTACTTCTTCCCCTTCTCCTAAGAAAAGAAAAGCACCCTCCGATGGGTGCCATCCTGCCCTGGGATATGACATTGCAGTAGGACTAAGCACCTCATCTTCCACCGATGTCCAACCAGGTGGTCCAGATAGGGGAAGGGGATCCAATGGCAGGCAACAGAGTCAGAGAAAACTCCTGCTCCAATTGTTAGGGAACTCACATGAAGTCCAAGCTTCTCATCTGCTACATATGTGTAGGTGGCCTACGTCCAGTCCCTGCATGCTCTTTGGTTAATTAAGAGTTTTACTGCTGTGAGAAGACAGCAGTAAAACTCTTTTTTTACTCTTTTGCCCCCACTGGCTTTTTCAAACACATGAGTCTCTGAGCACCATAGCTACCTATAGCATAAAGCAAAATGCATTTAGCCCAACTTTAAAAGTCCCTGTAGTCTATAGAAATCTCAGCAATGTTAAAAGTCAATCTCATCTAAGATTCTTGTAATCTCTTAACTGTAATCCACAAAAAAAAAAATCAAACTAAAGAAAGCAGATTACATCCTTCCAGCTTCACAGGATATATATGACCACTCCATAACATCATAGTGAGGAAATACTGGAATGAAACAAGGCTTAAAATCAGCAGGGCAAATTACAAACTCACCAACTCCATGTCTGATGTCTACTCCTTTCATCTTTGTTAACTACAACACAATTCTTTCTATTGAGCTGGTTCTGTTAGCAGCTTTCCATGGCAGATAGCCCACAGCTCTGACATCTCTAACATCCAAAGCAACTTCAACTTTAATGCTTCTTGTTCCAATGTCTAGGGTCCACACATGATCTTCTGTACTGCTCCAAAGTGCTTGGGTCACTTCTCCAACTCTGCCCTCTGTAGCACTCTAGATGCTGGCTGACTCTACTTCTGCTGCTGCTGCTCCTGCTGCTGATGCTGCTGCTCCTGGTGATCATCCCATAGAACTGGCCTCTCCTTTATGCTGAGGTCTTCCAATGCAACTAGGCTGCACTTTCATCAATAGCCTCTCATATGCTCTCTTAGTGGTGCTAATTCTCAACTTCTTTGCATGATCCTTTTAGTCCTAGGCCTTCAACTACCACCGAAGCTGCACCTTCACAAATGGCATTCCATAGCCTCTCACAATACCAAGTTTCAGTTGCTCTCCATGACCCCTTCATGCCTTCAAAAACGTACCACCTGGGTGATTGTTAGACATTACCAAGCATGGCTGTCAGAAAGGTCTGTCTCTCAAACATAGCTTCTTTGTGATCTCAGAAAAAACCTCCCATAAGACTTTACCTCAGTGAAGCTATTCTGTTCTTAAACACTGATAATTTCCTAGCTCTAGCTAATAATCATCATCAGTTGTCCCCGTGACCTGGTCTATACTTGACTTAAAAGATGGAGCCATATTTTCTTATTATTTATATAACATACCAGAATATGCTTTTGGCAGTTGCAAGCATATGAAAGGCATATTTTGCCCTCAAGGATGTTCTTATACCCTCAAACTGACAAGAAAACAAGGAAGACTATTTCGTAAAATATAAATGATGGAGCTGCTATCTTCACACTGGTATTTACTCTGTAGAAAGTTGCTGCAGGTTATCAGAATGGTAAACCAGATTTTATATTTTTCATTTGTTCCTTGGGTTAGCTATCATTTTAAAAATAAAGTTTTCTATCTCATTGGAAAAAAAAAAAAAAGATAGAGCCACATGACCGAAGATGCCAAGTTCTGCTGCTTGCTGGAGCTGAAACATGACTCCCCTCCTGTTTTCAATTATATTTTCATCAGCTTTCTGTTTTCAATACCTCTTGAGCCATACCCCTAGAGTTCAAAACCCTCAGCACCACTGTCTTATATATTTCTCCTAGTGTGGCCCATAAGCCCTACTTAAAGCATTCTAATGCTTTCCAACGTCTAAAAATCCACATTCCACCAAACAAAAGCATGAACAGGCCTATCACAGCAATATTCCAAACACTGGTACCAACTTCTATCTTGGTTAGCGCTTTATTGAGATATCATGGCCAAAGCAACTCTTATGAAAGACAACAATTCATTTAATGGGCCTGGCTTACAGTTTCAGAGGTTGGGTCCATTATCATTTTGTCAGGAAGTATGGCAGCATCCATGTAGACACAGGGTTGGATGAAAAGAGACTTCTACATCTTGATCTAAAGGCAGCCAGGAGGAGCCTGTCTTCTGTAGTCAGCCAGAAGGAAGATGTCTTCCACACTAGGAAGAGCTTGAGCATAAGAGCTCAGAGCCTGTCCTCATAGTGAAGTACTTCCTTCAACAAGGCCACACCTACTCCAACAAGGCCACACATCTTAATATTGCCACTTCCCATTGTCTGACCATATTCAAACTACCACATTCATATAGAACAAATTTTTATATTTGTTGGTTCAGGGAAATGAATTCCAACATGGCTTTTTCAGAAGCAATGATTTACTCTTTGTTCTACATTCCCATTCCCATTTGGTGTTCTATGCTTTGCTTTCATGCATGTACTGTGATATAAATGTGTTTTGATATCTCCAGTGTTGATAATATCTACCAATGATATATCTTCTCTTAAGATTCTAAATTAGTTGGCACTGCCAATGTCTGAATTTCAGGTGCATTTAGTTACATGCATTTTCTCTGTAAACCTAGGAAAGTCCTTTATCTCATGGCAACATTCAATGTCAAGACCAAGACCAAAGCAAACAATGACAGAGAGTGTAAGTATGTGTGTTCGTTTCCCAATATCTTTTTCTACTGATAAAAGTTCATTGGGTATAAAGTTTATTTTATCATTAGACTATCTCAGAACACAAATTCACCAAATACTTTGCTACAGTTTAGTATCAATCATCATTTCATAATATAGAGTGATTTATGTCTAGCCACTGGTTAAGAAAATATCATATTCATATGACTATGTGTGTGCATGTGCATGTACATGTGTGTGTGCGTGTGTGTGTTCTGGAACTTGTACATTATCTTCTAATTTCTGAATTCATTTAAAAACTGGCATATTTTGTAAAGTTCCAAATCATAGCTATTTTTCATTCTGTCTCATGCATATCTTTGGTCAATATGACATTTTGTCCACTCTTGGGGCTTTCGGCTCTGGAAATTCTACCTCTTGAAATATGGCTTGTCACAAGAGGCAGAAAGGAAAAAGGATAAATGAGGCATAAGTTCTCAAGGACTTTGACTTCTCAAGAGATCTACTCTTATAACATGTTGCTCCTAGTCACTGTTTATTCATCACAAACCTATGTCTATCTTCAACAATGACAACAAACACAGTCTTGAACTATGACCAAGAAATGGTAACCAGATATTACATAGCTTTCAGCACATAAGAATAATATAGTTTTAAGGAAACAAAACATCCCCCAGATCCTATTAAACACTATTTTTTAATTAAAAGTTTTTTTATTTTAATACGTTTTTCTAAGAAAGATCAAAGTATTCCTAAAAGATATCTGATAAAAACTATGTTATGCAGAATAGTTTTGCTTAACATAGCAATTTTTACCAATTATTGAGATCAAGGGTAACTAAAATGAAATGCCTACATTTTTAAAAACTAACTAAAGTTTCCAGGATATTTGTAATCTTAAGCAAAAGATAAAAGACATTTAAATTTTTAATTCACTTTGTACAAAGGAGCTCACAAAGAGAAAAGATATTGAGCTAATGGACTCCTCTTGAAATCACAGGAGACAAAAATAAGGCAACATTAAAAATACTTAGAATCAAAACAATTTACACATATTATGATCAAGTCCATTGTAGAAGAGTGCCCTTCAGGTCTCTGAAGAGAGGAATAGAGTTGTTGTTTGCCTACATTAGGAAAGAAAGAAGCTAGAATTAAAAAATATAAATAAAAAAGTCTCTTGAGGCCTCAGGGAGTGGAGAGGTCAGGTGGGGTGGGGAGGGACATCCTCTTGGAGATGGGGGAGGAGGTATGGGATGTGAAACTGTCAGAGGGTGGACTGGGATGGAGATAGAGACTGGACTGTGAAAAAAGGTTAATATTTTTTAAAAAGAATAAGGAAAAAAAGAAAAATTATTTTTAAAACAAGTATTATAATTTTTCCAAAAACTCCCAATGTTTTGATCAAGCCAGGGACACATTTCTTTTTTTTTTTTTTTTCTCCTTTTTTTTTAATTAGGTATTTTCCTCATTTACATTTCCAATGCTATCCCAAAAGTCCCCCATACCTTCCCCCCAACTCCCCTACCCACCCACTCCCATTTTTTGGCCCTGGCGTTTCCCCTATATTGGGGCATATAAAGTTTGCAAGTCCAATGGGCCTCTCTTTCCAGTGATGGCCGACTAGGTCATCTTTTGATACATATGCAGCTAGAGTCAAGAGCTCCGGGGTACTGGTTAGTTCATAATGTTGTTCCACCTATAAGGTTGCAGATCCCTTTAGCTCCTTGGGTACTTTCTCTAGCTCCTCCATTGGGGGCCCTGTAATCCATCCAATAGCTGACTGTGAGCATCCACTTCTGTGTTTGCTAGGCCCCGGCATTGTCCCACAAGAGACAGCTATATCAGGGTCCTTTCAACAAAATTTTGCTAGTGTATGCAATGGGGGACACATTTCAATAGCAATAAAGATAAAGAGCTCAATTTAGGGGTTCAAGACACATTGCTCTAATAGTCCACCTTAGTCTGAAAGTTGGAGCAGTTTGATTGATGATAACTTATTTTAATAATTTTGGTTGCTCCAAACTAAGAAATTTTCATGAAAATTCTTCAACTAATTCATGCAGAAATGAACAATTGAGGTAAATATTTAAACACATTTTAAATCATTAATATTACTTATTCATGAGGAGATCATTCTAAGAGTTGGAAAGAATATTCATAGTAAGTACTACACCTCTCTCATGAGGGACTTCAGTT